>NW_018744301.1:600000-1200000 GCF_001683475.1 Chenopodium quinoa | reverse complement strand
AAGGATGAATAATGCATCAAAAACTTACCGGCTCAAAAACCTCGGGCAGAGACTCCTGCGCCTGTCTGAAACCCTCTGGCGCGTCAGCAATATGGTCCTCGGTAATACCAATCGGCCCTGGGTAGCGGACAGATTGAGGCGGAATCTCAATCCTCCCCACGGGGCGAACAGTCGTCTGAAAATACGATCGAATAATCAAGTTATTCGACTATTTAAATAGAGACTAGTGACAAAAATCCTCAAAAGAAATCATACCTTAGGAAGGGGGGTGGAGGAGCTAGAGAGGGAAGCAAGTCCTGCGCGTAATCACCCTCCATGTGCACAAGCTCCTGCCAAGGAAAAGTGTAGCGCTCTCCCCTGTTTATCAACATCCTAAGCAAGCGCGAGTCCAGCATTGACTCCGGTAGAGATAAGGGCACCACAAAGCGATCACCACTGTGCTGACGAACGACACGCTTCCCCAAATACCAGACAAAGCGTCCGGTACCAACCAAAACATTGCGGTGCGCTGAAAGATGCAAGGCCTCGGGAAGATTAGTCATCCCAGCCCAAGGACGATACTAGACATCAATGGCAACCTGAAAACCATAAAAATTTGGCATGAAACACCGGAAATAACATAAGAGAGAAAATAACAGGCTACAAAACTAATTCTTACGCCAACAGAAGAGGTGCCTCGGCGTAGCAGCCCGCGCAGCGCAGAGACAGACTCCACCCGTGACTCTCCTCGATCACGCCAGCTGGCCCCGACAGGGAAGTCATGAACCGCTCCACGACGTCGTCGAGGAGCCAATCCTAGGAAGTACTCGTAGAACCATAGATGTAATGAAAAGTAATCTTTGAGCATATGAGTCGAACAAATTAAAATAAAACAAGAAGAGGAAAGGATCGTCACCTCTACGACTCTCCATACACCGTAGACAGTGACGGGAGACTCGTCGTTCAGCTGCCTACAGCCATGACGTAACGACAAGAGAAGGTCGGCATATCCGAGGCTGGCCCAGCTAAAGGATCCTATCTCACTAATCTTGACTAAAGAAGGGAGGTAGCAAAAGAGTGCACGTGAACTCCTATCAGGAGAAAGAGTCATGGAAAGAAGAATCAGAATGAAGATCCGCACTCGCTGCTCAGCTGATGTCTCCTCCATGTCAAAACCACGAGCTAGAACCGAAGCCAGCTCCGATCGCCCTCTCCTAGGACCACCTCGAGACAACGGTTGGGTCCTGATATGCTGAACGATCGGACCTAACAAATCGGCTGCCTCAGCTGCTCCCCAAGAAAGATCAGACATCTGTGCTATGGCCCGGTCAGTGAAGCGTAAGCCGCTAATCATGCTAAAGTCCAGAGGGGTCACTGTCATCTCCCCCAAGCAAAGTGAAAGGTGTTGGAAATATCCCAAAAATACTCCAACAATACGCGAACGACTGTCGCACCGCAACCCCTGGGGCTGCGAAATCCTACGACCGCCGAATAAAAGTCCACTAAACCAGCTGATTCCCATAAGGCGTTTGTAGCAGGATCCCTCGTGATAATCTGATGAAGTCGAGGAATCAAATCTCCGGCTCCAGAACCGTGGTGGCGAAGCGTGCCGTCAACTATGCCGGCAAGTGGGTGATGAGAAACATGGTTCTCGCAATAGAAAACCAACTGGTATGAAGTCCACAGAGGTGGAACCCACCTACCTCTACCTGTAGAGGCTTGAGGCTCAGACTCTAAGGCGTCGTCATCCATACCCTCGGGAATCGTGGGAGTGTCCTCCCGAAAAGCCTGACGCCGGCCATGGGTAGAAAGATCGCGATCCCGTCGTCTAGGCATGCTATTATAAAAATAAAAATCTAAATGCTTAGCATCATTTCCTAAGACATTTAGTTATTTATATCGAGTTGCATTTTAATAAAAAAATCTAAATGCTTAGCATCACTTCCTAAGTTATTTAGTTATTTATCGCATTATACGCTAAATTTTACCTCAAGGCTAAAAAATAGCAAAATAATGGAATTATTTATAGTATCTAGTTTCTCCATGACGAACTAATACTATGTTCTCCTAATTGCATGATACTATGTTTTCCATGACAATGTAGTACATACACAATACAAAACATGACAATGTAGTACATACACAATACAATAGATCGACGCATCATAGCATATTTTACAAGATCTACAACCAACATGTCATCATCTCAACTGCAAAAGAACAAACATGAACAACAAGGAACACCATTTACCACAAGTAGTACCAAAAATGGTGATTTGCTCAATTCTTCACCAAATTATGCAATTTTTGTCTCAAATCGCTCACAAACACACATACACACATATGCAAGTAAACTTATGGCAAGAATTTCAACATAAACCTCAAAATAAAAAAAAATCCCCAAATTGATTTTTGAGGGTTTTTCATGAAATTACTCATTTGAAGAAAATTCGAGGCAAAATCAAGGGAAACTTACATAGATCCTTGTAGAGAATCAAAAATGAGGAAAGTAGCAAAAAATTAAAGCAGAATTGTTGAAGATTTGAGCTCCAAAAGCTCGAACAGCTGTGAAGACCGCAGTAGGTTCGCCGTGAGCAATCTCAGGTGACGAGAAAGAGCTTCGGCAATGGCAGCAGCAACCTCAGGTGACGGTGACAGCAAGCGAGCAGCAGCAAATTTCAGCGAAAAAAAAATAAAAAAAATGAAGAGGAAAAACCGCAGAACCGCCGTGACACGGGAAGTAATTCCGGCTGACGGAAGGAAAAACCGAACGCCGGTGAGCCGCCGCCGAGTCACGGGAATCCGAGGAGTTTTTAAAAAAAAAAATTTGAGTGAAAACAGGTCAAGAAAGAGAAATGGTGAGTGAGCAAAATAGGAGAAATGGTTGATATTTAAAGCCAAAAGTAACCGTTGCACGACCCTGTTATCATTCCACATTTTCGTTATCAAGCAACAATGTTCAGGCGCGTGGAACGAAAAGCGTGGAATTTTTTTTTGTGCCAAAAATTTCCCACGACACGGGAATTACTCCCGTCTGACGGCAAAACACCACCGTGTCGCGGGATGTGTCCACGTGGCACGGGGTTCAGGGTGTTGTCTTGCACATTTTTCGAAGCTGGTAGCGAATCTTCCTGGTGTTTTTGACCAAAGCTGCACGATTTTCCGCGCAAATTGGACAGTTAATTTTTGGGTAAAATTACGCTGAAAAATCTAACTGACGGTTGGAGGGTACCAAAATTACTATTTTGCCCCTAGAAGTATTAAAGTCAATTTTTTGTCGATATTTTAAGCACCTAATATGGTCAGATAACCGACTTGAAGGTGCGAATCATTTGTGGCCCATGTTCGGGGATAATTGAACCATCATACACTTGCAAATTTCAGCGATTACAGTAGTCGTCGGCTTTCCTGAAGCTTGGAAAGTGTTATCGGTGGATTTTTCTTCAAGCATAGAAAACCGCCAAGTCGGCTTTCCTCAAGCTTTGAAAGCGTTATCGGTGGATTTTTCTTCAAGCATGGAAAGCGTTATCGGTGGATTTTTCTTCAAGTATAGAGAACCGCCAAGTCGGCTTTCCTCAAGTTAGGAAAGCGTTATTGGTGGATTTTTCTTCAAGCATAGAAAACCGCCAAATTCCTTTGTCGGCTTTCCTCAAGCAAGGAAAGCATCACCGGTGGATTTCTTCAAGCATAGAATGACACCAAATTCATATGTCGACTTTCCTCATGCATGGAAAGTATCATCCAGTAGGTTTCTTCAGGCTTAAAAAAATACCAAACTCCTCAGTCGGCTTTCCTCAGGCATGAAAAGCGTTTCAACGAACGTTATTCGATGGATTCCTTCAAGCATAGGAAGCTACCATACTCATTTGTCACCGGTACACTGGTGCCAGATACGTATTCTATCCTTTTACTCTTTTATCTGTGGAATTAACATTTTTCTGCAGGTATCGGCGTATACAGAGTGATTTAGGATCGTAGAACGTCTTAAATCATTCTCCGTCCCTATAGACTACTTTGACTATCGTTTTCAAAACTGACGTTTCTACAAACTCAGTCAATTGGGGGCTTCTGTAGACACCTAAAAATGTCTCCCCAAAACCAAACCCGATGATGAACAACCTTTCACCGCCACTATTGGTCGGGTTCAGTATTTAATCCCGAGAGTGCTTAAAAAATCGTATTTGATTAAATTTGTATTTTTGAACAGTGCATGGATTAGTCTTGATGTTTGGTAAAAGCATAGTTTTAATTTTAGCCCAAACCTTTTATTGTTTTATTATTTATTTTTGGCCAACCCTTTTATTTATTTTATTTTCTTATTTTCTTATTTTAGCCCAAATAATAATAAATCAGAAAAAGGCCCGAAATTATCAATCGACACTTAAAATGCTGAACGAAATTAGGGTTAAAAATGTATTTAGAGGGAAAAGCGGGCTGAAAATTCCCGCGCCACGGCAGGAATCCACCGTGTCATGGGAATCATTCCCGTCTGATGGTGTGATTTCCCGTGACACGGGAAACTTGCCATGACACGGGAATTTCCGTGTCCTTTCGGCGTAAACCCTTAACGCGTTTTCTTCCCCGTTTACTAAAAATTTCCCGCGTCACTCTAAAATTGCACCGTGTCACGGGAATGTTTCGCGTCTGACGGTGGGAATTCCCGTGTCACGGTACAGTTTGCCGTGTTGCGGGATACGTTTTTAGGGTTTTTATCATTTTAGGGTTCCGTGTGTTCCTTTAGCACATTTTCTCTATAAGTACCCCCTCATTTCTGATGTACGGGGCATCAATTATTTCTCTAGTTTTTTTCCTTCTTCTATGCTTTAGTCTAAACACTAGCCTACCCTTTATTCTTTCAAAATTCCTTCTTCAAGTACTCTAAGGAGTTTATACTTTACTCGTGGTTCTGTCCTTAAGCCAAGGCGTGAAAGGTATAACTATTTGAGGGTTTGGCCCCAAATCAACTCTACTTTACTTAGTTTAATTTAATTATTATGTTATTATTATTTCCTTGAAGTTACTAACTCGTTTATTATTTTGTAGTTGCAAACAAACAGAATCAAAGTAAGAATTATGTTCCTCTTATTTCTATTATTTTTCTAACGATTTTATATTGTTGGAATTATTGCTAAATTGCTTCCAATATAAATGCTTATTTTTATGATCACCATATTGCATGTTTAAAGGGAATATGTAATTGAAAATCATGCCTAATAAGATAATTTGGACAACCGGTTTAGGTTCCTTTTTAATATTGTTAATTAATTCAAGTGATCACGATATTTTAGAATTATATGTTGCATTAATATTCAACCAATTTAGCTTAATAATAGTTTGGAGCAAATTGAATCTTTGTTTGTATGTTTTTGAGATCGCAGGAATCACTTTTCACTATAAGAATCGAGTAGAGGCCAATACGGGCGAATGTGACTCCATGACTCACTTCGTACCATCATCCCCGATCCTCCTTCGTGGTTCAGAACCATATGGAGTTAGTAATCTTATGGATTATGAATGGGGTGTAACCTTCACGGGTCAATCGTTGTTGCCTTCGTTGTCTCTTATTCGTGGTTGTCTTTTATGATCCGTGAACGGTTTACAAGTTCCTTAAAAACTTGTTGGCGGCTCCCTACTTTGCTTTGTCCCTAATCGTAATGTCAATTCCTACTTCCTAAGAGTGTCACGCATATTCACACATGTTTTTACGTAGGCGCACTTCGAGCGACGCCTACAATAGGCTACTTTTGAAATTGGGCCCTTCAAAACTTAGGGCCCTGTGCTAAGGGTCTGTTTGCACTTGCCCTTAGTTGACCCTGAGTAAAGCCCTGTTCTCTTCACCTTAAAAAATAATATTATGTAAAAATAATTTCAATTCAATAAAAATAATTTCAGTTCAGTAAAAATAAGTTCAGTTCAGTAAAATTAATTTCAGTTCAGTAAAAATAATTTCAGTTCAGTAAAAATAAGTTCAGTTCAGTAAAATTCTGTTTTCTTAAAGAAGAATTATAATAGAAAATCAGTAAAAATAAGTTCAGTTCAGTAAAATTCTGTTTTCTTAAAGAAGAATTATAATAGAAAATCAGTAAAATTAAGTTCAGTTCAGTAAAAATAAGTTCAATTCAACAAAAATAATTTCAGTTCAGCAAAATTAAGGTGAATTAAACAGGGCCTAAATGTGGGATCATGTTGAACGTGAATAACCTCCCCCATTACGTGGACATGGTCAGATGCATCCAAGTAAACATCACTATAAGAAAACTGGTTTTTGGTGATGGCAAAAGTCGTTGCTAAATAAAGATTGTCATTGCAAAACATATCTTTTTCAACAACAATTGTCATTGCAAGGTCTTTGCGTGCATTATTGGTGTCACAAAAATCGAAACGACTTTTTGTCGTTGCTAAAGATATGTTTTTCACAACGACCAATGTCGTTGCTATGACTTTGTCGTTGCCATAAATTGTGTTATCACTCATATGGAATATATTATTTGCAATGTCCATTGTCGTTGTCAAAGCTTTGTTTTGCAACAATATTTATTGTTTCAAAAAAGAATTAGATTTAGATACAATAAAAGTTGTTGCAGAATATGATTTATATTTTTCAAAAACAAAAAATTTAATTAAACACATATATATATATATATATGAACTTGAATATTTTAATTAATCGTTATTGTAATATTATACTCCATCCATTTCATAATGTTAGTCTCATATGGAATCAATCACATAAAATAAGAAAACTAATATATTTGTAATCTAATATTAAAGTACAACATAATTCATAATTAGTTTACCTTATTAAATTTTTTTGATTTTTATTAGGAAAGCACAAATCATAATTGCATAATTTAAGGTAAAAATTTCATCACAAACTTTTAAAAAAATCCGGTGTACAATAATTATTGTACATCCATTACAAAGATAGCTAAAAGTGATTAAAAGTTACCTCTGAAATGAATAAAAGTTACCCCAATATGCATAAAAGTAACCCAATTTAAATAAAAATTATCTACACTTTATTAGTAAAGAATCACATTTTAAATGACTAAAAATCAATTATTAGTGATTGAATGTAATTAAATGACCTTTATAAAACTTTTCTTGTTGTCTATTTATATAAAAATTGTATTATGTTTAAAGTTACCTAAAAACAGGCAAGAAGTTACCCTAAAATTAGCTAAAAGTTACCCTTATACTGCCCGATGTACACTAATATTAGTGTAAACCGGATGTATACAAAAGTTTTTGAAATTTCATTACTTAGAGTCATCTCATCAATCCACAATCAATTAATTCCAAAAAAATTAAGTTATAAATGAAATATATTCAATATGGGTAGATATTTTTTAAACGCCCAAAATAATATATGGTAGTAACATTATGAAACGGAGGGAGTATAAAATTTCATTCTAAAAGAAAGTAATTATGTTGATTAATGTTGGGAATAGCATTAATTGCAACATTTAACATCATTATCAGCCCCAACACCAACAATAGTAGATCCTCTAGAATGAAAACAGATGGGTATCTTCCTTATAACTTGTCAAGAGTAAACACAAGAAAACCTATTAAAATCACAAAGAGAAAAACGCTTTTGAATCTTAGAGACAATAGATTATTATTCTTATTTGAGTATAATTGAGTAATCTAAATAATTTCAAATACTTTAATGGCCTGTTTGGTTTCAAGCATTTCATTTGAAATTAAGGAATTGGCCAATTTTCATTGTTTGGATAATCCAAACATTTGGATTTGGAATTGGCCCAATTCCAACCTAATTAAAACATTAGCTCATATATCAGAATTTTAAATTCAATCTATAAACCTATCATTTCAAATACTAGATTGTTCACTCTCTCTCTCTTCGTGCTTTTATCACTCAAGCTTTATCTCTCTTCAAGCTCTCTCATCAAGCTTTTTCTCTCTCCTCCCCTATTGTCAAATTATATTTCTAAGGTTAGTTTCTCAATTCTTAATTTTTTTTACCATGAATTTGCAACATTATTGTTTGATGTCTGATTTTTAAATGCTGTGTTAGGTTTTTTTGAATTGATGATTTTGTCTTCTGATCTAGAATATGTGTAATTGGTTGAACTTTTGATTTGATGCAACCTAAGAGCATCGTACCTGCCTTTTGTATGCTTAGATTATGAGTTTGAAAGAATCTTCTCAACATAAAGTCATCTACTACATGGCACGCCTATCAGAAACTTCTTTCAATTTTACAGAGTACATTATTTGTTATTGGAGAAAATAAAGTCATAAATGACAAATGATAGACGGAATTCAATCTCAGCTCTTGAGTAGCCCTAAGATTGCATTGTTTTGTGATCTTTATGAATTTAATTGTTGTATTATCTTACATCCAGTACAGAATATCAAGAAGCCCCACTAGGATGCTAATTCATTTACGTGATTTATTCAAAATGTATAACCTATAAGAGAGACTACAGAGCACTCTGTAAGCTTTAGTATTGCAAAGCTTTTGCACGTACAATCAAGGAAATAAAGAAGAAAGCAGATAGATAAAAAAATAATTTAACTAGAAGAGTAATATGTTATAATAATTGTTGGAAATGGTAATGCAATCGAATAATTGCAAGGCCTGACGTTCCGCACTCGTGGAGGATTAAACGTTCCAAGGAATACTCGTGGCCAACCGGGTGGGCCGTTGCCCGACTGGGCCCACCCAATTTGCTTGAGTGGGTTTGTTTTTTTGTCTCCTATTTTTGGGATACATATAAAATACGAGTATTGTTTACTTCTTTTAAAAATTAATAATACAATATTATTGAAGCTTAAACACATAAACACAAGCCTACCCTTTTGAGGTTTGAACAGCTTTTGAGCAATTCCAACCTTCGAATTCGGGTACACGAATTATGGAGGTCGTTGTGTAAAACTTGGGGGGCATGCATCACTAGGATACTTTTACCGGTGGTGGTGTATTTCGTTTCTAAGTAAGTGGGTTGCAAACAACGGCACAATTGAAGGAGAACAGGTATTTGGTTTAAGTATGGAGATTGAATTTGTTCCAGGGAAGTTCTTGATTTGTCTATTATTCATGGAATCAGCAGGTACTTTTTTGAACAATTTAGAAGCAAAATAGTATATTTAATTAAACTGTTGATTTCCTGAATATGGAATTTATACGAGGGTTTTATGAACCAAGGGTATTTGACGGTTTTTCAAGAACCCTAATTTTATAAGAATAATTAATTTTGGATTTTTTCAAAGTCGAGGTCGACAAATTTTATTAATGAAATCCTATAAACCTTGTTGCGAATTTGGGAATATTCGAATTGTCAAAACTTGATTAATATAAGTAGGCAGCGATACATGGATTAGGTGAGGATCGATCTTTAAGATCGTATATATGAATATGAATTATCAAGTGATCAAGGCTCTACGGTAATGGAAAGAAATTTTATTCCCTTTACTGATCATTAATATTCAATTTTTTTTAGAAGTTTCCTATGATCCCAAAATAATAAGATGTTTATAGTGGAATCTTGCATCTAATTGGAGATCTTTACTAAAGTGTGTAAAGGAATTGCTTGCTGCAATATTTTAGGAGTACGTTATTGTAGTGATCATGCAATGGAGTGCCATCAACTGGGTTCTTGTTTTGACGCTGGGCGTCAAAATAATACTCCAAGATTGACGAGTGTAACAATGGTGTTGCAAGTATGGTGTCGAAGATGCAGCTGCGACTTGCAAGCTGTTATTTACCGAGGCTCGTAATAGCCTTTCGGTATTTTCCAAGTAGCAAGTTTGGTCCAGTAAAGGAGCCTAGGAGAATTTGATCATGTTAGCTAGCAACAATGATCGGAATCGTCCCAAACATCAGGAAAGTTCCTCTCAAATTTATTGTTGTTAGTTGATATTTTCTAACTCTAAATAATATATGTTTATTATATGTGCCCTAAGTATGCATAATTTATTATTATGATGTATTGTGTTGCAATGTGGGAGTTGAGTTAGTCTTTTTCATGTTAGTGAGAACTTTGAGATGGGAACTTTTTGAGATGTTGGTATAGTTAAGTGCTAATTGTTTTGCTAAAGTGAAAGTACCTTATTTCTGCTATTGTTTGTATGTTTTGTTTAATCACGTGTGATTATAAGCATTGTTATTTTTCCTAGTTAATTAGGAATGTTTTTGTTCTATCTTTGATAATATTATGTTGAATTGTTTCCCTAATCTTGGAAGAAATATTTGTTGAGCATGGAGTATGCGATAAGCTTGTGATGTTCCTTGTTGGGATTTAGAATTATGTTGATAATTCTTGTGGTTTGTTTAGCTTATCTTAGAACTTAAATTGTGTATAATTGGTATAGGACTAGCATTTAACCTTTCTTGTTGATGGTCTAGGTGTGACCGGATTTTCCTCCATGCTTGAGAGCAGAAGTGAGAGGTATGATATGACAATGACTAATAAGGTTGTACTAGGCTAAATGTTATGGACTCCACATGCAGTAAGAATGGAAATTACGTTTCTATGTTAATTGTAGATTATTTATTTTGTGAATATTTGCTATGTGGGGGTCGTTATAGTTCATGTTGTTTTTCTTTTAAAGTATAGTTCACCGAAGTTGTTAGTTGTCTTTCCTTGAAACATTGACAGGAGTCAAGTTTTTATTTTCACAAGATGTGTGATGTGGGGGGTTTCTAACTATGAAGTTTATTCTGTAAAGTACATTTCAAGTGGCATGTGTGACCAATATGTAAATGTGTGGGTGATGTATATGTTGAATTGTGACTATGAGCTATGTGTGTAAGTCTATGTGACTTTGATAAGACGAACCAAGTATGTGAAGTTCCTCAAGTATAGTTTATATCATGTATTAACCTGCTAACTTTGGTTGATCATGTGGTTGTTTTGTCTCTTAAGCTTTGGTCTGGTTGATGAGTGGATTAATTAAGGTAAGCAGAATGATTAAAGCTTGAACTAGTTGAGTTTCGTCTTGTGTATACTTTATTGTTCGAAAGGTTTAGATGAATTGATTAATTTGTATTCTAATAATGGTGGATAGGAATCCAAAACCATATGAATAGACCATAATAAATGTTACTTGAAATAGTTTTGAAGAGAAGAAGCATGTTAACTTGAAAGTAAGCTTTTGTTGTGATTTATGTGCTTGAGGTTTATGTCTTGCCTTGCCATGATATGGCCTTCAGTTGTAAGTGTCTTTCAAATGAAATAGGAAGGTGTTTTGTTTTCATTGAAGGACGTTGAGGGTAAGATTTCACATTTTTACAATATACATGGTAGTTTGGTATTGACCCAATTTTATTACTCACCTGTGTTATGAGTTTGTCTGGTTTGCAGTAAGGTTGTGTAAGCTTCCTAGCATGATTGACTAATAATCATGGGCTTTGATAATTAGTGATAAAATCATGTGAGACATCTCAAAGGTATGAGGTATAATGTTCATACATTATATTAACTCTTGTGGTTAATATGGTGAGTGGACTAGACAAGTCATGTGAGGGGTCAAGTGTAAGAACCCAAACTACATCATATTTTTCATTCTTAGCATGTTGATGTACTGATGTAATGCATGTGTGTGTTTATCATGATGAACATTGATGTTAATCAGATGCTAGTCTATTTATGTGTTGTTGATTACACATGTATTGGTTGATTGAGATTGAAGGTCTTAATTTTTTATCTATGCCAAGATGAAAGTACGAGATGATGAGATGGGTGGTGTGATTCTAGATGGTAAAATCATTGAATTGACCAAGGTATGTACTGAACTCAGTCTCACTATGTAGAGAATTTAATATGGTGAATATGTTGATTATGTTAAAACCAGAGTTGTTGGGTATTGTAGGAAATATTTCAAGCATTACCCCAAACTTGAACCCCAATATGATCATACACTTAAATATGGTGGCGTTCAACGGGAAAGAAGCTAGAGCAAAAGAGTCGCCAACAAGTTTTAGGAACTTGTAAACCGTTCACAGGGTGAAGGTTAAACCCCTTACCGATCCAAGAGATCGTCAACTCCAATAGCTCTGGAACCAACACTGGAAGTTCGGGGATGAAAGTACAAATCCAATATAAAAGAGACTGAACCTGCCATAATAATAGGCCTCTACTTTATTCTTCTCGTATTCATGTGCGCTTTTTGACTAACATGCAATCAATAGGTTAACCCTAAACCTGTTTATCTATGTTGGTTGAATATTAATGCACAAATAAATCTATTATTGGGGATCACTTGAATTATAATCAAATTAACCCTAAAAAAAGATTATTAATTATCTTATTAAGCGTGATTACAAGTACCAATTCCCTTTAAATATGCATAAAAGGTGTGATCAAGCAATAACAATCATAAACATCAAGCAACATGATAATAACAATAATAAATCATCATCATAAAATTATAATCATGTTAAAGCATAATAATAGCAAGATCCTATCCATGATACCAACAAGATTAATAACAAACCCTAGCATGTCACTAAACAATAAAGATCAAAGTTTTAGCCCTAACATGATACTAACATGAATATTAAGAAAGACAATAGGAAGCATTCTTTTAATCATACTTGATATTAGAAATTTTTACTTGTTACCCTAAACATGATACTAGGAAGCAATAAAACATCCTAACATGATACTAGGAATAAAAATAACAATCTAAATATGATCTCTATATCAAAATATCGATAAAGAAAATAAAGTACTTACTTGGATGCCTCGTACCTCTTTCTAATAACAAAATACACACGTTATTAACTTCAAGGAAAATAATAAAACAAACAATTAAATTAAATAATTGAAATAGAGATTTGGGACCAAACCCTCAGAAATATCAAACCTTTGACGTCTAGGGCAAAGGAAACTTCAAATTGGGCTAGGTGTGTCTAGATCTAATGTGTGAGCAATTGTGTTTGTAAAAGGCTAGGCTAGAAAGAAGGAGAGAGAATCAAGAAATTCTTGATGAGAGTTGATGAGAATTGATGAAGGTCTAAGGATGCTATTTATAATAAAAACAATCCAAATTTGATAAAAAAAAAGAATCGGAGTTTGAAGAGGAATAAAACACGACGCTGTTTCCGCACTCGCCTTTGTCGTCGTGCGGCAGAGTGCAGCGCCGCGTGACAAGCTTGTCGTTCGGCGCTGCAAGACAGTTTTTGCGGATTATGTTTTTATCATATCTTTTGATTCAGGAGTCTAAATAAGGCATATAATATGTTGTTGGAAAGATATTGAAGTATAATTTCCAACCCAATCAGAATCAGAATAAAATCTTTTGTAGATAAAAAGATATGGAAGAAATAGTAGGACGGTGTCAGTTTTGGATAGAGTTTCATATTTCATTCATATCTTTTCCGTTATATATCGGAATTAATATTATAATATATCATTGGAAAGATAATTTCAATTTCTATCCAACCATATAATATTTGGATAAAGATTATGAGGCACAAAAATAATATTTGAATATATTCTACTCCGTACAGAACAAGGATTCTTAAAAAGAGTAATTTTATTCAATTTCAAACTCTTTAAAACATTATTATCAATCCTAACTCCATTAGGATTTAAGAGAACCTTATAGAGTATTCTAGAAGACTATAATCAATCCTAATAGTTTTTGGAATGATAATTATTAATAGGCTCCCCTCTAGATCATTGGGCCGCATATAAAGATCAAACCGGACCTAGTCTAGTAATTTGGCATAACTTCGTCATTATTCATCGGAATTGGGCTTATAATATATCGTTGGAAAGGTCTTTTCAAGCCCTCTCAAACTGCACTATTATTGGACCCTTACCATGGAGCAAACTAAACTGGAATCCACGTTTTTCATAAATAGGGTAAGAAAAGAAATATTCTCCAAAAATAGAAAGAAAAGATATTTTAATAAAAATTCCTCATTACTTGACTTTTTAAACTTTCGCTTTATTCAATAATCAAATGACATGAAATGTATTCATCACTGGTTTTGGTTTTGGGGAGACACAAATGGGTGTCTACAAAAGCCCCCACTTTGACTAAGTTTGGAGAAACACAATTTTCGAAAACGAAAGTCAAAGTATCGATAAGGACGGATAATGATTCAGAACGTTCTGCGATCCTAAATCATTCTTGTAACGCCGATACCTGCAAAACTAGCGTTAGTTAAAACAGATAAGAGAGTTAAAGAAACGCGTATCTTGCACCGTCGAACACACATCCTTCCACAAGCCAGGGAACGCCATCTTGTTGCATTTGTCGTTGTGACAACCTTCCACAAGCTAGAAAACGCCATCTTGTTGTTTTGATGTTCACTCATCTCTGAATAATAGAGCTTTTTTGAATATGTTCACGCTTCTACGAACAAAGAGCTTCTTTTTAATATGTCCACGCGTCTCTGAACAAAGAGGTTCTAAATGATATGCCCACGCGTCTCTGAGCAAAAGAGCTTTGATGATATGTCCACGCGTCTCTGAACAAAGAGCTTTTGAATGATATGCCCACGCGTCTCTTAGAAAAAGAGCTTTTTTTATATGTCCACGCGTCTTTGATCAAAGGAGCTTGAAAGAATTGTCCACGCGTCTCTGAACATTAGAGCATTGATACCTGAATGTTTGTTGCGATCGTTCAATTGGCTGCGAACAGGAGCTTTGCTGAATAGTTGTATCCTATAAAAATCAAAAGATTGCCAAAAGACTTTGCTAGTGATTTTTTAGGGTTGACCTAAGGCTTGATGTTTTTTTCTTAGGGTTGACCTAAGGTGATTGATTGACTTGAGGTTGACTCAACGTGATTGACTAACTTGAGGTTGACTCAACGTGACTGACTGACTTGAGGTTGACCCAAGGTGAATTGACACGTGTGACCCTTGACCCGTGTGTGAATTGTATTGTGATGTGCTTGACTCAAAATGCGAATAAGAAAAAAATTTCCGTCATTTTTGTGGAGGGTACCGACTTTCTCCCAAAAAAGAAAGACGCGAAAAAAAGAAAGAAGCGAATTTTTTGAAGGTGCATGTTGAATGAGCTTAGTCATATGTTGTGCAAGGATTAATTCATCCTAGTCTATCTCAATTGTTGACTCCATGATGAAAGTATTTGGGTAACTTAGGCACGGAGGCTAAGCACTTCGTACTTTATGATGCAATGATGATTGATGAGTGATTTTGTTATGACGAAGTATGCTTCAATGTTGTGGTAAGATTTCATGACAAAGGGTTCCTAAGGGAAGGAATATTTGGTCATGTATCTGTGGAGTGTGTGAAAGTGACACTAAGGTTAGGCTGCAAGAGCTAAGTGTGGAAAGATATTATTTTTAGAAGAGTCAAATAATGGTGACTCTTAGGCTAGGTAAGCTAATGATGTAAGGATCAAGCCCCCAAGTCTAGCTCTAAGTATATAGGGATGAGCATAGGAGATCCCTTGATATGATCATGATGTGTGAATGTGAATGTGAATGCATTTTTATTATGGCCGCACATCGATGTGAGGTTGCCTACGTATCCGTTAGGAAGCAGGCCGAACGTAGCTCTAGCCGAACCTCACACAAGTGTGTATACCTCAAAAAGGTCTTTTGAAGGGTTGTAACATGGTTAGACTAAAGGTTGAAGAAGAAGGGGATAAAGGCTGAAGACCCTAGATAAGCCCCCAAGGTGTGCAACCTTGCTTTTGAATCTTTTTATTCTTGAGTTTTCTCACTTTTGATCTCTTTCTCTTTTTTATTATATTATATTTTATTTTATTTTTTAAATTTTTGCTCTCTTTTTTTTATTTTGCATTTTTATTTTGAACCTTTTGATAAGTGTGGGTAATCCTGATCATGCGGTCTATCACTCACTTGGCATTCATGTTTCTCAGGCACGGTACCGAGCACTTGATAAGAGACGCAATTTGAGATGTGTTCATATCAAAGACATGTTCATGTCAAATACATTAGAACACTTGCCCTTTTGTACACTTTATTTTATTTATATATTTTTGCTTTTTATTTTTGCTATTTTAATCTTTTGAAACCACTCAAGCTTTTTTTAAAATTGCATAAATTGCACAATGTCCCATCCCAAGTTTAGGTAGATGTGGGTTGAAAAAGAAAGGTCTATCGTTAGACGAGGCTCAAAGTGGTTTATCAAAAAAGGATTGCATATTGAAGGGTGAAAGGTAATATGATGTGGCTACAAGGGTTGCCTCAAATCATTGGTATACCTTGTGCTCAGTTCGACATGGATTTTTTTTTTTTTATTTATTTATTTATTTATTTATTATTTTTAATGCGATGTAATGCAATGATCATATGCAAGGAAATAAATGCTCATTTTATTAAAAGGGGAAAGAGAAAAAATCTACAAAGTAAATTTAAGGAAAAATAGAAGGTGTCTGTGCTAGACTTATTGGGGAAAGGAAGAAATGAAAAAAAAAAAAAGAAGAAACAGGTCACGAAATTCTATCGTTGAAGTTTGCCTCGTGTCTTATGCTTTATCATCACTCAGATTTCTTTCCGTTTAAAGGTATGTGAAGCTTATTATTATCTATTAGATATTGGATAACCTCTTTTAGCTTCCAACAGCTCTCAGTAGTATGACCCCTACCTTGATGGTACTAGCAATGTTCATCTGGATTCCAACTTGGTAACTTCTTCTTAGGTGCGGGATCTTGAATAAGTCCAATGGGAGTTATGAGACCTTTAGCATGAAGGCGATCAAATGCTGTGTCATAACTTATGCCAATAGGTGTAAAGGTTCTCTTTTGCTAACGTTTGTTCATGGCAAGGACCTCATCCAAGCTAATGTTGTTCGAGTAGGTAGTTTTGGAAGAAGAAGGATTTTGTTCTTCTTTCCTTTCCAGCCACTGTTGCTATTGTTACTAGCCTTGGTCTTCTTGTCACGCGGAGGAACATGAAGGAGATTTGAACCAATGAGTTCTTGAACGTGATCTTTGAGGGCGAAACATACTTCGGTGGTGTGACCACGACCTCTATGGTATTGGCAATAAGATTTTGGGTCCCAATTGGGAGAGCGTTTTTCAGGCGGAGGGTCTTGACTGGGACCAATAGGGTGAATGAGACCTTGATCGTGAAGACAGTAAAAAGCTTCATTGTAAGTCATCCCTATTGGTGTGTATTCTTCAATGGTCTGTTTTACGCGTGTCTTAGGAGCATTGAGTTCTTCATTAAATCCTTGGTGAGAATTTTGTTTGATAACCATCATCCGATTTGCTAGTCCTTCTACCACATTCAAGAGCATGGCAATGACATCTTGCAGTTTTCGAACGTCCTCTTTTAGGATTGACAAGTTTTCCCTAGTATTATCTAAGAAAATACTTTCATCCTCCTCAATCATGGCAACTTCATCAAGAGAGGTTATATAAGCTATCTCGATCATGGGCTCACCTACAGGTATGATAAGGAGTGAAGGATCGAAGGATGTTTGATCTTCTACGATGGCTAGAATCTCGGAAGTTTTATTGTCATTAATCAAATCTTGAATAGCTTCTTTGAGTTTCCAACACTCCTTAGTGTCGTGACCCTTTCCTTGGTGATACTTGCAATGTTTATTAAGATCCCACTTGGGTGGCCTGGCTTCTGAAACTGGATCTTTGATAGGTCCTATGAGATGACTAGTCCTTTGTGGTGTAGCTTTTCGAAAGTTGTTTCATAACTCATGCCAAGTGGAGTGAACACTCTTTTTGACCTTTGGATTCGTGGTTTAGAGGTGTTCGTAGCATGTACTTCGTTAATGGGAGAGGAAGAAGAAGGATGGTCGTTCTTCTTTCCTCTCGCACTATTATCTTTTAGAATGTCATATTCAATGTCAATGCCTATATTATACACTGCCTTTAAAGTATTCTAGTTGTGTTGGTATTTTAAGTGCTTTGCATATTTTTCTTGAAGGTTCTTGATGAACATCCTTATAGACTCTTTTTCAATAGGCACCTTAACTATATTAGCAGAAGTTTCCCTCCATTTGTTGAAGAAAGAAGTGAACCCTTCGTTTTCTTTTTGTTTTAACATCTCAAGTTGTCTATGATCTGTTTCGTCTTGGATGTTACACTTATATCTATCTACAAAAGAGTTTGTTATGGAATCCCAAGAAGAGGTTTTCTCTTTGTCAAGGGAAAAGAACCATTGTTGACAAATGGTTTCAAGAGATAAAGAAAACAAGGAATGAAAGACTTTCCTATCAATCCCCTTAATATTCATTATGGTCTCGAATTCCCTTAAGTGGAAGTAAGAATCTCCTTGTCCACTGAGACCCCTTGTGAGCTAATGTCCTAGAATTTATAGTCATTGGATATTTTGCTCAAACTTTCTTGCATGAGCTCCATTTGTTGTTGTTTCACAGGGTCATTGATTTGGAGGGTTAAAGTCTTCAACACCTCAGTCACGTCTGCCATTTGCTTCTTAAGCTCATTGACTTCTTCTTGACTTGTCATTATCTTCTTAGCTTTTCTTTTTTCGATCGACTGGTTTATCAAAAAGTTGAACTTGAATAAAGGTGTTGTCCTTGATTAATCACCCTTCTCTCCTCGACTAAGTACTGTGGAAAGGGAAATTAGGGATATTCATCATTTGACTCAAACTCTATTCAACATGCAATAAATGGAAGAAGGTAGGAAGAATGAAGGTTGTGATATGGAGAAATCATGTAGAGAATGGAAAGATGATGTAGATGGAGAGATATGAAAAAATTAGGAATAGAATGTACTCCCAACTCGGGGCTAGACTATGAAAAAGTTATGACGAAAAAAACCGACTCATGCCTGAACCTAAGACATGGTCATGGTGACGTATACAAAGTGTGTGCTAAGACTAGTGAGTGTAGGTGACATGTTAAGACTTGTGTCATGACCATGTGGCTAGACTATGTGACTCAAGCAAAGACTAAGTTAAGACTTCATGTATATACATTAAACTGGACAGGCTGTGGTATTTTAGTCATAACTTTTGATCTGTGACTTTATTTGGGATGAAACCAACTCCAACTTAAAGATAAAACTCGGGGCTACAGATCCATAGTCTGTAAGACTCGTAACTCTTTAAAGAACTCCGTCTATGACCAAAACAAGTTGACGCTTGTGCAGTATACGAGAATAAAAATCCGGGTTGAATTAAAGGAACTATGACTCGATTTAAGGCATATTTATTGGTTCCAATTAATTAATTAATTAAGAAAAGCCCTTTAGTCATTGGTTTATTTATTAAGACTTATTTACAAACACAAGTAAAACCAAAAGGTTAGTTTAGTCACATAATAAGTATGCACAAGTACGAGATACACAAGTAGTCAAGTAGTCACAATATGATGCAATGAGTTTGCAACCTAACCATGGCTCTATGCAATACCCCGTATTTTCCTAATTAATTAATTAATTATTATTTTCTAAAAAGGGTATTTTAATAATTCAACTTACTATTTAAATTTTGGAGTCAAAATGATATTTGAATTTTGGCGCCAAAAGTATTTTGAAAACTAATCATTATTTTGGATAAGATTTATTATCCATTTATCCTATTTTAAAAACCGGATTATTTATATATTTTAGATATTTTAATTAAGGAAAAAGCTATATTTTATTATTATTTTAATAAGTCCGGAAATTCCTTTTATTTGACTAATAATTTTCGGATTTTCCTATTTGAAAATATGATTTTATTAGTTAAATTATTTGGTGAATATTTGGTATTTTATCATTTAATTATTTATTACAATAAATATTATTTACACAATTATTTTAATTTCTTAAAACTGGCAAAATAATTTCCTAAATACTAAATAGGAGGGCCGAAAATATGAGCTTAGGAAAGCTAAAAAATTTCTGCCATCCCATGTAGATTTTGGGAAAAATATTTTGGTAATTTGTATTTTTAATTATCTCCTTAAAATCTCTTACTTTCCTTAATTCTAATTCTCCATCTTTTTAATATCCAATCATTATATTTTCTTTCCATTCATTCTTCATAATTATTCCCAAGTAATTCCAATTTCCTTAATATTTTTTATGACATACATACCTTTCATATTCAATTATACACAATCTCTTCAATATTAAAACTTTCCTTAAATCTTTACTCACTTTTCTAAGTAATATTTTCAACCCTAATTACCATAATTCTTCCTACATTTTCCTACCATAATTCTTTCATGAGATACCCTATAAATACCCCTTCATACCTCTCACATTCTTCACACCAATTCTCTTCTTTTCTTCTTCTCAATTTTACACAAATTGTCCTGTTTATCTTTGAAGCCAATTTTCAGGCACTTCTGGTCAGTTTTGGGGTATTGATGTTTCACAAAAAATTGTTCCTCTTGAATAATCCTTGAGGTTAGGCTCAAGAATCACCCAATTTGGAGTTATAACGAAGGAGTTATTAGCCTCTACAAGTTCTGTCTTCTTTTTCAAACGCAAATCCAATTCTTCTTTCTCCTTGGTTTCTTATTTTTCTTCTCCTTTTCTCTTATTCAATTATTATTATTATTATAGGAGATTAATATAAAATTATTATGAGAAGTTTTAATTATATAAAATCAGATTTTAATTATGTTTATGTTAAATTAATTTAAAAGGTTCATGTACATATATAGTTGGGAGATTTTAATTTAACTGTTGTGATTATTTGATAACATTATATTAATTAAGGTTATATTTATTTGTAGGGTGTTTTTGATCAAGCTACTTGAGACTTATTTTGAAGTGATTTTTGGCTAAGCAAGGATCAAGGTACATTAGGTGGCTAGATACCTTGAAAGTGATCGATTTGAATGAACATGTTTGAATGATTTATGTTGCTTGAATTAAATCGACTTAAATTATGGTTTATGAAATAAAAGTATGTTTAAAATATTGGTTTTTATAATTGATTGGAGTATTGATTTTTCATAACATGTTTTGATTATGTAATTTATTATTCATGTTTAAAAAGGGATTGATTTTAAAAGGTTTGTTGAATTAAATGAAGGTTTTTCAAGGAAGAGTTATTGATTTTGAAAAGTTATTAATTTGAGATTTTATTCTCAAGTATTTACTTACAAGGTTTGATTTTGAAAGCTTGTGGAATTAATTAAAAAAGATTTTGAATGATATTGGAATTTATTGGATATTAAAAGGATTTATTGAACCATTGAATTATTATTATTATTAATGCTTTATAAGCATGTTAGTAGGGATGTCAATGGGGCAGGGTGGGGCAGATGTTGGCCTTCCCATCCCATCCCCACCTAATATTGTCATCCCCATCCCCATCCCCGCGGCGGGTCCAATTTTCATCCCCATCCCCGCCCCAACAGGTACAACTCCAAAACCATCTATCCCCGCCCCACCCCCCACTTGGATATCCATCCCCACCTAATCCCAACCAAAGAGCCGCCTAATCCCCACCCAAGATCCACCTAATATCCGTATCTCTAATAGACAATCTTACATAATTAATACGAATTATAAAATAAAACATTCTATACACATTTCTGTGTTATAATATAAGTGTCGTACATAGTATTATAATTAATATTGTATTTCATGTAATTATTTTATAAATAGAATAAAAGTATGTAATTTTGCTTTAAAAGATATATAGATGTGCGTATGAGGTGAGGATGGGGCGGGTACAAAGTGGGGCGGGTGGGGCGAAGCGGGGATGGGGCGGGTACAACTTAAAATCCACCCCCGCCCCATCACCCATGGCAGGTATAGTTTTTTTCCCCATCCCCGCCCCACCACCCGCCAAACCGAGACCCTGGGGCGGGGATGGGGCGGGTCTCCTACTTGACCCGCCCCACTGACATCCCTACATGTTAGTAATCCCACTATGCGGATTTGGTTTATTGATAAGGCCTTGGACTTTGTATGACCGGGTCTTTCCTCAAGAATAGCCTTGTAACATAAGGAGACTAGCTTGGGGGGTGTGCACACTTGGGAGAGGAATTGGTTTTATTGGTTTATTATGAGGAATTGGTTTTTATAATATGAGGACTTGGTTTTAAAATAATTGGAATTGGTTTTATTGATTATTGAGATTGGAATAATGAGAATTTCGTTTTGAATCATGAGTTTGGAATTATTGGATTGATTATTGGAACTGGTTTTAAAGCATGTTTGCAAATAAATTGAGTTTAATACCGTACTTAGCATATTTTGCTAACTCGTATTTCTTATTTGTTTTGGTTCGCCCTATTTACCGTAATGGTAAGCAGTGTTATTTCAGGTGAAGTGAATAGAGTGATGCATGGTGTCCCGGGATTTGGTTTCACTAATTTAGGAAACTTGGTCTTTGTATTTAATTTGAGTACTCATGACATTGGTTTCTATTTATAGTTATTATTAATAAGAAGAGTTTTGAAGTTTCCACTGCAAAGTATTGTTTTATTTAGTAAGTTGAATAGCCTTGCGTAATCACGTGGCGCTAATACGCCTAAGTCTATCTCTACGGTATAATTATACGTATTATACTGGTATTTCTGTAGAGGGATATTTGGGGGTGTTACACTCTAGTTCTCTAAAGTTTGGGATATGGGTTAGTCAAAGAAGGTCCATGGTTATGAGTCTGGATGCACCGCGCGGAAGCCTTACCTTTGGAAGGGTTGGCGCGTGTGGATGGGACACCGCGAGTTAAACTCGCTTCCATGGTTTGGTGAATTCAACATTCTCGGATGTACCCTTTGTTGCTCAGAGCGTTCAATCAGGTAGATGGAGCGTGAATTCCCAGAGGGTTATGTCCATATGTAGAACACATATGGGTTTCATAAAAGTGAGAAAAACTCAATCAGGAAGTAGAATCAAGCCAACAGTGCTTGAACTGGTCGAAATAAGAACTGATATTTCTGGCTCGGTATTGGAAGAACGCAACGCCAACCAACAGGGACTGTCCCCTGGCGACAGAGCCATATCTTTGGCCACAGGCTCTGTTTTCTAGATGCCAGTTCCTACATGTCTTAGCAACTTTCTATATTCTTAAATTTTCTAGTTTTTCGCAGCAATATTTCGATTCTAGTTGTGAAAGATATTTCTCAAATTTTCTACGTGTGAAAATCTAATGTTTTTTACTCATTACGGATGGTCTTTCCAATGAGAACCTTTTTTATGCTTATGACAATAATGTTAATCAAAATAACGCACATGAAATACTTAGAACTTTTCGAGTGTCATCCACTCATTCTAAATAATTGCCAAAATAAATTTTAGGAATTAAAATAAAAATCTTCCCCAGTGGAGTCTCCAAAAATTGTAGGGAATATTTCAAGCATTACCCCAAACTTGAACCCCACTGTGATCATACACTTAAGTTTGGTGGCGTCCAAAGGGAAAAAAGCTAGAGCAAAAGAGTCGCCAACAAGTTTTAGGAACTTGTAAACCGTTCACAAGGTGACGATTACACCCCTTAACGATCCAAGAGATTGTCAACTCCAATAGGTCTGGAACCAACACTGGAAGTTTGGGGATGAAGGTACAAATCCAATCTAAAAGAGACTGAACCTGCCCTAATAATAGGCCTCTACTTTATTCTTCTCGTATTCATGTGCGCTTTCGGACTAACATGCAATCAATAGGTTAACCCTAAAACTGTTTTCTATATTGGTTGAATATTAATGCACAAATAAATCTATTATTGGTGATTACGTAAATTATAATCAAATGAACCCTAAACAAGATTATTAATTATCTTATTTAGCGTGATTACAAGTACCAATTCCCTTTAAACATGCATAATAGGTGTGATCAAGCAATAAGAATAATAAACATCAAGCAACATGATAATAACAATAATAAATCATCATCATAAAATTATAATCATGTTAAAGCATAATAATAGCAAGATCCTAGCCATTATACTAACAAGATTAATAACAAACCGTAGCATGTCACTAAACAATAAAAATCTAATCTTTATCCCTAGCATGATACAAAAATGAATATTAAGAAAGACAATAGGAAGCATTCTTTTAATCATACTTGATATTAGAAATTTTTACTTGTTACCCTAAACATGATACTAGGAAGCAATAAAACATCCTAACATTATACTAGGAATAAAAATAAAAATCTAAATATAATCTCTATGTCAAATTATCGATAAAGTAAATAAAGTACTTACTTCGATTCCTCGTACCTCTTTCTAATAACAAAATACACACGTTAGTAACTTCAAGGAAAATAATAAAACAAACAATTAAATTAAATAATTGAAATAGAGATTTGGGACCAAACCCTCAAAAATATCAAACCTTTCACGTCTAGGGCGAAGACAACTTTGAATTGGTCTACGTGTGTCTAGATCTAATGTGTGAGGAATTGTGTTTGTAAAAGGCTAGGCTAGAAAGAGGGAGAGAGAATAAAGAAATTCTTGATGAGAGTTGATTGGAATTAATGAAGGTCTAAGGACGCTATTTATAATAAAAGAAGTCCAGATTTGATAAAAAAAGAATCAGAGTTTGAAGAGGAATAAAACACGACGCTGTCGCCGCACTCGCCTCTGTCGCCGCGCGACAAGCTTGTTGTCCGGCGCACAAGACAGTTTTTACGATTTTGTTTTTATCATATCTTTTGATCCAGATGTCCAAATAAGACATATAATATGTCGTTAGAAAGCTTTGGATGTCTAATTTCCAACCCAATTATATTCTAATTAAAATCTTTTGTAGATAAAATGATATGGACAAAATAGTAGGACGATGTTAGTTTTGGATAGAGTTTTATATTCCCATTCATATATTTCCGTTATAGATCAGAATTAATATTATAATATATCATTGGAAAGATAATTTCAATTTCTATCCAACCATATAAGATTTGGATAAATATTATGAGGCAAAAAAATAATATTTGAATATATTTCACTCCGTACAAAACAAGGATTCTTAAAAGGAGTAGTTTTATTCAATTTCAAACTCTTTGAAACATAATTATGAATCATAACTCCATTAGGATTTAAGAGAACCTTCTAGAGTATTGTAGAAGAATATAATCAATTCTAATAGCTTTATGAATGATAATTAATAATAGGCCCTCCTCTAGATCATTGGGCTACATATAAAGATGAAACCGGACCCAGTCTAATAATTTGGCCATAACTTCCTCATTATTCATCGAAATTGGGCTTATAATATATTGTTGGAAAGGTCTTTTAAAGCCCTATCCAACTACACTATTTTTGGACTCTTATCATGGACAAAACTAAACTGGAATGCACGTTTTTCATAAATAGGGTAAGAAAAGAAATATTCTCCAAAAACAGAAAGAAAAGTTATTTTAATAAAAACATCCTCATCACTAGACTTTTTACACTTTCGCTTTATTTGATAATCAAATGACATGAAAGGTATTTATCACTGAGTTTGGTTTTGGGGAGACACAAATGGGTGCCTACAGGTGTGGATTAACTTTGATGTTTGATTCAATATGCTAATGATTTGCAGGTTAATTGATTTATCATATTATTCTTGACATGATGTAGCTTTGCAGAAAGAATTTTGTTGGTTGACTTAATTTGTCTAGGTAGCATTGTCCAATCGTTGTTGGAGTTGGAGCGATGTAGGGGACAAAGGTTAAGTAAACAACAAAGATTTTAATTTCCCTACCAGTGTATGTTTTTACAGGTTGATGGGTTGTACTCTGCGTTGAGGTAATTGCAAAGCAAGTGTGACACATTATCTGGTAGGAAGCAAAGCTCATTGCTTTCTAGGGATGATAAGTGTTAAGAAATTGTGTTATTGAAAAATTAACTCTAGAACTTTGTCCATTGTGGGGGTAAGTTGATCCTCATGTTCTCTATATTATTTTCACAAGTTTCTTAGTGTGTGTTGTCAGGAACTACGAAGGTAGTGACAAAGTAAGACAGAGCTTGTGGAAAAGGTACTCTGGTGAGAGTATGTAAAAGCAGGAAGAATCAAGCAGTTTTTTACAAAGGATGGAGCACAAGTAAGTTCTTGATTGTCTAAGCGAATGTGTTTAAAAATCCCATGTGGTGTTTATTCTAGTGACGAAGTGTCGGATAATGAGTCTACGCAATTGAGGTATATGGTTCGGTAACCTCTAATTTTTATGGTTATGAGATGCCTTGCTAGACATATTACTTGATATTAATAGGTTGAGTTTTAGTGCTCTCAGTGTCCATGGCCCAGGTTGGGTGGTCAGGTGAGACAACTTACATGGATGCACCAATGTGCTTTTAATTTGAACTGTTGTTCAGATTGACTCTAGAGCCTATTTTGGTTAACTCGTTGTTGTTTTACACTGTTGGTGTATATCGAGTCTAACTCTTTTGAGTGGTTTTTTTACCAGGTGATTCAGAGACAGGCTGAGTGTGGCTCTTAATGTCATTTTCTTGGTTATTTATTGGTAAATAATTGGTATTTAATTAATTAATTATTTATTCTATATTATTTACACAATTATTTTATTCCTTAAAAACCGAGCAAAATCTTCCTAAATATATTTATAGGAGTTCGAAAATTTGAGCTATGATAAGCTCAATATTTTCGACCCTATTAAATTATTTTGGGGGAATTTAATTGGTAAAATCATATTTTTAATTATCTCCTAAAATCTCTTATTTTCCTTAATTCTAATTCTCCATCTTTTTAATATCTAATCATGATATTTTCTTGCCAATCATTCTTATTAATTATTCCCCAAGTAATTCTAATTTCCTTAATATTTTTCATGACATATATACCTTCCATATTCAAGTGTACACAATCACCTAAATATCCAAACTTTCCTTAATTCTTTTACTCACTTTTCCAAGTAATCCCTTAAACCCTACTTACCATAATTCTTCCCAAATTCTCTTGCCATAATTCTTGCATGAGCTAGCCTATAAATATCCATTCATACCTCTCACATTCTTCACACCAATTCTCTTCTTTTCTTCTCCTCAATTTTACACAAATCATCCCGTTTATTTTTGAAGCCAATTTCGGGCACTTCTGATCAGTTTTTGAGGTATTGATGTTTCATAGAAGATTTTTCCTCTCCAAAAATACTTGAGTTTAGGCTCAAGAATCACCCAATTCGGAGTTATATCAAAGGAGTTATAGCCTCTGCAAGTTCTTCCTATTCTTTCCAACGAAAATTCAATTCTCTTCAAACCTATTTCTTTATCTTCTTCATGGTTAGTTCTTCCTATTCTTTCCAACGAAAATTCAATTCTCTGCAAGTATTATTTTAAAAGATTTTTATAGTCCATGCACATTCGATTTGAGTTTATGTTGTGATAACCTTATGGTTATGTTATTTGCAAGGTGTATTCGTGATTGAACTTTGAAAGTGCGAAGTGTTGATTGATATTCGGAATCAAGGTTCTTGAAGTTATTTTTGTGTTGTTTTCTAGCAAAGGTTGAATTGAATTGATTTGAATTATGATTTTGAAATAAATTATGTTTGAAGGTATTTATTTTAATAAAAGTATTTTAAATGATTGATTTTTAAATCATGTTTTTAATGGTTTGAATTACTTATCGTGTTTAAATAAAGAAATTGATTTTAAAAGGTTTGTTGAATTAAATAAAGGTTTTTCAAGGAAGAGTTGTTGATTTTGAAAAGTATTAATGTGAGATTTTATTCTCAAGTATTTACTTACAAGGTTTGATTTTGAAAGCATGTGGAATTAATTAAAAAGGATTTTAAATTATATTGGAACTACTGGATATTAAAAGGATTTATTGAACCATTGAATTATTATTATTAATGCTTTATAAGCATGTTAGTAATCCCCTTATGCGGATTTGGTTTATTGATAAGGCCTTGGACTTTGTATGACCAGGTCTTTTCTCAAGAATAACCTTGTAATATAAGGAGACTAGCTTGGGGGTGTGCACACTTGGGTGAGGAATTGGATTGAAAGGAATTGGTTCTTAATAAAGGAATTGGTTTTATTAACTATTATTTTGAGTATTGAATCATTGGAATCGGTTTTGGAATAATGAGTTTGAAATTATTGGATTACTTATTGGAATTGGTTTTAAAAGTATGTTTTGCAAATAAATTGAGTTTACATTATCTTGCACTTATCGTACTTAGCATAATTTGCTAATCCGTATTTCTTATTTGTTTTGGTTCGCCCTGTTTACCGTAATGGTAAGCAGTGTTTACTATTTTCAGATGGAGTCATGAATGAGCATATGGGAGTCCAGGGATTTGCTTCACCTAGCATAATTTGCTAATCCGTTTTTCTTATCTTTATTTTTGAGTACTCATAACAATTTTACTATTTTTATAAGTATTAATAAAAGAAAGTTGAGTTTCTGCTGCAAGTTTTGTTGTTGAGTTAAGTATTTTGAGTAGCCTTGCGTAATCACGCGGCGGTAATACGCCCCAAGTCTATCTCTACGGTATAATTATACGTATTATACTGGTATTTCCGTAGAGGGAGATTTGGGGGTGTTACAGTTGATACCTCAACAAAAACCTCTATGAGAAGGTTTGTGGAGCATCCAGACCACCCAAGTAGCTATTAGATGAGTCCCATCATCATATGGAAATCAAACAAGGATATGCATTAACTGACTAAGGGACTCAATGCATCTAGGGAAGAATACAGGGGACAAAATTCAACAGCTTTACCAATTCCAAACCAACTAGTCAAAGGTGAAGAAAAAATACAGGGGACTCATAATCTACTGCCATGGTAGAACAAACACCATAACAAACAAGCAATGCAACCAACATATAGCATACTTCCTCAACAGAAATGCCCAACAACACACTAACATCCAGGTCAAACACATAACTTTTCCAACACCACACAACCAACTAATGCAAACCAAACCAATAATCCAACAGCAAACAACCAACATGTTCAAACACACCAGTATTCCAACATATCCAAACATCAAAATTATCATATACCAGAATTCCAACATGTCACAACCAACCAACATTGAATAAATCACATAATCGACACCACACAAGCAAAAAAACAATTATGTGAGCACCACACAAAAAACAAAATCCAACCAACAAAATCCAACCAAACAACTAGTGAACCAACAATTTCACAATATATGCGAAAACGGAGGACCATATTTAAAAATTAGGGTTTTTAGAATATACGCTGCGCATTCAATTACGAGGAGGGTTGAACTGAGGGTAGTAGATCTGCAGGTAAGACTCAATCACTTCCTCCCATGTCATCCTGTCCGGAGGTCCAGATTTGATCCATTTAGCGCCGGAGGAAGGCCCTTCTTCAGCGTCGTGGGACTCAGGTGGCTTAGTCACCTCAGAAACCTCCAGATCTACTAGGGTAGACTCCCTAGTAGCGGATCCAGTAGCGGACACCTCCACCTCAGCAACTGGAGCAGTAGAAACCTCAACAACAACCACGGAACCCTCATCCTTTGTAACCACCTCAGAGACCACCGCCTTAGGCTTCTCCTCCTCATCGCTGACATACTCATCCAGTTTTTCACCCCGGATCCTCCTCCTTGCAGTGAGAGAAGCACGACAAACGGGTTTCATGTTACCCGTTCCTCGTTATGGCTTGTAGGTTACGCTGCCAGATGGGCGGTCAGATCCGCTCGATTATAGCGTCTCATGGCAAGTAAGATCAAGGTTTTTGTCGTTAGGAGTAGACATTGAAGGAGTGAAGATGTTGAAACAGAGATTTGATGAAGAGTGGAAATCGAAAATAATGAAGCAGAGAAGAGAGACAGAAAGAGAGAGAGAGGATGAGAATCGGCGTAGAGTGAGGAGTGAGAAAATAAGAGCTAGCGTTTTGGGGGAAGGATTTATTCTGGAGAATTCTCTAGAATAAATGAACTCAACCAAATTCATCTGATGAATTGAATGAGGAGCATTCAATTGAGGTAGTTGAGGAGATGTTGAATTTGAAGGGTTGGTTTTTTTTTTTTTTTTTTTTTTTTTTTTTTTGTGGGAATGATTAATTTAATTAATCAGTTAGGTAGTGTAATAAGATAAGGTTAGTAGTATAATAAAGTTGAGATAATAAAAAATTAAGGGTAAATTGGTAATTTTGACAAAAAAAAATTACTATAAAAGAAAAGAAATAGGAAAGTTGCAAGTAATGTGGATCAGCCCAAAAAGGAAATAGTTGCAAGTAAATTGGACCGGAGGTAGTAAAAGAGAAAATCAGACGGTTACCTTACTAAATGAGGTACGAGAGCCGCTTGGTCTAAAAATCTTCTTACAGGCGGACAAGTGGCCGAGTGTCGGATGCTATCAAAGAAGAAGACAAATTCACAGAAGTCAAAGACCCAAGATTATCTCTCAAGATTCACGCAAACGTGTGAATGCAATGAAGGGGTCAACCCCTATTTATAGAAAGGGTGAAAAGTCTAGGGTAAAAACCCTAGATTCTACTCATGGTACACGGTAAAAAGTCGTACCAATGAGAAGCTGACACCTGTCACAGGCGTCACGTGGCAAGTCACGTCATCCCTTTGAGGGGCAAATGATTAGGGTATTCCTACCCCACCAAGTGACCCAATGAGAGTGCGACACGTGTCACTGAAAGAGGTGTCCAAATGGACTTCCCATATTATGACACGTGTCACGCAAAAATGGCCCATGGGAATGGCGGCCTTCAAGGCCCAAATCCCAAGGAGAACCGCAAAACGACGCTACCCTAAATCCTAGGTCATCAAACCTTAGGACAGGGCACACCTTTTTAGGACCCTATAAATAGGGACATTCCCCATTTATTGGGGCACGTCTTAATCATTACATCATTTATTGCTCTAAAAAATAGAGAACACCTGATCTCGAAATCCGAGAAGATTTTTATTTTCCGCACGTTTTACTCCGAATATGTACTAACTTAAACTTCGGAGCCTGACCTCCGAACATCCGAAGCTCCGTTCTTTGGAAGGTAAATGCGGCTTTGTTGGTCCCAGTCTTTGAGTTGTAACTCTCCCAACTCCCAAAGGACACAAAAATACCCAAAACACCTAAGATGAGAAATGAGTACAGACACCAAAGTGCAGCCAACCACATTCCGTCAAAAATAGATTTAGTTTGAGATACAATATTAAATTTTGTATGGTCCAGCATAAGATTAATTTTGAAACAATGTACCCTAATTGGGCTAATTCCAGTTTTAGGAAAATAGATAGATTTTGAGTAGATGTTCTACTTCTAACAGCAAAAACAGTAGTGAATTATACGGGACAAATTACACCTTACAAGAGAGCATACAGGCAATGTAGCTGCAAATTCTGAGCTACTAGTTAGCCCAGCTAGAATTTTCAGCTCTGTACATAAGCATCGGGTGAAATACAAACTATACCATGACACATTGGATATGATACATTGATTTTTCTTTTCTTTTTTTGTTTGACGAGAACATTGATTTACATTAATTCAAAAAGGATCTGGATAAATTAAGCTTCCTGCCATACGCCTCTCTAAACTTTTTTTTTTTTTTTTGAAAACACACGCCTCTCTAAACTTTATTCTTTGAAAGTATCCGAAAATAGCTTTATAAGAATGGTTGAATAGGCGCTGTGGACTTCAGTTCGCAAGCAGCTTGGAAACAATCAGCGGCCTGCAATATTAAACCTTCTTTTTTAAGAATCAAACCTAAATGCAACCAAGCATCATGGTTTGTTGGTTCTAATTGTAGGGCATTCGTTAAGAAGCCTTTTGCTATAGGTAGAGAAGAGGGACAAAGTTCCATGAACACTTCCGCAGCTGAAACTAATCCAGGTACGTAATTTGGATCGATTGACAGTGAGACAGAGAAAGCAACGAGTGCTTCCTTGTATTGTGATCGAGCCTTGAACAGCACACCTGTATGAAATCTAAGATATCAGTAAAAGATTTTTAACTCCTCCTCTGGTGTCTCTTAGAATTAGAACCAACCAAATGGTACACACCCAGAATATGACCCAAAATCATCTCACCCAATCTGAATGACCCGTATACTTCTAATGACATACCTGCTACATGCCAACTTTGAGGGCTGTACAGGTTGATTGACTTTGCCCTTTCCACACAAATTTCGGCATCTCCCAAAGACTCAAGCCTTGTGTACAGATTGGACAGATCTTGCCAAGCTTCCATCTCCAGATTTTTCATTTCTGTTACCTATGAAATGGTCAATAAAATATTAAGAAATCTCCGTCACTAATGGCATCTAGGATATAATGACAAAAACTTCTTATATCTAGAATTCTAGATTAAAGAATCTACCACTTGATGATAAATAAGATAAAAGTTTAAACACATGCTCCAAAGACGATATAATAACAACAATTCTGAATCAAATTCTGACATGTAGCCTTGTAGGTGGCACATGCTGCAAAAGACAACCCCCCTCTCCCGCCCCTCCCCCCTCTCTTATTATGGCGCATTGGCGCATGATACAAGTTTTTGAATGTCTCTTGAAATAATAATAATAATAATAATAATAATAATAATAATAATAATAATAATAATAATAATAATAATAATAATAATAATAATAATAATAATAATAATAATAATAATAATAATAATAATAATAATAATAATAATAATATAATAATAATAATAATAATAATAATAATAATAATAATAATAATAATAATAATAATAATAATAATAATAATAATAATAATAATAATAATAATATAATAATAATAATAATAATAATAATAATAATAATAATAATAATAATAATAATAATAATAATAATAATAATAATAATAATAATAATAATAATAATAATAATAATAATAATAATAATAATAATTAATAATAATAATAATAATTAATAATAATAAATAATAATAATAATAATAATTATGCTAACCTTAAATTTTTTGTTATCTGCTTAATCTTAATGTCAGAATATGCACATACCTGCAGGGTGTGACTCTGAAAATTGTGCTTCTTTGCTGCTTGAATCTGTGCCAACAGTTGTACGTAGTTTTCTATAGCTTGCTTGGGATTATCTTGAGCAATCTGTAGAACAGCCTTTAATCTCAACAGTTGTAACTGATCAATGCCGGTGGTTTCATCCAATGCAATATCAACTATGTCTTCAGCATCTTCAAATTGCTGCTGTGCGGAAGCTACTAAAGCCAATAGTTTCCACCCTTTCCCCGAACTCCCAACCATCATATTGGAGTAGAGCTTGGTGTAACCGAAACTGGCATCAAGATTTCTTTGAGCAGCATTTTCCAATCCCAGGTTGAACATCAACTCAGGATCATCCTTTACAATACAAGCAGCCTTGTTAAGAGACTTCAGTGACCCCTTCCGATACATCTCTCTTTCCAAGTTAGATGTAGATACTCTGGCAGCATTTGAATAGCACAACCCTAAGAACTTATGAGCTTGAGCCATAAAATGGTTGTTTTCGTCACCAGCCAATTCAAAAACTCTATGACAATAGTCTATTCCTTCTTGAGCATGCTTCAAATCATCCACGCACAATTTTGCTCCCAACAAAAGAGAAGGGATGTGAGGTTTGTGCTTTGACTCAGAATGTCCAGTAATCTTCCTCACTAGATTTAATGCTGCCTCGTTCTGGCCTGCAGCACTATGACAAAGGGCAAGAATGTACCATCTCTCAGCTCTGTCATAGATTCCTGGAAGTACAAGCTCCACATGCTGAGTGAGAAACAAGAAACCATTACACATTGACAATGCAAAAGAGAGATGATCCATGATTTCTGGGTCCCACTCAATTTCATTACATGATGCTTTTCTAATCAAGATAAACAGCAAAAGAATTGCTTCCTCGATATTACTTCTAGGGGTAGTTGGACCCCATATTAGTAATTGAGGGGAAAGGCCCACTTCAACCCCTCCATAAATCAATATAGCAGCTAACTCCTTTTGGGCACTAGCTAATCTGTAAGGATCCAAGTTCCAGGGCTTCACAAGAGCTCGACGACAAGCTATGATGGCTTCATCAAGGCACCCAGCTTCTTTCCATAGTTTAGGAAGCAATTCCAGAGCCTTGTGAAACATCTCTTGCATCCTATTGTCTTTACTGATCTTGGCTGGCATACCATTAGGTAATGCAGATTCGACTATGTCCACAATCAATTTGCACTCCCTAGCAGCCTCTGGTAGATCATCAAGAACAGCATAGCACAGTAGATTAGATAACATATGATAGGATTGTACCTCAATAAGTATTGTACGAGACAGAAATTAATCATATCCTATCATGTAATCCTTCAGCGTACATATCCAAATTCCTTGGCTCTTTGGTAATAGTTCATTGCGATAATTTGATGGTGACATAAAAAATGGTACTTAGTGCCTATTCAATGGAGTAACTTGGAGATATGAGATGAAATTATCCATATTTTTTACTCATATGAATTAAACCAAATATTCAACACATTAAATAATACAAGTTTCATGCCAGTTGAGTGTCCATCCAAACAGAGTCTGTCTACAAATCATATTAACATTTTTATGCAAGGACTATTCAGCAGTGATTAATTCCTACAGCGTCCCATATACGCTACGATAGCGAACTTAAGCATTTGATGTGCATGATGCATTCTGTACAGAACAATACAACACTTCTTATAATATCATAAGAAAGTACCTGAAATCTTCCCAAGTTCTTCCAAGACCTTAGACTTGAGTAGAATGGCTTCAAGGAGAAGGCTTACAGAATGCCAAGACATTACACCAGCAAGGGAATTATCACCCTTGGATCTTTGTTTTCGTGGCCTGGTTCGCTCTGAAATAGCAGTAACCATTCTTGGAGTTAATCCCTTAATGTCAATCCCTTGGAAAAGTTGTAGAGCAGCATCAAAATTCCCTTTCTGATATTCTATCCTGCCAAGCAATGCTCTAGCTTCCTGATAGTTAATAGTCTCCCAATTTTTAGTTCAGGTTAAAATAATTAAATTATATATATATATATATATATATATATATATATATATATATATATATATATATATATATATATATATATATATATATATATAAAGGGATTACTAGAATATAGCATTATCAAAATGACTAATCAAACAGACCTAATCAAACCACAAAATACCCAATAAAAGTTCAAATTAACCTAATCTAAACATAAATACCCAATAAAACAATGCTAAAAAAGCACCTCATAGTTTAATGAGAGAGCTTCCTTCAACGTGGATTCAACTTCATCTACATGAGCATCTTCATATTTTGACCCCAAATCACCAGTAGTCCTTGAAGAAATACTCTTCAAATCGTCCGTTCTCGACGAGAGGCCACTGATCGAGAAATCTCTGGTGGCCAACGACTCCGGTGACCGCGGTACCGGCTCCTTGAATTTGAATTGCTCTCCTGAGCAAGCACACAACATTGTTCCCGTTTCCAAAACACACAAACAACCATACACCAGAGCAAAGATATCTTTAACCTTTCCGCTCCCAAACTAAGTATAACTCAACAGAGTATCCTTCATTTTATAGTCTGCAATAACAGGCATTTGCATAGTTAGGCAATTTCAGATCTTATTTGCTTATTATTACAACAACTTCCTACAAATTTAAACAAGAATAAATAAGTTTATATAATTCAGATCAAAAGGGTATTTCAGAACTTAAATAATCCAAAAATCAAACCACATTTCAAAGCAAATTAATCAACAAAATCAAACTAAGGAGACAAAAGGTTTATAGAAGAATAAAATTTCAATAAATGCAATAAAATTCAAATGCAAAAAACCTAAAACAATGCCCTCGAACTAACCACCAAAAAAACTGCCATGAAAGCAACTTCTCTAACAGAGAATCTTCTCAGTTCTCAGTCTCTCTCAGTAATCTTGGGTTTGTTCATGTGAGCTAAAATTGGATGTTTTGAATTTTTCCAACTTTAATTTAAGAAAAAGAGAGCAAAAATTGAAAACAACTCATAAAAATAAGATTCTCAACTATGTTACGGAGATCTGAGTTGAGTGCGCACTTTTGTCCTTTTTTTGGCACCTTTTGTGAGTGTGTTGTTGCTGACCTTTGCGCGCAGTGGCTTGTTATGGGCTGGCGAAGGCAACAGGTGAAGTGTGATATCTGCTATCTTGCTGTGCACAATTAAAAGTTGGTTAGTATTTTATTTCTTTCTGTCTCTGTGTTATGCTGCTAAGAATGATGAGAGATTGTGGTATTAATGTTGGATGGGGTTTAGGTTTGATTTTCTTGGGTTATGGTTGGGCTATTTGCCAACATTAACTCCATTCTAAATGTTGGAAAGTGACATTGTGTTAATTTTTATGGGTATATGTTGGTTGGGGACTTGGGGTGGCCCGTGGCCGTACTCCATATGGCAATATATTGTATGCTACTTTCCCGTTTCAATTTAGTTTGCTCTACTTGATTTCATTTTTGGGAGTGTTAAATACCACCATCTAAATTTATCAAAATCGTCATCATTTCAAGCGAAGTGTTAATCTTGCCCTTACTAAACTCTAACTAGGGTGAATGTAATATGAATAAAAATCGAACCGAACCAAACCAAACCAAATTTATCAATTCGGTTTGGATTTTTTATTTTTTTTTATTTAAGTGCGGTTTGGATTAAGAATTTTAAAATTTCGTTTTTTCGGTTTGGATTTAGTTTTAGGCATCTCAAAACCGAAAATCTAACCAAACCTAAATATGCTTGATATATGTGTAACCTGATTTAGTTACATGTTAGGCCCAATTATTTATAGCCCACCAACCTCTATCTTTTATATACTAGTGCCATCGCGCGCAATTCACACGTATCGGATTGAGATAAATCGAAGGTTTCAAGGGACATGGATTAAGGAGTCCCGGTAAATGTGTTAGAATTGATATGGACGCAATCATTAGCAAAGTGGTTATTCGGTTAGATTATGAGATTTTGTGTTCGGGTTATTTAATAATGAATAAAATTTGGTTTAGTAATTGAGTATTATCTTTTTAAAAATTTAAAATTTTTGTAAGTCGTGTCTTAAAATTGATAACTTAGTAAAATTATAAAACCGTTTACATGATTTACACGTGTGTATAAATGTTTATAAGGAAGACTATGAGAAGCCATTTTTTATTTTTAGAATCTTTGATACGGAACGTGTCTATGATATGAGACGCAATCATTAGGTAAGTGGTTATCGAGTTGGATTATGTCCGATTTTGTCTTTGGGTTATCTAATACTAAATAAAATTTGGTTTAGTAATTGATTATTATCTTCTTAAAATTTTTTAATTTTTGTAAGTCGTGTCTAAAAACCGATAACTCGGTAACAATTGACACGTGTGTATAAATGCCGTGCGTATAAGGAAGATTATGAAAAGCCATTTTCTATTTTTAGAATTTTTTAACGCACATACACTAAAGTTGTACTTTGGAAGTCTTAAGGTCTATATTCTTAAAGATTTTGTCATGATTGTTGAATTTCCTACTTGATTGGTCAATTCAAGTACTTGGATTGCGTGGTCCATAAATTGTCTTCTGCCTCTCTTGTTTGCCTTACATCCTCTTTTATTTCTTTCCTTTCTTCCTAAAAAAGGCTATTTTCTTTCTGTGCAACAATGGCTAGCACTGACAGCACTGCCACTTTTGTAAGGGTATTTCCACCGCCAATTTGGAGATCCAATCAGTCAAAATCTTAGGAAGAGAATTCTGCAAGCTTTCATGTGTATGTGACGGATATGACGAAGAACATGAACAGTCACCTGGAATTTTTGGAAAAGGGAATTCAAGAGTGAAGAAAGGGAAAAAAGAAAAGGGTGAATCAAGCAGGAAAAGAAAACGAGGAGTTGAAAGGGATGACTGCGGAGAATGGCCAGTCATCATTGTTGTTTCAGAGAGTGACAAAATGCAGGACAATCTGAAGGATGGAGGTGAGACAGAAGGGAAAGGGGAGGATGCTAAAGAAGAAATTGAGGCTGAAAAAGCTGCTGAGGAAAAAGCAGACGAGTCAGAAGAGGTGAAGGAGGATACTTCAGAAGAAGAGGATACGGAAGAAGATGAGGAGACTGATGAGAATGCTAAAAGCGATCTGAATTCCGATTCCATAACTCGTAGTGAGGAAAAGAATGTTGTAGAGTCAGATGAATCATTCGAGTCAGAGAGTTATGACTACGATGATGATGATGATGATGATAGTTGTTTTGGGTGTTTTTGTCCCTTGGGAGAGTTACAACACGAAGACTGATCCGGTGTGAGCTGTACCTGCAAAACAAACGGAGACACCGGTTGGGTGGTGCTCCGCCTCCGACGCACAATTTAGAAACTTGAAGAGAGAGAATAAGTGCGGGAATTTAGGTGGGTATCTGCTCGGATTCCAAGCTCAGGTCTTTCTCTGATGTAAGAGAATACTGGTGTAATAAATGGTAAAAACGTGCCCTCAAACAGAGGGACATCTCCCTATTTATAAGGTCTTTGGGATTTGTGCCCCTGATTAGGTCACTGAACCCTAATCATTGGTGGGCTGCGCCATTTTGCGGCTTTCTCGGGATTTGGGCCTGAAGGCCGCCTTTTCCCCTTAATTTCTGGAGTGACACGTGTCAAGCAGGGATTGGTCCACTTTGGGCCATCCTGAGGCTGACACGTGTCATCCTCTGATTGGACCACGTGGCGGGATAAAATTACCCTAAACATTTGCCCCTCACATATGTGACGTGGCATGCCACGTGGCATCTGTGACACGTGTCACGCTCCGATTGGCGGTAATTTTACCATTAAAGAGTAACCGTTCACCTTCCGAGTAAATTACGAGAATGCCCCCATATTTACCCTCTATATATAGCCGTTTTACCCTCATAATTTTGTACGTTTACAAAAAATTTCTAGAGAGAAAACTTTGAGAGAGCAGAAGTCATCCGTTTGAGTCAAGCGCAAGCAAGAAAGTTTGTTCTCCATCAACCCAGCCGGACCCGCCTATCTTCAGATATCACATCCAAAGGTACCGTCTCTGCCTCTCTCAGCTCTTTTTCTTTTTTCAACGCTTGTACATATTTTTTGCAATAAATGGATGCATCACCAACTCACACGGCACAGCCTAGGTTAGAGTCCAGCCGGTCACCAGGGACAGCTGAGTCTAGGACTGGGAGTGCCGTCTTGGGTGTTGGGACCACCCTTTGCCTTAGATTCCGACCAGTTTCGTGTCTGTGCAGGACACAATGGCTCGGACAATGCAGACGGCAACTGATCCAAATTACAGAAGCGAAGGCTCAGGCGGCCAAACGCCTGAGGGAGAAACGTTTGGTCAGGGAGATCAGACGGCTCTGGAGAGATCCCCACCGCGCGCCCCCTCAACTCCCGCTGACTCCTTTTTGGAAGAATGTGACCAAGGCGGCGATGAGGCCGTCTCTGTCCCCTTGACCCAAAATGAGGAGGAGACGGAGAGCGACAGCTCCGCCTCTACCTCTGAGAGCAGTGACGATTTACCCCCGCTTCAGGATAGTGAGGAGGAAGAAAGGAAAAAATGGAACGAGAAGGACGATCCCTTCAACATTCACGTCTCCTCCAAGGACCGGATCCAAATGGAGGAAAACTTGAAGAATTTTACTCAAATGCACCCGCTAGGAGATGGGTATAGGATCCGGGTGCCGCATGAGAATGGCACTATCGCCTGCGAGGACGATCAAGAGAACGCCAACAACTATTTCGGCTGTTATGAGGCGGCGTTCAAGGGAGGTCTTCGCTTCCCCCTTCACTAGGCGGTGAAGGCAATTTTGAGAGGCTACGGCCTCGGAGTCTGGCAACTTACCCCCAACTCTTGGACAAACATTCTGGGGTATGTTACCGCCTGCGAGTTCCAGGGGCTTAACCCCGGCTAGGAGGCTTTTGCTGGTATGCATTATCTTAGCAGAGGCCCAGGCAGCTGGAGGGCGTGGTATACTCTAACCACGCATCCCCAATACATGATGACCTTGGACAAGGTCTCTAAATTCGACGGCTGGAAACACAGGTTCTACCTGATGTCAGCTCCAAGAAGACGGGAGAATTATGAATTCCGTCTGTACAATAAGAAGCCCGACTTGATGGGCCGGAAGTGTGCTCTTCCCCGGATCCCAGAGGAAGATTTTGACAAGATCATTGAGGCAGACTTTTTCGGCCTCACAGACGCAACCTTGTCAACCGGGGAAACAATAAAGGTCCCCAAGAACTGGATCCCCAAAAGCGCCTGGTTTAGGGACGAGTGTTTCCTAGCCGCCTGCGGGCTAGGACACATGTTTACCAAACGCATGCGCCTGAGTTTATATTCGTCTGTAGTGTGTTTGTATCAGAATTGATTTATAATATTGACCAATTTCTTTCTTTTTGCAGAAGAAGCATTAAAAATGTTGCAGACGGAGAAGACTCCCAAGCGGTCCTCTGCAGTCATCCGCAAGGAGCTTGCGGAGAAAGCTGCGGCTGAGGTTAAAGCCAAGGTAATAAACGCCTGACCCTTTCTTAAATTAATCTTAAAAATTATTTTTCCCAGATGCTAACTTTAACTCAAACGGGCTAGGGAGGAGACCCCCCTCCGTTCTCAACAAAATCAAATAATCCACCTCCGCCTCAACTCCTGGCGCCTGAGCCGGGAATCAGCAGATGCGGATAGCGGGGCGAAACGAGAAGATAGGCGGCAGCCTGTGCCTTGATCTCGTCAACTCCTTATCAGCAGCCGGAGGGTTCACCACGCCTGCAAGCGGTTTCCGCTTGGCCGGCTCTGAAGGTAAGAACCCTTTTGAATCCCCGCTTGAGCTGGGGTGGACTTTGCGGGTGAAATCCCACTCTCAACAGACGTCATCTTCAGACGGTCGGCAACAAATAGGTGCTACCTTAGTTTCGCACTCATCACGTATTGATTGTGGTGCAGATCAATCTCCCCGCTGGCCAGACGTCCAGAAGCATGCCAAGGCCATGCTTGACGCCGTCCGGAAGAGGGATAAAGACAACATCCCTGGGATAGAGACGTTCAATTTGGAACGCATTCTATCCCTTCTGGCTGAGGTAAGAATCTAGTCAATTCAATTTTATTTTTTCAAGTGTTTTATCCCGCCTGCAATACTCACACCGCTTGCTTTTTTGCAGGCTATGCTGCGGGTGGACGGGCTCAAACGTCCTTATTCCCACAAACGGTCAGAGGTAAAAAGGGCCAAGAAGTCCACCACAGACGCTGATAATATTGCTTTACACTCGACTATCGTAAATGAACTTGAAACTAAAGCAATCATAATGACACAAGCGTCTAGAATCTAGTAGCTGGAGGCGGATCTGGAGACGGCCAAACAGCGGGCGAGTGTTGCTGAGACGGCCCAGAAGAAGGCAGAGGAGGCCCGGAAGACGGCGGATGAGAGCGCCAAAAAGGCTGATGAGGCGCTCAAGAAGGCCCAGACGGACCTTGGCGCACTTCAGGGTGTTTCTGAAGAGAACACCAACCTGAAGACCAAGGTTGGGAAGCTAGAGAAGGAGGCTGCTCAGGCTCAGAAGACCTTTGCAGCAACCCTGGAGGCGGAGCAGAACCGCCTAGTTGCTGAAAGTGACGCTGACAATGACGCCCGTATGAAGATCGCCTGGGCTGCTTTGTACCCAAACGCAGATTACAGCGTCTGGGCACTGGCTCACAGATATGCCGAGTACGTGGTGTACTTAAGGGATAGAGGCGAGCCAGAGCCTGACTCTTTTGAACCCTGGGTCAACTCTAACAACGAGCCTTCCGCTCCTCAGCTACCTGGTCCGGGTGAAGCACAAGATATACCCTCAGATGACGAGGAGGAGGACTAGGAGGCACCGTCTGCAGGCAAGAAGTGACCTTTCAGCGGCAGTATGCCAATCTTGGTTTTTTATCTTTTCTTTTATTTATTCAGCGGCAGTATGCCAAAACTTGTTTTTTCCGGCCTGCGTGCCGAGTATATTTGTATTTACCGGCTAAGGAGCCGGGTTAATTAACAATTTCTCTTTCTCCCGGACGAGGTCCGATTAACATTTAATCCACTACAACCGTTTGGTTGGGTGGACTTTTATGAAATGCACCGACTGAGTCGGTTTTGATTATTTTGCGTCTGAATTTGAATTCTTGCAAATTTTAATTTTTCATTTTTGCCCAACTTATCATAAGCATGCGGCGATTTTTTGCCTAACTAATCAATAGTCCGGCTGTCCTTGCCCCTGGACGGCTGTGTGATTGGTTTCAAGTGGAGTTGGTTGATTGACTTCGAAACGTTTGATGTTGCAAAGAGCATGATACGTTTTGTAAGTCAATCAATCACAATAGTGATTGCCCAAACCAAGTGCACAACGGTTCACCAACAGGCGTTCCAGTTACTACCCAGGCGACGTTTTGTCCGTCTTGGTAGAGATTTCATAGCCATTGAACAACTCTTTTGCCCTAATTGGGATAGAGAGTGCAATTTTGGAATAAATAACCTAAGTGAGAACTTCAGCCGGAGACCGATTGATTCCCCATGGCATCCGGTATTTGGTAACTTGATCGTTTATCACAGATTATTCTGGTCAGACGGCTATGAGTTGACCAATTCGGTCGTTCAATTTTTGCCGCCTGCATGGGTACGTAGAACCGATAAATAGTCTGTTCTCTGCGACGATTGCACCCGGAGGGGTGTCGCCGGACGCCTTTGTCCATGCTGGGACAGGCGATTTTATAAAATGAGCAACCATCCGACCATTTCAGCCTTTGGTCTTGTTTAGGACCGGTTGTATAGCCACTAAGCGTTTTTGTGTTTAATTTTTAATCGGAGCATTGGCCGATTTACACCAAGTGTCGAACATAGTTGTTTAAACAAACGAGCATGTCTGGGTATTACCTAGACGAACAGGCAACATTGAATTTACACCGTCGAACTTAGTTGTTTAAACAAACGAGCCTGTCTGGGTATTACCCAGACGAACAGGCAATTATTAAATCATACTAAGTATCAAACTTATATAAACAATGGATCCATCTGAGTATTACCCAGGCGGTCAAACAAATGTAACCTTTACTAAGTCTCAAACTTAGTTAGGTAAATAAAGAATCCGTCTGGGTATTACCCAGATGGATAATCAAAAAACAACAAATCAATTTTGCGAACAAAGTCTGAATCTTCATTAATTAACTCACTGTTTACAAAAAATTTACATTCTCAGAAGTAGTACTTTTTCAGATTGTCTACATTCCAAGTTCTAGGCAGGCGCCTGCCGTCTGGAGTTTCCAGGCGGTAGGTGTCGTCCCTTACTTCTTCATAGATCCGGTAGGGGCCTTCCCAATTTGGAGTTAGCTTCCCCAGCTCATTGGCCCTACCGGTTGCCTCCATTTTTCGTAACACTAAGTCGTCAACTTTCAAGGGACGCTTGTGTACTTTTTTGTTGTAGGCTCTAGTCATTCTCAGACAGTAAATCTCATGACGCAAGGCGGCATTGCCCCTGCGTTCTGGGAGTGAATCCAATGCCAGGCGTATTCCTTCCTAGTTTGCCTCTTCATCATATAGCATGACTCTGAGAGTCAGCTCGTAATGTTCAATGGGCAAGACGGCTTCAGCACCATAAACCATGAGAAATGGGGTTTCATCGGTTTCCCCCTTCGCTGTTGTCCGGATGGCCCATAGGACATGGATTAACTCTTCTGCCCATAAGCCACCGGCTCTTTCTATTTTCTTCTTAATGCCGTCTGAGATGAGTTTATTGAAGGCTTCAACTTGGCCGTTTGCTTGGGGCCGGCCAACAGATGCAAAATAGCTTGAGATCCCCTGATCTCCCAACCATGTTTTTAGCTGAGGCGTCTCAAACTGAGGACCATTATCAAACACCATAGACATAGGTACCCCATACCGGGTGATAATGTGTTTCCAGATGAAGGAAATCACGTCTGAGGTTTTGATGTTTTTAACCGCCTCAGCTTCTACCCACTTGGTGAAATAATCCACAGCCACCAAGATGTAGCGCTTTCCGCCTGGTGCAGGCATGTAAGGACCTATAATGTCCATGCCCCATTTTGCAAACGGGATTGGGCTGTGGATGGCCGTCAGGTCAGTAGCCGGACGGTGAATGAGTTTGCCAAATTTTTGGCACTTGTCACATTTCTTTACCAACTCCTTGGCGTCTGCCTCAAGAGTGGGCCAAAAATAATGTCGTTTGGCTCTGACGGATAGGGACCTGCCGCTTATGTGGGAGGCGCAGAATCCCAAGTGCAAGTCTTCGAGAACTTCCTTCCCCTTTTCTGGGGTGACACACTTCAACAAAGGCTTCAGAAACCCCGCCTTGAAGAGTTCTCCATTTTTCAGCTTGAAGCTTGCAGCTCGCTTTTTCAAGACGGTTGCCTCCTGTGGCGAATCAGGAAGTGTGCCGTCTGAAAGATAGGCCCGGATGCCATCCATCCAGGTAGAGCTTCAGTCCAGAATTCCAATGAGATCTTCATAGATGCTTCTCTTTTCAAGAACTTCCCAAAAGACTGACCGAGGCGTATCATGGCAGGCGGAAGACGCCAGTTTTGACAATGCATCCGCCTGGTTGTTTTCTGACCTAGGCACTTGATTCAGCCGGAATTCCTCAAGTGCCTCGGCCTCTTCTTTGACTGCCTGAAGATATTTGATCATAGCCGGATGAGTAGCCTCGTAGCTTCCCTCATACTGGCTAACAACCAATTGGGAATCAGAGTATGCGTCAATTTTCATGGCCCCTGCCGCCTTACACATGAGAATGTCGGCTAGCAGGGCTTCATATTCCGCCTCATTGTTAGAGGCCTGAAACTTGAAGCGTAGTACATACTCAAATCTGTCCCCTTCAGGAGACTAATAGATTACGCCTGCACCACAACCGTTCTTTGTAGAGCTCCCGTCTACATACACTTTCAAAACCTGATCAAGATTTTCCGGAGCCACCGGACGGGTCATTTCAACAATGAAGTCGGCAAACGCCTGACCTTTCACTGCCTTTCTTGGTTCGTAAGTGATTTCAATACTTTGCATTTCAATAGCCCATTTCAACATTCTCCCGGATGAGTCCAAGGTAGACATTAGCCGCTTGAGTGGCTGGTCGGTGTAAATCACCACCGGATGTGCCAAAAAGTAAGGCTTCAGTTTTTTGAAAGCCATATACAAAGCAAGGCCAAAATTTTCAACCATGGGGTACCGGATTCAGCATTTTTAAGAACATGGCTAATGAAGTAAACCGGGAGCTGCACGCCATCTCGCTCAGCAAAGAGAACGGCACTGAGGGCATGATCTGAGACGGCTAAATACATGTACAACGTCTCCCTAGGCAAAGGACTGACCAACCTAGGTAGAGAGTGTAAATGCTCTTTCAACCTCTTGAATGCCGCCTCAGCATCATCCCCCCATTCAAATCTTGCCTTCTTCCTGATTGCTTGGAAGAAGTAGAGGCACTAATCGCCTGACCGGCTGAGGAACCTCCCCAAGGCGGCCAGACAATTGGTGAGTCTCTGCACTTCCTTGACATAACGGGGTGACTTCATGTCTATCACCGCCTGTATCTTTTCAGGGTTAGCCTCTATCTTCCTTTGATCAATCACGAATCCAAGAAACTTCCCAGACTCAACACCAAAGATGCATTTCTTTGGATTTAACATGACCTTATGCTGCCTAAGGGTGGTGAATGTTTCTCGGAGATCAGCAAGGTGATCCGTCTATAGCTTGAATTTGACTATCATGTCATCGATGTACGCCTCCACATTCCTCCCAATTTGATTAATGAAGACCGTATTAATCATCCGTTGGAAAGTGGCAGGCGCATTTTTTAAGCCAAACGGCATCACAGTATAACAGAATAACCCCTGATCAGTGACGAAGGCCGTCTTCTCTTGATCCTTTTTCCAAAGAGGTATCTGATGGAAGCCGGAGTAGGCATCCATAAAACTCATCAAGGCGTGACCGGCTGTAGAATCGACCAAACTGTCGATCTTTGGAAGTGGGTAACTGTCCTTTGGACACGCCTGGTTGAGGTCTGTGTAATCAACACACATGCGCCAGGTCCCATTCGGTTTCTTAACAAGAACCACATTGGCCACCCAGTCGGGTAAGTTACAAGGCCGAATGAACCTGACGTCTAGCAACTTTTTGACTTCGGCAGCTGCCTCTTGACTTCTTTCCTCACCGTGGTTTCTTTTCTTTTGCCGGATGGGCTTCTTTTTAGGATCCACGGTGAGCTTGTGGACAGCAAGATCCGGGCTGACGCCTGGCATCCCTTCCACTTCAAAGGCAAAAATGTCTTTGAATTCTTTCAGAAGAAGATGCAAGTTTGCACCCAACTTTGCAAAAGCAACCATCCCAACCTTCACAGTACGCTCCGGACGGCTGTCGTCCAGAGGTATATCAATATGTTCGCCAGCCGGTTGGGGACGAAGCTCATCTGACCGTTCACCGGTCAGTGATTGCTATTTTTTCTCTTTCTTTACCTCCACTAGCAGAGGTGCCTTTCTTTTCTTCCCGGCTGCTGGTGGGGCAAGCGCTGGGTCGGCATCCCTGTCATTGTCAAGGTCTATTGGTTCCTGGCCGCCTGGGGCCACATTGTCTCTGACGGCTGAGAGATAGCACTCTCGGGCCGTCTTCTGATCTCCATTCAGGGAACCAATAGTGCCGTCATCCCTCTCATACTTGATGAGCATGAGAGACGGGATGATTACTGCCTTGGCTATGTTGAGGGTCGGCCGGCCAAGGATAATGTTGTAGGCGGTTAACTCCTCAACGACCAAGAATCTGACGACAATATGTCGTCCTTGGCCCTTCTATCCCAGCCGGATGGGTAGGTTAATTCTTCCAGTTGGGTAGACCATCCCACCCCCAAAACCAACCAAGGGGTGGGTGACCTGATGCACGCTGCTGACGTTGTATTTCAGCTTTTGCAAGCACCGGAGGCTGATGATGTCTGATGAGCTGCCGGTGTCAATAAGGATTCTTCCAACCAGCTGGTTGGCGACCTTACATTCAATGACGACCGGGTCATCATGCGGACGGCGGACGCTGCCCCTGTCCTTCTTAGTGATCAAGACGTCTGGGAAGGAGGTGCTTGCAGACGTCTGCTCATCATCATCCTTGTCCATCTTTCGAAGATGGCTCTTGGTGCCCCGGATGGTTGGGCCACCACAGGAGAACCCGCCTGCTATTGTGTAGACCAGCTCCTTGTTAGTTTCCGAGCTACTAGCAGGCTGGGGGGTAGTCTTGGATGACTGACCCTTGTTCTTCTTCTTTGCCCCGGCTGGGGACTTGGAAATGTAGGACTTCAGCATTCCCTTGTCAGCCAGACGGTCCAACGCCCGTTGAAGGCGGAAGCAATCGTTGGTGTCATGGCCAACTTCCTCATGGTATTGGCAAAATTTATTTTTGTTCCTTGATTGAATGGAACTTTTCATTGGATTCGGATTCTCTAGGGACAGCCGGTCCTTAATTTCCATGAGGATGGAATTGCAGTCCTTGTTAAACTCGTACTTGGGGACGTACATTTTAAACTCTTTCTTCTTCTTCTGGGACGGCTGGTTAGAATCACTAACCGCCCAAATTTCTTTTCTCTTCTTGCTTTCTTTTTTCTTTTTGGCCGGCTGGGTATGCCGACTGTCTTTCTGCTTGTCGGACCTCTTTGAGTCCGACTGGCTGCCAGGCGAGCAGAGGTCGGTAGCTTGAATGTAGCTTTCCGCCTCCCTCAGGGCCGCCTGTAAGGTGAAAGCCCCTTTTCTGACTAGGTCGAACTTAAAAGTTGACCCGTCTCTCAGACCTTTGAAAAATTCTGTAAAAGCTACCTCATCAGACAGACCTTGAATATGAATTCTAATCAGATTGAACCGCCTGACATAGGAGCGCAACCCTTCTCTCTCCCCCTGCTTAATGGTGCTTAAGTCCAAGCTTGTTTTCTTAGCAGGGATGTTCATTGAGAAGTTGGAAGCAAATAGGAAGGCAAGCTTCCTAAAACTGTCAATGCACCCGGCTGGCAGATTACCAAACCATTGTTGGGCGATGCCCTTCAATGTAGCCGGGAAGCAACGACACCAAGTGGCATCATCCAACCCCTACAGATACATGAGGTTGGTATAAGCCATGAGATGGTCTTCCGGATTGGTGGTACCATCATAGGCACCAACCAACACATTCTTAACCTTGGACGGCTATGCCGCCTTGGTTATCTCCCGGGTGAACGCAGAAGGTTGTTCACCCAGGCGAAGCAGACGAAGCTGCCAGTCCAGTGGTTGGACATTTTGGTATGCCGCCTGACCTCCAAAGAGGGCCGGCTGCATGAAATGAGGGGGATACTGGCCGTAGACCTGAGTAGGTACATACGGTGCAACTCCAATCATCTGAGGGCCAGAGTGGACGGTATTACCGCCTGTCTGACTCTCATGCAAGGAAGATGCATTCCCTGCAGAGGTATTGTTAAAGCTGTCAGGAAAGTTCGACGTGGAAGCCTACTCAGACAGCTGCTGATTTCTCTTCCGGTTGATAATCTCCTGGGCATCAAGAGATGATTTCTTACTTCTCACCGGTTGTTGAGTCCGGCGGGGGTTATTGTTATTCCCCTAAGGAAAAAGAATTTTGGACCAATCAATGGTCCCGGCTGCCTTCTCCTTTGGATGAGGAGTGGGCTGCCAATCTTTGACTGACTTCCCCTTTTCTAGAGGAGTCTTCTTGGCCGACTTACCTCTACTTGGGCCAGCCCGGCTCTGGGTGATCAGCTCTTTAATTTCACCCTTGAAACTTGTCATGAATCTCATGAGCTCGTCTCGGGTGACAGACACTGATCCAGCTGCCGTATGGGTTTCCCCTTCCGGCTGCCCAGGGGGTCGACTTGCACCCGCCTGGGAGGCACCCTGCTCCAGAATCTCTCTGGGTCGGATGCGCTTGATTCTGAGAGAGCCGTCGTCGGCTGTAAAGGTTTCGACCTGGGGATCTTCATCCTCCTGGTCTGTAAAGACTTCTGGGTCATCACCCAGACGGTTAGGAGGTGGTACAGACTCTTGAACCATCTTCGAGGTACTCTCCCCATAGACGGTGCCAAATGTTTTGGGTGTTTTTGTCCCTTGGGAGAGTTACAACATGAAGACTGATCCGGTGTGAGCTGTACCTGCAAAACAAACGGAGACACCGGTTGGGTGGTGCTCCGCCTCCGACGCACAATTTAGAAACTTGAAGAGAGAGAATAAGTGCGGAAATTTAGATGGGTATCTGCTCGGATTCCAAGCTCAGGTCTTTCTCTGATGTAAGAGAATACTGGTGTAATAAATGGTAAAAACGTGCCCTCAAACAGAGGGACATCTCCCTATTTATAGGGTCTTTGGGATTTGTGCCCCTGATTAGGTCACTGAACCCTAATCATTGGTGGGCTGCGCCGTTTTGTGGCTTTCTCGGGATTTAGGCCTGAAGGCCGCCTTTTTCCCTTAATTTCTGGAGTGACACGTGTCAACCAGGGATTGGTCCACTTTGGGCCATCCTGAGGCTGACACGTGTCATCCTCTGATTGGACCACGTGGCGGGGTAAAATTACCCTAAACAATAGTGATGCAAAGTCGGACTCTGGAAATTATCATGAAGCAAATGAAGAAATAAGCGAATACTCTTCCATGTTTGCTATGAAAATTCTTGATTAAAAATTGAATGTGGAGAGTTAAACATTACAAGTGTTTTTGGTTTGTTGGTGGTGGGGTGTTTTTTGAATGGATTTTACAAGTCTTAAGTGATTTAAAGGCTATTAGGGTTTTTTTTTTTAATGATAGTCTATGGTAAGTCTATTAGGGGTTAGTATTTTGTAAATGTAATAAATAAGTAAGTAGGCTATAATGATATATTATCTAATAGATTATGAAAGCATGATGTATTTTGAAATGTTGATGCTATTTCTTTACTTGGTTTCAATTTCTTGTTTATTATGTCAAAGATTATTTTCCAATTTAGTGTAAAATTGGTCTTCCAACAAAATATAAGAGCTGAAAATTGAATACCTAGACAAAAATTTGAAGTCATAAAGCATAATCAACAATCTAAAAAAATTAAAGTTTGTATAAAGATGATTCTTAAAGCTCAATCAAACATTGTAAAAGTAGAGGCAGAAGCTGAAAATAACATAAATTCCAATATATTGAAGTACCCTAATATAAGATTGAATTTAACACTAACCACAAGACTAAAATAAAAATCAGTAATTATAGCTTGCAAATAACTAACTACTCTTTATATTAGTTATGTTGTTGTTGACAAATGAAGAAATTGTCAAATCAAGGTAAAGCTAATTTTTGTTACCAATCAATATATAAAGATGGCTAAAAATTTGAGTTAAACAGTACTCTTAATATGATTAGAAAATAGATTTCTGATATTAAAATTACAATAGAAAGATTACTCAAAATCTAATGTAGGGAAATTGTGAACAGGATATCAATGTAATTGATTTCAATAGTAAATTATAAATAGCATATCATAATCTTCAATATGACTAAGAATAAACGAACGATAATAATTACGAACAGCAAAAAAGAAAAACACTTGAAGTTTTAACTAACCATAATAATAGTTTGCATTATATTTACATAAAAAGCCTGAATTTTTATGGCTACAATACTGCAGTAGTAGTAGTTGGTTTCTTCATAAGTACATAATGCTTGATTAATTGTTGAAGTTTACCTAGTAACCAAGCTGCAAAAGCTAACTAATTACACCAACTCCCTAATTTTATAATGCATAAGAAGTGGTGTTATATAGGAACATGTACTGTGATGGAACTTGTTCCTATTCAAAACCACATTTGTCCAAATGGCTTAATGATAATGCATACTCGTTTAGTTGAGATTGCACTATCTACTAAGAAGTAGTTTAGGAGTACCTACTTCTGATGTAAGCCATAGGATGCAAAAGATATAAACACTAAATCATAGCCGTTCTTAGATGGTAGTAACATGACCCAAAAAATTTAACCTTAAAGCCTAGCCGCAACGAGTAGATATATTTAGAAACATTTAATAGATGAAGCTGTTACCCAACTGTTCTGCCATATATATGGTTTATTGCTTCTTACATGTCTTCATCAGACTCATGATCTTGAAAGACGAGGGCTCGACGCATGGTCTGCTTTTCCTGCTTAATGACTTGTGCTTTCTCTGCAACATCTGCTTCTCCCTGGATGCTAACAACCTTCCCTTTAAGAACAACACGAGCAATTTGTTTTGCTTCCTTGGGTTTGATGGGGAATGGTATTTTCTCTAGTGTTTCAATGACATCCTTTGTTGCTGTGGTTATGGCAGCTTCATTGTCAACATCAGGCCTCTTTCTTTTGTGTCCCGAGTGTCCACCCTGAGGTTGAGCAGGTTGATTTGCAGCAGCCATTGTTTCTGCTAAAATGCACGCATCTTCTTCTTCCTGACTGAAGGCTTTTAGATCAAGAGCCTGAATAGTTTCTTTCTTGATGGTTTTGCATATAAATTCTGCATCAATTGATTTATTGGTATCACTTGTGTCAGTATGAGCATGTGCAACATCACCTGTTGGTCTTGCAACCTTTGTTGTAGTTGCAGCAACATTAGCTGCAAGTGTACCAGGGTTGGCTGTAGAGCTGCTTCCTGCACCAGCATCTGTGTTGGTGTATTCCATTATAACACCTTTTACACCCCACTGGAGAACCTTATTTTGCTCCAAAGCAGTAGTAGCGCCAATCTTGATAAGAAAGTAAGTTGTTGCTAGTTTCGATGCAATTTCGCTAAACCAGTCGGTTTCTTCCTGTAATAGAAATAGTGTTGTCTTAGTCTCTACAAGAGTTTTATATCATAGCAAGATTTAAAATTGGTTAATTATTTACCAGTATCTTTATCTGATAAAGATCCTCAGCTGACATTCCAATTAATGGAACACAGTTTTCAATAAATGCAGTAAGCTGCAGGGTCCCTGTTCCATCTAAGACATTGAAAGTGATTGTTGCCTTGCAAGAATTTATAAGCTAGTGCATGGTTGCTATGGTTATAGAATCTTAACATTATAATAGTTTAGTAGTGAAGGTCTCCTTTTTTTTTTTTTTACCAGTGTGTGGCAGATACTTCATTTCGTCCATAGGCTATGCAATTAATACTTTCCCCAACAACCAAGTGTGTGTGCTTCCCACAATGAGAACATCCAATGTATGCCCTGAGCCTTTCAAATGCAAGATCTGGTGCTACAACTCTCAGCCAGTAGATTTGCTGTGGAAAGGTTGTTGTTGCCTACATTATGATATAAGTGATTACATTATTGTGTGCACATGACCTAGTTTCTTATGAAATTCATAGTGTTTAAATGCAGAGAATGTTTACATTCTGGAAACCACAGGGAATACATAAATGACGAGGGGAAAACTAGGTCGTTATCTAATTTTCCCTCGGTCAAACTAAATTTATAAACACTTAACAAACCCTAATATGAGTATAGAGGCAAGTCAAGGGTCGAACCTAAAGGAATGGTAATGTTCAAGCACTTTCAATTATGCGCCTAAGCTAGGTCGAAGACGAAGGTAAGAGAGAATACTAACAACTAACAAAACAAGTAACCAATGAAATAAAACACTAGGAACGGGATCAACAAGTAATCATGTCAATTGCAACAACTTGGGAAGAGCATGCCAATCAAAGGTTGTGAGGACTAATGATAAGAGCAATCAATAGGAATCAAAGAGTACTCTCCTAATTGTTAAGCTAGGGTTCACTATGAATAACAAACTAAGAGAATCACAATCAAAACCAATCAATAATTGCAATTCCTAAATCAATTGTTCATGTCATTAGCAATTACAATGCAATCTAGCATAATTCTCAAGGCCTAATTGAATTACACACATGCAAATCTTCACTAATCACTTTAATCTCAACAATCAATCAACACAATTCCCAAATTAATCACAATTAATCAATCATACAAGTTTCACCCAATTCCTAGCCAAACAACTATTCAAGAATCATCATCTATCAACTAACAACTATGGAAATCAAGAATCAACAAAATATCAAGAACAATTACACTAATAAAGCAGCAAACATCAAAATTAAACCAAACAAACATGAAATTAAACAAAGCAATAAGGTGACATAGAGTTAAGAATGCTCATTGATAATAGAGAAGATCTTGAACACAATTGTCACCCTTGTATCTTCAATCTCTCAATCACCATTGAAATCCTTCACTTTCTCTCTCTAAAACTACTCCTAATCTAGCCTAATCTAGAGACAGAAGCTCTCAACCTAAGAGAGAAAACTATTCTCAGACTAAGAATTATGTGAATGAATGATAATAAAAACCCCCAAAAACAATATATAAACAAAAGGAGAAATGAAACTTAAAATCGTAAAAGACCAAGAAGTCCGTGCCCGCGGACACCCCGAAAGCCGCGCCCGCAGCCAAAGCCCGCGCCCGCGACTAATCTCCTGCTCCCAAAGCTCAATCAGGGGGTCGCGGTCTCTCTAAGACGGAGCGGCCTCTCCAAGTTTCCCGCGCCCGCGGAGAGCCCGCGGGGCAATCGCGGGAAGTTCCTGCCAAAATCTGGCCATTTGTGCTTCTTGAGCTCGCGCCCGCGGCCTGCTGGCAATATCTTGGAGACCTCTCCGAGGCCTCTCCAAGGCCTCTCTAAGCCCTCTCTAGCCAAATGCTTCTTCCTTGCTTGGTCATTAAGGTCCCAACTTGATTCCTTTGCAAAGGTGATTCTCCAAGTATCTACACAAGAAAACAAAGAAAGGAAATAAAAGAGAAAAAGAGCCAAATAAAAGGAAAACATGAGAAAAACACGAGAACCGTAAAGAAAAGAGGAGAAAGAGAAACTAAAGGAAAAAGGACAAAAAATAAGAGAAGAAAGCATGAAAAAGGGAAAGAAATAACCCTAAAAGACTACCCTATGAGTGCCATAAATGACACTCATCAAATTCCCCCAAGCTAGACTTTTGCTCGTCCAGAAAAAAACAAAGGCTAAAAAGGAAAAAGAAGGGCTTATTCGAAGAAAAAGGAAAAAGAGGAGCGAGAATATACACTAAGACTCACTGTCGTAGGAATCACGGTTGTTTTTAGCTACAATTAGCCATTTAAACCCCTAGATCGCCCTAGAGGACGAGTGATGCTCTCGTAAAGGTTTCCTAAGAGATTAACCCATAACTCTCATAATAATACAAATAAGGCAAAGCATAAAGAAGGAAATCAAAAGAAAAGAAGAGCAAACACATGTTCATGAAAGGACTTTTTAAAATGTACAAGCACAAATGAATGCAAATCTTTCTAAATAAGTAAGGGAGTGCACGCTCCAAGATACCTAAGGTTGATTGAAACATAAATATTCTATGCATAGGAACTAGTTATCACACTCCACTTTCATCCCAAACGGTCTTACCGTGTTCCCCCTACTAATCTCATATCTCCCCTTAGTGAGCGTCTCATAGATTCCACGAAGGAACCGGAAAAAGATCAAATTTTTGGCTTACTCGACATCTTGACTTCGCATCCCCTTTCCTTAGGCTATAACCTATGATTCCCTCCACCGATGAATGACTCAACCCCTAGGTAAAAAGGTCTTCCCAAAGGTCGTAACGTAAGGCAAAAAAGGTTAACGTAGGCTAAATTTAAAATTTGGTGGTTAACCTAAATTGTGAAGCAAAGATTGCGCATTTCTTTACACCATAACCAAGTAGTCACCAAACAAAAATACCAACACCCCCAAGCTTATTCAAAGCTAAGATCAAAAACATATACACAAAAGCGTGAGAACGCTTCCCCCCAAGCTTAAATGGAGCATTGTCCTCAATGCTAAAAAAGGAAGAATACTCACATAAAAATATTTTTGCATTTCACATTTTTTTTTAATAATTCTTTATTAGTGCTTTGTCCTCGCCTCTTTTAACTTTGAACGGCTTTTTAAACTTTGCACTTGCTTTGTCCTTGCCTTTTTTTTTTTTTTTTTTTTTTTACTTTGGACGACTTTTTGCTAGACATATGCCAATATTCACAATGTATATACAACACAAACTTGCTCATAAACTTGAACCAAGTTCCAAACTTATAGACCACAATCTTCAACAACAATGACCATTGCTTCACAAAAACCAAAAATGAAAATGAAAATGAAACAAAAGGCTGAAGAGCTAAAGACGTGGCTTGAAAATAAGGGGAAAAGGCTCAAAGGGATAGCAAGTAGGCAAATGTAAACCCAAAAACCAAAGAAAATGAAAACTATCCTAGAAAAGAAAAAGTACCACCCCGAAAAGATGCCTTTGTCCTCGCTAGATGGTTCGGTCTCGGTCTTAGGAATCATACGTTAAGATTCAAGATTAGGTTTGCGAAAGTCAAGGATCCACGCCACTCATGCAAGAAAATGTTGAAAGCTCGAAAAAGTATGAATCTCACATGGTTGTTGCAAAAACTCACTAAGGTTGTCAAATCGAAGATAGGGAGTAACTACCAACATGCCACAAACAAGTAGAATCCGGTTTCATGATCCCCCTAGTTCTAGACAACTACCTTAACATGCTTTATCCTAAAATCAACCAAACGTATCTCAAACCGTGCACACCACTACCATTTAGGAAGAAAAGCATTCAAGTATACAAGTCCAAATGTTATTATGTCCAAACCAAGAACAAAACAAAACACAATGCAATTTTGCCTTGATAGAAACAAAAATCTTTTTGGAGTTTTTCAAAATATGAGAACATGGAAAAGCATATACAAAGGTGCATGACATATATGAATCAACATTCCACCAAACGTGATAGAATACCCTCCCTCAAGCTTGAATGAGACAACATGCTCAAACATAAATCAAATACTCCACGGGAGGGGAAAAACAAGGAGATTAATCCAATCAAACCAACATATGTCCAACAAGTCATCATCCACTAGAGAAAGAGGAAGGAAGGATATTACCGGATATTAGGTGGGTGTAAATACCCGCAAATGACCCAATTTTAACCTTTCAAAGATAACAACCTCTAATATTGAATCTTGCCTTCTATATGCTAGCAAATGTGGTGCCAATCTTCCTTGATTCTTAATCCAAATAGAAGCACCAAAGTATATCAAGTCATGTACCTAGCAAAAGGAACACAAACATTTCCATGAGAGAAAACCTATTCTAAAAAGAAAAGAAAATGAAACAAATAAAACACGGGTTACTTCCCGAGAAAGGCTTGCTTAAGGTCCAAGCTTGACCGCTCTAGAAAATAATAATTCAACGCGCGCAAGAGTTTGTCAAATGCACTACTACACATTTCATATGAAAGCAAGTGTGCACATGACAAAAATAAGGCATGAAACAAGCTTAGTGCACACCTATGAGGAGAGAGATGCCAAGAGAAGGAAGAACAATCAAAAGAAAACTCAACAAAATAAGAAAAGGAAAAAGAAAAAGAAGAAGAAGGCAAACTCTCCTCACAATATTTTTGGGTGGCAACATCACCCCTTTCCTCAATTTGGGACAAATGAGCCACATGCAAATCATCATAGAAAAAAGGGTCCCCAATAGGCTCATTAACAAAGGAAGGGAGGGATATAGGAGTGTAGGGGATATGGTTGAATCTTCTTGAAAAATGGGTATGAGAAAAGAGAAAAGGGGCTATGGTCTCACAAATGAACTTTTTCTCACCACCATGCCTCAAATCACCAATAAGAGCATGGAAATCAATCATAGAATCCTCAAATGAAGAACACTTATGATCACCATCTCCCTCAAACATCCAACTCTCAAGAGGAACCACACAATCTCCTTCACTACATTCATGGACAACAACTCCCTTAACTTCCTTAAATCCCAAAGTCTCGAAACCATGCATGAATGGATGTAAATTTGTTTCAAAATCATCTCTCTCCCATGAAGCATTCTCAAGGAACTCACTTAGAAGGCTATGAGTTTTCCTTTGACTCTCAATAAACACATTAGACATAACCTCAAACAAGTCCAAACACTCATGGATAGAAGAGTCACATTCATACACTTGAGACTCATCACAATTAACTAAGGAAGGGGAATTTAGATTCACAAAATCGTCATAATCATCATCACTCTCAACTCCTCTTCCTTCACTCCTATGCTCAACAATGAGATCCTTACACACTCTTGGTTGTTCAAAATGATCATCTTCTTCCTCAACACACACATATCAAATTGAGATTTTTCACTAACAAGCATCAAGGATGACAATTGGCTTTCTAACTAATCTTTTCTTCTCTTTCCCTCCTCAAGACGCTCCTCATTCTTTTTCATTATCTCTAATTGACCTCTCATAGAATTAAGAACCATCTCCTTACTAGGCCCAAACGCATTATCAAGCTCAATGCGCCTAATTTGAGACTCAAATGTATCAACAAGAGATTCATAAGATGTAGAAGGTTGAGGCTCAACAAGAGAAGAAGAAGTACAACAAAGATTGGAAGAATCAACATTAAGATCAAGAGCATATACATCATATTGGGGAGTGGGGGCACAATTTATAACATGAGATTCATCATTAAGGGAATGAAGCACATCACAAGAAGGCATGGTAAATAATGAAGAATATTGAAACACACCATTAGCATCAACTTGAGCTTGCACTTCATTATCTTGAACAAAAGGAGAAATAAAGTTGAAATCATGTGTTCTAGGTTCACTTAAGGGCTCATGTGACAAATCTTGGGAATTCATGCTAATATCAGAATAATCAACACATTGCAAATCAATATTAGAATCATGATTACCCCTATCATAAACATCCCTAGCAAACCAAACATAAAAATCCCAAGCATCATCAATTGACAATGCTCTAAATTCACCATTATGTATGCATTCAACTTCATTTCTAGTTTTCTCATTCAAACCAAAATAGCAAGTCTCACAAGCCTCCCAAAGACTACAACAATTATAGTCCAAAACTCCCTCAAGTCTATTGAAATATTCACAAAAAGGCTCATTGTCAAATTGAGGAAATGATAGACATGCCATTTTTATACAAAACAAACAAAAATCAAATAAAAGAAAAGTATATACAAAGACCTAGACTCAAGCAATCAAAAACACTCAAACATAGACACCATTCCCCGGCAACGGCGCCATTTTGACGAGGGGAAAACTAGGCCGTAATCTAATTTTCCCTCGGTCAAACTAAACTTATAAACACTTAACAAACCCTAATATGAGTATAGAGGCAAGTCAAGGGTCGAACCTAAAGGAATGGTAATGTTCAAGCACTTTCAATTATGCGCCTAAGCTAGGCCGAAGACGAAGGTAAGAGAGAATACTAACAACTAACAAAACAAGTAACCAATGAAATAAAACACTAGGAACGGGATCAACAAGTAATCATGTCAATTGCAACAACTAAGGAAGAGCATGCCAATCAAAGGTTGTGAGGACTAATGATAAGAGCAATCAATAGGAATCAAAGAGTACTCTCCTAATTGTTAAGCTAGGGTTCACTATGAATAACAAACTAAGAGAATCACAATCAAAACCAATCGATAATTGCAATTCCTAAATCAATTGTTCATGTCATTAGAAATTACAATGCAATCTAGCATAATTCTCAAGGCCTAATTGAATTACACACATGCAAACCTTCACTAATCACTTTAATCTCAACAATCAATCAACACAATTCCCAAATTAATCACAATTAATCAATCATACAAGTTTCACCCAATTCTTAGCCAAACAACTATTCAAGAATCATCATCTATCAACTAACAACTATGGAAATCAAGAATCAACAAAATATCAAGAACAATTACACTAATCAAGCATCAAACATCAAAATTAAACCAAACAAACATGAAATTAAACAAAGCAATAAAGTGACATAGAGTTAAGAGTGCTCATTGATAATAGAGAAGATCTTGAACACAATTGTCACCCTTGTATATTCAATCTCTCAATCACCATTGAAATCCTTCACTTTCTCTCTCTAAAACTATTCCTAATCTAGCCTAATCTAGAGAGAGAAGCTCTCAACCTACGAGAGAAAACTATTCTCAGACTAAGAATTATGTGAATGAATGATAATAAAAACCCCCCAAAACAATATATAAACAAAAGGAGAAATGAAACAAATCGTAAAAGACCAAGAAGTCCGCGCCCTCGAAGAAATCGGCCGCGCCCGCGGACACCCCGAAAGCCGCGCCCGCGGCCAAAACCCGCGCCCGCAGCCAAAGCCCGCGGCTAATCCCCTGCTCCCAAAGCTCAATCAGGGGGCCACGGTCTCTCTGAGACGGAGCGCCCTCTCCAAGTTTCCCGTGCCCGCGGAGAGCCCGCGGGGCAACCGCGGGAAGTTCCTGCCAAAATCTGGCCATTTGTGCTTCTTGAGCTCGCGCCCACGGCTTCACTGACCCGCGCCCGCGGCCTGCTGGCAATATCTTGGAGACCTCTCCGAGGCCTCTCCAAGGCCTCTCTAAGCCCTCTCTAGCCAAATGCTTCTTCCTTGCTTGGTCATTAAGGTCCCAACTTGATTCCTTTGCAAAGGTGATTCTCCAAGTATCTACACAGGCAAACAAAGAAAGGAAATAAAAGAGAAAAAGAGCCAAATAAAAGGAAAACACGAGAAAAATACGAGAACCATAAAGAAAAGAGGAGAAAGAGAAACTAAAGGGAAAAGGACCAAAAATAAGAGAAGAAAGCATGAAAAAGGGAAAGAAATAACCCTAAAAGACTACCCTATGAGTGCCATAAATGACACTCATCAAATTCCCTTGGCATCTCTCTCCTCATAGGTGTGCACTAAGCTTATTGAGTTTTCTTTTGATTGTTCTTCCTTCTCTTGGCAAGCTATATTATGACTTACCTTTGCGAGTGAAAGGACGTAGGGTTGTTATTCCTATAACCTTAAAGAGGTCACTGTCCGATACTAGTGTTTCACATTCTGGTCCAGACAAATCATTCCATGTACAGACTTTCACTGGCTGATCAGTGCTGAAAATTCATGGATAGATATATAATTCTTTGAATATTAGGATAAGTGACAGTGAAAGATTCACTATTATTTGTCTAAATAGAAGATGCAATTACCAATGATCTATCACCATTAAGTCGCGTACAAAAGACTCCTTATTCAAAGTTGTAACAATCTTCCTTGGTTCTCTTGCTACATACAACACAATAACAAGTATATCTACAACAAAGAGAAAAGTGTAAGTAGCTTTTAGGTGCCAAGCATTAAATATATATATATATGGACTGAAAAAGCAACTGAAATTCGTCAAATACCATGTCTAGCATCATCATCAACAACTCTTGGAATAGAAGCAAGCAATTGGTACTTTGGAAATATTATGTCTCCTTCAGGATCTAGGGATTGGATGACAGTTCTACTTCCTAATACCATCTGAAATGGAAGATCTGATTCTTTCTGCCTATATTGTGGATCAAGTGGTCTGATCAAGGCATTTGTAATGTCATAATTGCCTCTAAACAAAATCATATTTTTATATGCTTCGACTTGATCACCAAAGAGTATGAGCTTCATGCGATTTTTCTATTATATTATATAAAACACTATAAGAATATGAAATCATATATCTACACATAATGATTTAAGGAAAATATTATTTGCATTTGCATATGATATGTTTAGAATATACCTTGTCATCCTGTATTATTATATATTGGTATATGATCTTTTTTTCAGATCTGTGGCCGAACTTTTTAAGAAATATTGACCTTTACTTTATAAGATTTACTTGATGCATCAAGTTCATTAAGAAACCTTCGTTGCGGTGCCATCATAGAACTGGTTATTTCAAAAAGACTAATTAGGCATAACAAAATGTAAGAAACAATACTTTTTTACAACTCTACATAAGGATTAGTAATAGCTAAGGAAAAATGCATTTGGTATAGAGATTACTACAGAATCAAAACCAGCTTATGCATAACCATTGGCAGTCGTTACAAGAGAAAATTGTATACAAGAATTGACGACATTAGACAGAGAAATTGGCTTGCTTAGAAATTGTGACAGTAATAATGCTCGTATTTTACACAAATATTGATTTGTTTATAATAATTAGCTATAAACATCTCTCCCCTTTTTGTTTCTGGTTATTATTGTATCTACTCTACAGGAAAGCAATTTAGTACATTGATTATAAAACCTAACTCCTAGTTTCTTAAAATAATCCTGCCTTTAAAAATTTTCTTGCTTTTTAATAATGACAAACAAGAGCTTAGCATTATTCATTTTCAAAGTAACACAGAAATGGTGAACAAATTGATAATAATATGTTTCATACGCAGTGCTATTTCAACAAACTGAACTAGTAATTTAATTCAATTTGGCAAGCATAATACAACAATTAAGCCAGTAATTCATGGTAAAACCTAGCATGATAATCACAATAATTAGATTAGTGCTAATGGGTAAAGACATGAATTTAATAAATTCAATTGTTAATTATAAAGGTATTTGTAGCATCATGGTAAATCAATTTACATATATCTAAATTAATTCATCCTATATACTACCATTTTCCATATTAATACAGAGCTAATTTTCTATTGCAATTTTTTGAATTTTAGGGTTTTGTAATAAACTAATTATTGTCCAAATACATGGTGCATATAATTTGGAATTCCAATTTCTAAGTAACGATAACATTCTCGGTTAAAGCATAGGCAATACTAATAATGAAATCACATAAACAGCTTGTATTGTGAAAAAAATGCCTTTTTCCTACCTATAGTATCCAGTGTTCTATAATAAATGCTATCATGTCTATAAATGTGTAGATTGACATTCAGTTAGCATAATATTTTGTTCTCGGTTTGACTATGAATTTCAAACAAGGAAATTGAAAAGTAAATGGAGTCTTCATACCTGACAACAAATAGAGGCAAAGAATATGACAACAACGTTGGTGTTGGACAATTGATTCTAATACTGAGTTCCTTCTTTTTACCTCTTTCTTTTTTTTTTTTTTAAGATTAGATTATTACTCTAGCTTATGATGTTAATATGAGCCTAATTGTAGCAATGAATTTATAGGAGCTGGAATCTAGTGGAAGCTTAGCAAACATAACTGTATTCAAAGTTAATGTATAGGTAAATAGTAGTCTGATGTATATTTTTGCTTAAAATCAGCATTCCATACTCCTAGAGTGACTAATATGATACTCTATGAATGAGTAGTATGTACTTTAGCTTAATATTTTACTATGTAATTTTATATATTTTCTTTAGGTTATTTACATCCAAAAATTATATTTTAGAGTAAGTTACATGTGATCTATATTGTTTATTTGTTGCGTTTTAAAATACACAACTCGTTATAAGCATACATTAATTAGTAAGTCTCGATTTATAATTCTAGTTGCCCGTAATTTAAAATTTACCATGTTTAAATGAAAAAAAATTACGCTAATCATTTACACGTACTTCATGTTATTAGTTTATCGTAAAAATTGATATATCTTTACTGGACTAAACAAACACAATCGAAAATTTTAAACTATATTTGTACATGACCAGAAACTTGATAAAGTCATTTTTATTAAATTTTACTAAAATTAACCAAATTGTATATTTATTTGTTCAAGGGTACCTTAAAAGTTCATAGTCAAGTGATTTCCCTTAATTTACTCTCATTCACTTATATTGTCTTTTAAGAAAATCATATAGATGTTTGTCAGTAGATTGCAGTCCAGTGAAATTTGTTCTTTCTATTTTTTTCTTTTTTTTTATTTCTTTGAAAACCATGTAGCCTAATGTGAGCATACCACTTAGAAACTCTTTCACAACATTATTAGGTGAGACATGTAGCATGGTTATAACAAACCAATATTATCATCGCTATACTAAAGTAATAGCTATGCACCTATAATATCAATGTCTTAAAACAGACACATATGTGTGTACATTTATCTAATACAAACAACCTGTCTTAATTTTTTTCAGCAAGCTGTTTGCTGTTACATAAGAACAAAATATTATCTTGTTTTTCCATTCTAGAATTATAAATTGGTTGGTGTGCCATTGCAAGTTAAATAAATAGTCCAGCTTGATCAATTTCAGAATCATGAACTTCTTCTTGTAACACTGCAATTTAGATAAACACTCAGCTTGAAAAATACATTACTGCAAAGCTGTAAATGAATCTTAGAAATTTGGCCAAAAAGAAAAATAGTGTATTTTTTGTATCCTCACTTAACTTTGAAACTATAATAAGATTAGTAGCATACCCTCTTTTAAGGATGATTATATGATAACATATTGTAGGAAAATGTTTCCTTTTTAAAGGGAAAAAAGGAAAAAAAAAAAAAAAAAACCAGGCTACAAATGGTATGGTAGTGTATCAGACAGGGCTTAGGATGGGAATGATTAGACTTATAACAGAATGAATGTTGGCAAAGGGAATAAATACCAATATTATGGTAAAATATAAGGACTTAGTGTCTGATTGCCTGATCATATAGCTGACTAAGTGCAAGCAATCTAAGTATGTCACTATAATGGGAGCAGAAAATGCAAAACAGGATATGTCAAAAAAATTCCCCTGAATTCTATACATGAATGATTCATTTATACCTGAAAATCATATATCAATTGAATATGAAGTTTTATAAAGTGGTGAATAATGACAAAACACATAAACCAGGCAGCCTTGAATGACTGTCCTATCATATCAGTAGAGATTATGTTATTAATTGTTGTATCTACATACTATATAGTATATAATGAAGGGCATAAATACTATAATTAGGACACAGTAAAGGATATATTATGCATTACCTGCTAATGTGGCTATACAATGCCAGCCATTCTGAGAATGTCATAAGATATGACATTTTTTACCTGGCCAGAATGCTGCTGATCATCATTATTTGCCTGTTGAGCCCGCGAAAGTGCAATGTACAACTTTCCATGTGAAAAGCATGATCGCGGAAGATAAATTGCAACCTTACTAAGTGTTTGTCCTTGTGCTTTGTCAATTGTCATTGCAAAACTAAGCTACAAGGGAAACTGTTTTCGCTGAAATTGAAAAGGATATTCTGAAGATGCAGAAGGTCTTAAGTTTATTCTTGGTATTAACACATGCTCTCCTTTGTTATGCCCAACAGCAACCACACACTCAATGAGATTAGGAAAGAAGCGCTTTCATAATATTCGTTTTCCATTGCACAGCCTGATGATGGCAAAATGTTTCGCAGTAAAATCACTGGACTATCTACCCTTAGTACAAGCTCGTGAGGACTCATACCTCCAGGACAAAGCTTATTTATGAATTCAACAGGATAGATCGAGCAATAATCATCAATCACTGAATCATAGCTTCTATATGTGACTGCTTCTCCTGGAAATTTATTAATCAACACTGCATTTATAGCATGTACATCTTCATTCATTGGCGTCAATATAGCTCTTATTGTAAAAATATCTTCATTAAACGGAGGCATATCCATTTCTGGAAAAGCACCTGAAGTCAGTTGCACATCCTGTGGTACAACAACATCACAAGGTTGGATAATTTTTTATGGCAATTCAACAAAAGCATTTTCACTCTCTTGCAGCTGACCGTTTCCAAGAGCCAATAAAAAAGAAGCATATGTTGGATCATGCCTAGCTCGGATATTTTCTGTTAGCTTGAATTTCATTAGCTTTGGCCACAAATCAGAACAAACTAAGCTGGCTGCAACTGCTTCTTATTGGGTTTTCCGTGGCACAACAGGGAAAACTTGCCTGAAATCTCCCCCAAATACAACAATTTTGCCACCAAACAGCATATCCGGGTTGCATATATCCCTCAGCAACACATCAAGAGACTCAACATTCTCCTTTTTTTCCATCGAGGCTTCATCCCAAATGATAAGCGTTGCTTCTTTGAGAAATGCAGCAAGGCTTCCCTTTTTAGGCACATTGCATGCAAGAGATTTATTGGTATCCAGGGGGATTTTAAAGCGTGAATGTGCAGTCCTTCCTGAAGGAATGTTGGCTGCAGCTATACCCGAGGTTGCTGTTGGCAGGACAATTTTATTCATAAGTCTTATTTCTGTATACAGAGTATTATACAAAAAGGTTTTTCCTGTTCCACCAGGTCCATCAATAAAGAATGCTCAAGGCTTTTATTTTGTAACTTAATCCATGATGACATCAAATGCTTCTAATTGAGCTTGGTTCAACTTATCTCTACATTCTAAACACTGCTGCAGTATTGGAGCATTTAGTGCATCCTCAATATCTTTTGTCCTGCGTATCTCATCATCATCTGGTTCTACTAATTGGTCTAATCCAAATACAGCAAGAGAGCTACCCATTAACTCTATAAATCATTCAAGCGACTTTACAGTTAGATGTTTTACCTTAGCTGGATTAGAGGCATGCTTGTGTCTAAAACCTTCAGACAAAAAATTATAGTATTTCATCCATAAAGAAAGAGGGTCACTAGGTTGATAAAAGATGAGTTTAGTAGCAAAAAGCTTGCAAATTGCATGAGGCATCTGAATGGAACAACCCTCCTATAAACATCGATCAACTGAATCATCTTCCTCCAACAGTCTTAGTTTCAATGAAGCTTGTTGAAATGTTGTACATAAGTGGCCATTCACTGTTTGCAGTGCTTCAAATGATTTAGGACCCTTAACATTGCGCAGCAACAACCTCAAAAAATATCTCTCACCTTCAGATGGTCCAACAAATGCCAATCTTCCAACGCAAATCTTCTTGTTCTGTCTTTTCTTCCAGCGCTTAGCTGATGCATCCCATACATAATGTTCACAGAATTCATTATACAACCAAATTTCTCCACAACCTAGCTTAATATTCATTTGGAAAAATTCTGTTAGGCAAGTTCTTGAACGCTTATCATCTGACATCACTGATGTTAGCCGCTCATGAGGCCTGACATTGATAGTCTGTGAGTTAGGTAGATGTATAGGAAAAGGCAAAACCGGAGGATGCATCTTATACAGATCAAAACCAAATAACCGCCAAGCAGCTTCACAAGGATAAGAGACCATAGTACATATTCAAACCCATGTTTGGATGGTCAAATGACCAAAATAGTTACACATAACTCGACCCCCTAAAACAAGGAGGACTCTATCACCATAAGCAAGCAACCTCACTGACTTCCCCCACTACCTTTTATTTCCCCCTCTCCCTTATATTTTCCCATTTTTTTGAATCAATAATAATGAGTTTAATAAAAAGGTATCCTGGTCTTAAAAAATAACATATTTTAAAAATTAAATCCACCTAATTTCCTCCCTTTTTTTGCCTAAATAATATCTATATTCAAAATCCCCCACAAAAAATTTACTACCCACCATTTCTCTTATAATTAATTAATCCAATTTCCATAGTAGAAAACAAAAGGATATCCCACACACCTAGCTAATCCAATTTCCCTAGTAAACACCAAAAAATGGACAACTTGAAATTAAAATCTCAAACACCCTAAAATTTGATTATGAATTCGTTAAATAACATTTCGCTATAACTTTTACACAAATATAAATCAACGGAAACTAAATCGCCAAGCTGTTACTGTTAAAATTGTCAAATTAAATTGTTATGATATAAATCAATAGAAACTAAATTGCCAACTCTTATTGGTATAATGTCCAGACTAAATCAAAACAAAATTACCAAACTCATATTTTATTGTTAAATTTGCCAAATTAAATTGCTATAATGGTAATTTCTCCTTAACAAACCCCCGTAATCAACACGCTATATAATGGGAACGATATTAGCATTATGATGCTAATTAATTGATCATAAACATGTATCTATCATCAATGCTTGATTAATAAAACCAGAACATCTAAAATTTGATTAATCTATACCCTACACAATACAACAGAATTAGATAGCAACTAATATAGAAAAACTTTCAATCAACCAACACCTCTAATTTTGTTTACATAATTGAATCCAACCTATAGAGCATAACTAACAAACATCCTAGCTTCTCTAAGCTTTCCAATTTAGCACATAAAGGAACCACACGATCTCCATAGATGACACCATCCACACACAAATCAGAAGAGCTACTGAACCTGCAAAATTAACCATAACACAAAGTCAAATACAAAAACAACAAAGAACAGAGTACTTAAAAGAACATCAAAGTCAACGGCAGAAGGAAAAGAAAGAGGATGATATTCCCTCATTTCATTTTTTTTAAAGGAAAAGGACATTAAAGTAATTCAATAAAGGACGAAGGGTAAAGGCGTCATTACACTATTAATTTCAAATAGTAACACATGTTGTGGCTTTTGAAAGGGTTATAGAAAAGAGTAAAAAATGAAAAGAATTTTTTTTTAGAATAATCCCACCTTTAGGGTGTCCGCTAAAAATAACTCATCAAAAATAACCTATGAGTTATTTTTAAATAATCCTACCTTTATATCCAATCTACTCATAATGGTCTTGAGTGACCAATAACCGGTTAAAAAGGCAATTTTATTTATTTTTTAAATTTAATTTATACGTGTAACAATTTGATTTGTCCAATATATATATATATATATATATATATATATATATATATATATATATATATACTAAAGTAAAATCAAATAATAAAAAAAAACCACCATCACTTAAGTTTCAGTCACCAGTTCACCACCACCACCACTACCACCAAACTAGACCCCAGCCAATCCAGGACCACCGCCAACACAACAGACTTGAAACCAGACCTTGGAACCACCCGCCATTGATCCATACCACTACCAAGCCAACCCCAAAACCCCCTTCGAAAAAAACCCCACCAAACCAAACCCCATGAAACTAGTGGGGAGGTTGGCGTGGCCAAAATTGACGTCAGGAGAGTACAACGCAGTCCAAATGGGAGACAAGGAAGGTCGGCGTGACCTTGTAGACACCCATTTGTGTCTCCCCAAAACCAAACCCAGTGATGAGTATCTTTCGCGTGAAACATAATCGAATGAAGTGAAAGTGTGGAAAGTCTAGTGTTGCGAACAGTTTTTTTCTTCTCTCTGTTTTTGGAAACTTATTTTTAAGAAAACAGCCAATCCAATTAGGTTGGTCCATGATATGGGTCCAATAATAGTGTAGTTGGATGGGGCTTGACAAGAGCTTTCCAACGATATATTATAAAAGCCCAATTCCGATGAATATTGAGGAATTTATGGCCAATTTACTAAACTGGCCCGTTTTGAGCCTTATATGCGGCCCAATGATCTAGGAGAGGGCCTAATATAGATTTATCATTCCTAATGTAATTAGGAATGGTTTTAGTCTTCTAGAAGGTTCTTTTAACTCCTAATTCAATTAGTATTGATAAATTGACCTTTGTTGACTTTTCAGGGTTTTAATTAAAATCAAAGAGCATTTTTGAGGGAAACGCGATTTTATCCTCCTGTACGACAATTTTTATCTGATTTTAAGAAAACGCGTGATTTTCTTAATCAGCGCCAAACACCAGCTGTAGCGCCTGGCGCTAGCATTGGCACCTGGCGCTGATGTTGGTGTCTGGCGCCAATAGCCAGCGTTGGCGCTGGTTCAATTTTATGTGCGCCAGAACTCTGTTTTGATATTTTATCTTTTTGGCTGATTTTCTCTATACATAACGTGCTAAAAACTCTGTTTTTGATAACCAATTCTCATCAATTCTTATTCTCTTCTCACCAACTCTCATCAAGTTTCTCTTGATTACTCTCTCTCTTTTCTAAACTAGCTTCTCTCAAATATAAAAAATTCCGCATTCATTAGTTCTAGATACACCTAGCATAATTCGAAGTTGCCTTCACCCTAGACGTGAAAGGTTTAATTTCTGAGGGTTTGGTCCCAAATCTCTCTTTCCATTGTTTAATTTAATTGTTTGTTTATTATTTTCCTTGAAGTTACTAACGCGTGTATTTTGTTATTAGAAAGAGGTACGAGGCATCAAAGTAAGTACTTTAATGGTTTTAATTGATATTATGATATGGAAATCATGCTTAGATTATTATGATATTCCTAGTATCATGTCTAGGGTAATTTTAATGCTAAATATGATCGTTACGATGCCTTTTATTTTCTTCCTAATATTTATTCATGTTAGTATCATGTTAGGGTTAAAGATTTGATTTTTATTGCTTAGTGACATGCTAGGGTTTGTTATTAATCTTGTTAGTATCACGCCTAGGATCTTGCTATTATTATGCTTTAACATGATTCATAATTGTTTTGATTATGATTATTTTTATGATTATTATTATGTTGCTTGATATTTATTATTTATTTCTTGATCACGCCTCTTATGCATGTTTAAAGGGAATTTGTACTTGTAATCACGCTTAATAAGATAATTAATAATCTTGTTTAGGTTTAATATGATTATAATTCAAATGATCGTCAATAATAGTTTTATTTGTGCATTAATATTCAACCAACATAGGTAAACAGGTTTAGGGTTAATCCTATTGATTGCATGTTAGTCAGAAAGCGCACATGAATACGATCAGAATAAAGTAGAGGCCTATTATTAGGGCAGGTTCAATGTCTTTTAGGTTGGATTTGTACCTTCATCCCCGAACCCTATTTGGTTCAAGACCTTATGGAGTTGACGATCTCTTGGACCGTTAAGGGGTGTAACCTTCACCTCGTGAACGGTTTACAAGTTCCTAAAAAACTTGTTGGCGACTCTTTTGCTCTATCTTCTTTCCCTTTGGACGCCACCGTATTTTAGTGTATGATTACAGTGGGGTTTAAGTTAGGGGATTAACGCTTGAAATATTCCCTACATACCTGTTAATGGACGAGGGACGAGGAAGTGCTGGGATCAGGACGGGAAAGGGGTTTTTGAGGGTAAGAGGATGCCGCATGAGGGAGAGAGGAGTTGGTGTTTTAGGGGAGGGGATCTGTCGCGATGCCGACGCCAACACCGGCGTCGGTGCTGTGGTTGGGGGCTGGGTGGCAAGAGCCGCGGGAGGGAACGAGCTCAGGCAGCTGGTGGGTGGGTTTTTTTTTTTTTTTTTTTTTTTTTTTTTTTTTTTTTTTTTTTAAAAAAAAATCTAACTTTAATTTTTATTTATTGACAAATCCCAAGCCGCCAGGGGTCAGGTTACATGTAATTAGACCTAGCAATCCTGACCCGACCTGAATGACCTGACCCGTAACCCGAAAGTTGACCTGAAATCATTGATCCGAACTACCCCGACACGACCGAACCTGACCCGAAAAAGAGTTGACTCGAACATGACCCGAAGTGACCCGACCCAAATGACCTGACCCGAAACCCAAACTTGACCCGAACCGAAATGACCCGAAACCCAAAATAACCCGACCCGATTTTAACCCAAATTGATTGACCTGAATCGACCCGACCCGAATTGACCCGAATCCTAAGTGAACAGGGTGAAATAGTGAATTACTTAGTTTAGGGCTTCATTATTTCCTACGTAAAAGGTACTCATGATTTATTTATTTATTTATTTATTAAACGATTTTACTTTATTTTTCCAACTATTTTTTTTAAGTGAATTTATTTTGGTGACCCGACACTAACTTGACCAGAATAGACCCGACCCGAATTGACTCGATCTTAACTTGACCCGACCCGAAGACCCAAAAATTGATCTTAAAAATTGACCCGACCCGAACAGACCCGACTCGAATTGACACAACCGAACTTGACTCGAATCGAACTTGACCCGACCCGAACTAGACCCGAAGTGCAGACCCGATTTTGACCCGAAACCCAAATCGACCGACTTGACCCGAACCCGACCCGAACATTTGCTGACCTGACCCGAACCCGACCTGAATGACCTGTTTTCCAGGTCTACTTGTAATAATAGGTTATATGACCGACTAGGACCATTTAAAAGTGAATTGGGTATAAAGGTCGGATTATTTAAAAATAACCCAAAGGTGGAATTATTTTGGGCGGTCGCCCCAAAGGTGGGATTATTCTAAGCAATTTTTCCAAAATAAAAACCCTAAATTCTAAAAACCCCTCATCCGCCACCCCCACTCTCTCTCATCACCCTTCTTTCTCTCTCCTCTCGTCCATCATACTTTCTTAGTCTCTATCCTCTTGTCACTCCTCTAATATTTCATTCTGTTTGCTCTTCTTGTTAGTAATTCTTTAAATTTAATCTTATTCTTCAATTTGTTCAACAATATGTCACATGCAACAAGAAAAGTCATCAATCTAAAGAAGATTACAGTATATATATATACTTTCTTTTTTGTGTTTGTAATTTTGACGTTTTTATTTTTTGGTAATCTTGAACACAGATCTATAGCTTGATGAGGAAAAGGTGTTTGCAAGGATGAACAATATTGAAAGGACGACATTTAATTAATTAATTTATTTTTTTTTATTATTTTTTTTTTTTGTATTTTAATATTAGTCTTAGATAATAAGTATTATATTTATATTGTTAGTTTAGGCTTTGTAAAAATTAATTTAATGAAATAATTTTTAAATTGCCGATAATCAGATCTTAATTTATTAATCATCAAAATGATATAATTGTTAACTTTTCTGTATAATTTTGCAGAAACTAAAAATAAAGGTAAAAAATAAATAAATAAATAAAAAAATCGTTTTCTGAATTGGATTCGGTTTTCTCATCTGAAATTTGGTTCAGTGTGGATTGGACTCAATTCTAATTCGGTTCGGAAATCTAAAACAAAATTAATTCGATTTGGCCCTTAATCCAAACCGAACACCGAACACTAAAATTTCACCCCTAACTCTAACTCATTTTTCTATCTCTCCTTAAACACCCTAACCACCAACCTTTTTCAACACAACCACCACAACCACATAGAAGAGGTTACCAGTAGCTGGTGGTGACAGAGAAAGGCGGCGGCGGCGACGCAAAACCATGCATCGGCGCCGGCTCAGAGTCAGGCGTCCGATCAATTAGGTGTCTAGGGGCGGCGGAATAGTGGAAAGGAGGTTTGTTTTTTCGAATTTTGTTTTTTTTTTTTTTCTAATTTTTGTTTTTTTTAATGCAATCGTTGGCTGGTAATTAATGGTCAAAACCAATAACCAGAGGTTATCATTGGTTACCGTTGATGGTAACCGGAGCCTAAAATTGGTTCACATAACGGTTAACCAGTTTTGGCTCCGGTTGATCGTCGTCAGCCAACGATTTCTTCGGTAAATGTTTTGAATTTAAATCATCAGAAAAGTGTCGTACCTATCGAAATGCTGACGATGGCATTCCCGGTTTGTTTTCCGACGGGCCACCTAAATCACTCCATTTCTCCTTGACTTTTGTCGTTGTTGTGGTTGTCTAGTGTAGAAGGTGGTGGTTGACACAGTGGTTGTGGGTTGTGGTGGTTAACACAGTGGTTGTGGGTTATGGTGGTTGACACAGTGGTTGTGGGTTGTGGTGGTCGACGTGTTGGCTTGGGATGTACCGGTATCCGTGATAGGTGGTGGTTAACTTGGTTGTGGTTGATGGACTAATATTAGAGAAAGAAAATGGAAAAAAATTAGTATGGGCAAAAAATCCTCTTTGCCTGAAATGATGACAGTTTGATCAATTTTGATGACACTATACATCATTTCACTTTTGTATTAATGTGTATTATTTAAACTACTCCTTTCGTCCCTTTATTTTCGCCCATAGGGTATAGATGTATGTTTACTTTATTAACATGTTTTGTAAAGTTGATGAGAGAGAATAGTAGTTGGCCCAAAATATTGTTGGTGAGAGGAAAATAGTGGCTATAAAAATGGTATGGAGCAAAATAAAATGGACACCTCAAAAAGGAAAGTGGAGAAAAAATATTAAGGGATATAGGGAGTATTTTTTTAAAATATTTACTGTTCACTCCCTTAAAAAAAAATCAAATGCTTCTTTATCCTTTTTATGATCTTCACTCTGATTTTTTTTCCATTGTTATTTCGTCCTTTTTATCTCTTTTACTCTAACCATCTCAGTATAATTGCCACATTTTACTATTTTCATCATTTATTTATTAACTTTAATTAAAACTTTTTTTCACTAATGTAGTATAAACAAATTTAACTTTCTCATAAAGTAAGTTGTTAAATATTTACTTCGTTGTTTTTTTATTTACCCATTTCATTTATCGAACTTGACAATTTATAACATTAAACACCTATATTTTTAATTTTTAATTAGAAAAAAATATAATAAATTAAATATGTAACACCCTATATTTTCGAACCACTATTTTATGTGCATATGAACCTATTAAACTTAAATTTAAATCTTAATTTCTAAATATTGAAATGTTAATTTAATTATTATTTTGTTTTAAGGGTTTTACTAAGATTTTGAAACCTTAATTATAATATTTTGATAAAGAAATTGAAAGTTATTATATTTAAATTTTAATCATTTTAATAATATTTAACTCGTGTGAATTAATATTAGCCTATGAGCATGATTCCTTAAGCTAGAGCATCAATTCAGTAAGTGTTACACTTAAATTATCTGTAATTTTTGATATAATTTAACCCATTGCAATTGATACGGTCATCATGGGTGATTCCTTGACGTAAGTGCCAATTTGATAGGTGTAAAATGATTTTTATGGCTTTTAAGCAATCGTATCAGTAACGATAAATAAAATTATATTGGGTGATTCCGTCAACTCGTTTATCCAATTGATATCGTATCAGTAACTATTCTTTCATTTTATACTTATAAAACACTTTATAATGTCCTTTTATTATTTAGGTCATTATAGATGTATAATATTATTGGTTTCACATTTCGTATTTCTTTTATGCTGCTTTTCTAAAATAATATGAATTATAAATATATTTTTTGTATTGTAATTTAATTATTGTTTCATTATTATTATTTATATTATTATGCAGACATCAATATTATAATCTAAATTATCGTTTTAAACGCATTTCATGTCGCCTCAGCTCCCGTTACATTCCTTTCCTAGTCTAGTTTCTGGCCAATCAACTAGAATTTGTTTATGGCTCGGGTTTTTCCTTAAAACTTTCATGACTAAATATATTATATTAAGATATGCCATACTTATTTATTAGCTTCCTTAATCCCATTCTTATGCATAAAGTAGTCATTTAGTCAAGCCCAAAAGAAAATCCTTGAACATAAGTATTATGAGGCTTGTTTATGCGCTTCATTTGAGCCCGTTTTAGGCTGATTTACACAATAGCTTTGAGGGATTAGTGGCCGATCATTTTACCCAGTAACCTCCTCTAATCAATGGTAATACATTAACACCTAATTATGGCCGCCCAACTCCTCCTCTTCTCCTTCTCTTTTTACGTACAAAACAAGGTTAGCTTTCATCAGTTTTCTTCACCAAAGAAACGCTGCACAAACTCTCTTCTCTCTTCATCTTTTTTGTGAGTTTCAAAGGAAATTAAAGGGGGAAATCAAAGCATAATTTTCTGCTTAATCTTACTCCAATTCGTGCCCAAATTCCTCCACTTTCAAAGTATCAAAACCGAAGAACTTTGAGGGCTTTCAAGAAGGCTGCTTGAACATGTCTTGTGCATGGGCTTAGGGGATGAATTTGTGGATTTTTAGTAATAAGAATTTGAAGATTCCTTCGGATTTTTCTGTGTTGTCACAAGCTTATGTATTTTACAAATTATCCCAAGTTAAAAATTGGAACTTATATGGATTAAAATTGGTCCTTCAGTGTCGGGGAATATCTTTATTTCTTAAAAATGAAATAAAAGATTTTTTTGGAACCCAAGGTATAGATCATCCCGACCTAAAGACTGGAAAACTTCCAAATTCTGGGCTGAACCAATGAAAAAACTGGTTAAAATTGAAAAATAATTATCAATACGATTTATCTTAGATAAAATGGTTGCAATTAGTGCCACAAAAATGGCAAACTAGAGTAACTGAACACTGTGAGGTTGAAAATAATAATATCAAAAAAAGAAAAGCGAATTCACATAAAAAAGAACAATTAATTAATTAATTACACAAATAATTCGAAAAAACCGTTATTGTTATTGCAAGATCAGAAATCTAATTTTAAAAAGAATTATAGATATGATGTTTTATCATATAATTTTTTTATTTTATTTTGAAGATAAGAATGATTCATATAGATATAGTTATGAAATACCATTCCAAGGAAATAAAAACCAAGAATTTTCTTATACTTCTAATTACAACAAAACTAAAGACAAATTTATTGACATGGCGTGGAATATCTCTGTAGACACCTAAAAATGTCTCCCTAAAACCAAACCCGATGATGAAACAATCTTTCACCGCCATTATTGGTCGTGTTTAGTATTTACCTGAGAGTGCTTAAAAAATCGCATTTAATTAAATTAAGTTTTTAAATAGTCCATGGATAAGTCTTGATGTTTAGTCAAAGTATAGTTCATTTTTAATTTTTACCCAAACCTTTTTTATTTATTTAATTTATTATTTTGGCCCAAACCTTTTTATTTATTTTTATTATTTTGGCCCGATTAATAAATAATAAATCAGAAATGGCCCAAAATTATCAATCGGCGCTTAAAAAGGCTGAAAGAAATTAGGGTAAAAATGTATTTAGACGGAAAAACGGAAGGAGAGTTTCCCGCGTCACGGCAAAAAGCACCGCGTCACGGGGCTCAATACCGCGCCACGGTGTGCATTCTCGTGACACGGTGTGCATTCCCGTGACACGGGGCAGCTCTCGTAACCTAATTATTTCCAGCGTCACTCGTTTTTCCCCGTGTCACGGGAGTTTCCCCGTCTGACGGTGCCTGGCACTATGTAGCGGCATGCTCTGCTGTGTCGCGGTGTTATTTTTTTAGGGTTTTTATATTTTTAGGGTTCCGTGTGTTCCCTCTACTCATTTTCCCTATAAATACCCCCTCATTTCTGATGTACGGGGAATCAATTAACTCTCTTTTTCTCTCTTCTATGCTCTAGCCTAAACACTAGCCTACCCTTCTTCTTTCAAAATTCCCTCTTCAAGCACTCCAAGGAGTCCATACTTAACTCGAGGTTCTGTCCTTAAACCAAGGCGTGAAAGGTAGAACTGTTTGAGGGTTTGGCCCCAAATCAACTCTATTTAATTTAAATATTGTTTTATTATTTTTCCTTGAAGTTACTAACTCGTTTATTATTTTATAGTTACAAGCAAACATAATCAAAGTAAGAATTATGTTCCTTTTATTTCTATTATTTTTCTAATGATTTTATATTGTTGGATTTATTGTTAAATTGCTTCCAATATTAATGCTTATTTTATTATATTTTTATGATCACTATATTGCATGTTTAAAGGGAATATGTAATTGAAAATCACGCCTAATAAGATAATTTGGACGACCGGTTTAGGTTATTTTTTAATCTTGTTGTTTAATCAAGTAATCACTAATATTTTAGAATTATGTGTTGCATTAATATTTAACCAATTTATCCTAATAACTGTTTGGAGCAAATTGAATATTTTGTTTGCATGCCTTTGAGATCACAGGAATCACTTTTCACTATAAGAATTGAATAGAGGCCAATACGGGCGAATGTAACTCCATGACTCACTTCGTACCATCATCCCAGATCCTCCTTTCGTGGTTCCGAACCATATGGAATTAGTAATCTCATAGATTATGAATGGGGTGTAACCTTCACGAGTCAATCGTTGTTGCCTTTCGTTGTCCTTATTCGTGGTTTCCTTAAATGATCCGTGAACGGTTTACAAGTTCCTTAAAAACGTTTTGGCGGCTCCATACTTTCCTTGTCCCTAATTGTTATCCCTAATTGTATATGTCAATTCCCACTTCCTATGAGGGCCAAGCATATTCACACATACTTTAACGTAGGCACACTTCGAACGACGCCTACAATTTGGCGACTCCACTGGGGAGGATTCTTGGTTATTTATCGATTTTAGTGATTGGTATTTAATTAAGATGAGTGGATGAGACTTGAAAATTCTTGAAAAATATTCCTGCGATAAATTTGGCATTTTTGCATAAGCATAGACGTTTTAACGTCGCATTTAGGTCTGTCCCGTAAGAAAAATTGAATAACTTGATTGCGAATGAAGGAAAACAGGGCACCAGTCAGATTTTCTGACTGCCGCGCCACGGCAAATGCTGTCGTATCACGGCGCCGTACATCGTCACACGGTTTGCAGTACCGTGACACAGTACACTCTGCCGTGTCACGACAATCCTTAAATCCGTCAAGTGGCTTATTTTCTCTTCTCATAGTCAATTTCCTTTGGTTTTTATGAAAAAACGTGTGTGTTCTACATACGTCTTTGCCCTGGGGGATTTAACCTCTATTAACCCCAAAAACACTTAAGGAAATAAGGGTTCATTCGAGTTATTAAATCCACCCAAACCATGGAGTCGAGTTTGATTTCATCACGAACTCGCGGAGTCGCCCATTGGCATACACCCTAAAGGGAGGCTGCCTTGCTAACGTGTCCAAATTTTTTACCATTGTACCCTTTTGACACCCAAAGCTTGACAATAGTTTAACATAGATCTTGACCTTCGGTTGCGAACTCTTTTTACGTCGTCGTGACTAAATGCTACGTGGTTTAATTGGTGCTAACCCACATGTGTTTTCTCATTTTGTTTAACCTATGACCGAGGGTTTTTATTTTCACATAGTAATTAGTACGGACTTAAAATTGATTAAAACTTGGAAATTACGCAAATTTAGGCCTGGAATTGTGCACCGTGTCACGGCAGGTCTGCCGCGCCATGGTGTGCAATGTTGTGACACGGTGTAATGTCCCGTCTGAAGGTGCAGTGTACCATGTCACAACAGTCAGCACCATGATACGGTGCCCAGGATTTTTATCTAGTCAGTCTTTTTTGGTCTTTGTGCGTGCTTATGTAGTTCGTATGCCTTGTTTGATGTCATGTCTAGCTGAACGGTCATAACACGTGTCCATAGCCTCACTTAATCACTCACATGTCGTGTCAAGTTCACACACTTTTTCTTTATTCGTGCACCATTTTATAACCGTACTTTAGGGTGGTCTTGTATCATTTTTTTTGTTTCGTTTTTTTTGGAGTAAGTCGGATAGTATCCTCCCATACATACATTTTTAGAAAATAAAGAAAATTTCGAATTTTTTTTTTTGGTTTTTTTTTTTCTTTTGCGGATGGGTCAAGGTTAAGTTTAGTCATTAAAGGTGTGTTTGTTTCGATGTCACAGCACTTGGTCAATAATAAGGGGTAGATTGTTACGATTCGAGTCAATACCTCAACAACCTCTTATACCAAAGAGGTGTACAAGGAAACCACCATAATCATCTCCACAAAGTCCGTCTTCAGTCCACTTTCAACCAATGGCTACTAAGGAGGATATTGAGAACATCAACAAGACCATTGAGATGTTGTCTAACATGATGCAAACACTCACCACCAGGGTCAACACGGTAGAGCAAGATAATCAAAACAATGTCACTGTCGCTGCAATGGACAAGATCAAAGAACATATGAGTAAGATCTCTAAAGAGTTCACTTATGTGTAGCAACTTGTCACCTCTTCGTCCATAAGGGACAAGCTTCTTGAAAAGTCTTCCACTACTGACATTCCCAAGTTCAAGCATACCGATAATACACTGTTCCACTTGAAGGCTTTTTCTTCGACCATGACTCTTAAGGGATTAGATGTGACACTCTTCCCTACTGTGCTACCTCTTTCCTTGGAGCATGCCTGTCAACAGTGGTTCTACTCTTTGGAATCCAAACATGTTGCGACTTGGGAGGATGTTACTGAAAGCTTTATGAACCATTACAAGTGTAACATCCAAGCCAAGACTACTGAATGTGAACCCTCCATTCTCAAACAGAAGGAGAATGGAGGCTTCACTACTTATCTAAGCAGGTGGAGAGAAACAACTGCACTCTTGGTGGATCCTCCTAAGGAGAAAGAGATTGTTCGCCTATTTATTACAAATCAGACACATAAGTACAAGCAGCACTTAAAGTTTCTGCCTTTGAATACCTTCGAAGCTGTGTACGATATTGGGATCAAAATCGAAGATGAACTAATGAAGATTGCTGGTAGCAACAACAACAACAACAACACTTGGAAAAACAAGAAGAACGACACTCCTTCTTCTTCGTCTTCCAAGCCTAATAATGCTACCAACAACGTCAATGTCAATGATGTGTTAGCTCTTAATGCCCCCCCTGTAAGATTCCAAAGGAAAAGGAGGGTTTACACGCCTTTGGGAATGAGGTACGATGCTGCTTTTGATCGCTTGCATAGTCAAGGACTGATTATGCCAATTTGACCCTTTCTAGAACCTCGACCAGAGAACAGAATTGCTAGCTATGACCCTAATGCTCACTGCAAGTTTCATCAAGGCAAAGGTCATACTACTGAAAAGTGTTGGAGGTTAAAGGATGCAATCCAAGACTTGATTGATGCTAATCAACATCCTGTCCCTCCAGTGGGCAAGAAGCCCAATATTCAAACAGATCCTCTTTCTGATGCTTTGGCTATCATGGGAGATAAAGTCTTCGTTGATCTGTCAATACTCATTCAACCTGTAAATAAACCTATACCAGAAGTTATATTTGTTTCAAACTGTGAAGAAGTGGATGGAATTTGGGATAGTGACGATGAAGACGTCTATCTCAAAGATATAACCTGTTCATCTCCTGGCTCTAGTGAAGATGTTTGGGGAGACCTTGAGGTCAAGGTTCTCTCTAGGAATGTATGGTTGCAATAGCCTAGTCCACCTTCATCTTCACCGCAATCATAACCAATAGTTGATCCCATCGACCCTGTGAACAATGATGTGATCAAACAATTACAAAAGACTAAGGTAGAGATGAATGTATGGAAGCTTTTGGCCACCTCCCACGAGCATCAAAGGTTGTGATGAATGCTTTGGTGAAAATAGGAACTGATAATGATATGACTCCTCAAGGACTGGTCAGCTTTCTCACTACTGAATTGCCAAGTACCAATAATCTGATTTCCTTCTTTGACAAGGATCTGCCCCCGGAAGGGGACCAACATAACAAGGCCTTACACCTCACTATGGTGTATAGGCAGATGAATTTTCCTATGAGCCTGGTTGATAATGGCTCTGCAGTCAATGTATGCCCACTCCACACTACAAAGAAGTTGGGCATAAAAGATGAAGAATTGATCCCCTCTACTCAAGGGATTCGTGTTTACGATAATACTCGCCGTCAAGTCGTGGTTACTACCATGCTAAATATAACTACTGGAGCCATTGAACGTCGCACCAAGTTTCAGGTGGTGGACATTAAGGCTTCTTTCAATCTGCTGTTAGGTCGTCCATGGCTTCATGAGCTAAAGGAGATCCAATCGTCGTTGCACCAAAAGGTGAAAGATATAGTTGGAGGGGTCCCAACTACCATTGATGCCTCCCCCATGCGTATTCAAGTTATTGATACTCCCATCGTCCATGTCGAACATGACGAGGAAGATGAAGATCTCTGGCGGTTTTCGTTGGATGATGTTCTCATGATTGAAGAAGAGGAGAAGTGTCACCTCGACTTTGATCCTTATTCAAACACCAATGTCAATGCCATTATCAAGAAGCAAGGGCATTTCCATGGAATAACCCTCGAACTCAAAAAGAAAATGGCTGAACTTTGGGGCCATCCTGGTGCACCTAAGAAGGATACCTTTGGCTTGGGATTCAAGCCAGCCAAAGAAGATATGAAAAAAGCTCTCTTGAAAATGAAGGCTCGCAATATTGCTCCAACCATGAAGAAGGAAATGTCCATGGACCCATACCCCTTCACTCTTAATGCCCTATACATTAAAGAAGGGGGAAACTTCCCATGCTATGAATTTCCTGATCCTTTTGTCCATGATGGGAAGCGTGAGCCAGGTTTTGAGATGTTCCTTGATTGGGACTTTGTTGATGAAGGCGATGAGTTCTTCACAACTGAGAAACCATCCAGTCCAAGCTATGATGATATGAACATAAATCTTCTTTTTGGACTAGAAAAGAATGAACCTAAGCCTATCTGCAATGACGATTCTGAGCTCATTCAAGCTGTTATATCAAGCAAAGATTTTGACCCCTCTGAGTTAATCGTCCCGGCTGATGATGTTTCAAAGGGATGTCGTAAGACGGTGAAGAACACTACGCCAAGTGGAGAGAAGTTGGAAGTGACCGCTGGCGAAGGTCCTATGTTTGATGAATCTGAATCGTCTGGGTCCGAGTCCGAGTATGAGTCTGTAGACGAGTCTTTAGGACTTGAGGCCGACCCCCTTTCTGCCATAGATTTTAATGTAGTTCCCCTTAATGCCGAGTCTCTCGTTGAGTCTCCTCTTTCCATCCCAAATAATTCCGGCAAAGTCGTAGCTAACCTTGCCTTCTTTGATGTAATGACCAAAGAATTCAATGAAATGAGTACCTTTGCTTACGATGCGTGTCATTCCCCTAACCTTGTTTAATACTGATTTGCTAATGATAAAAATGACAAAGAAATAATAAAAGCAATGGAAGAACATGAAAATAAAACAACAATCATCGAATATACAGAAACAGTTAATATTTCCAATGATACGACTATCAAAGAAGTAAAAATTGGATTAACACTAAGTCAAGATGAACGCAATGAGCTAATTAACTTGCTTAGTGAATTTGTTGATGTATTTTCTTGGTCATACCGAGATATGCCAGGAATTAAAAGGGATATAGCTCAGCATACAATACCGCTTATTTCAGGTATGAAGCCTGCAAACAAAAGCTGCGCCGTATGAAGCCAGATGTGGCTCTCAAAATCAAGGAAGAAATCAGAAAGAAATTGGTTGCAGGTTTCATCAAAGTATCCAAGTATACATAATGGATAGAAAATGTGGTTCTAGTTCCGAAGAAGGATGGAAGGGTTGAATGTGTGTTGATTACAGGTACCTAATTAAGGTAAGCCCAAAAGATGGGTTCCCTCTACCTCACATTGACATTCTGGTTGATAACACAACAAACCATGCACTCCTATCATTTATGGACGTTTACGCTGGATATAATCAAGTATTAATGGCCGAGTAAGACATGGAGAAAACCACATTCATCACACAATGGGGTACATATTGCTATACGGTAATGCCATTCGGGTTGAAAAACGCGGGGTGCCACCTACCAAAGAGCAGCCACATCATTGTTACATGATATGATGCACAAAGAGGTGGAAGTCTATGTTGATGATATGATTGTCAATTTAAAGGATCGCTCAGGCCATATCTTTGCACTGCGCAAGTTCTTTGAAAGACTCCGCACGTATAATATGAGATTAAATCCATCAAAGTGTGCATTCGGAGTTACGTCAGGCAAACTACTTGGATATGTGATCATTTCTTGAGGGATTGAAATAGATCCCACAAAATTCAAAGCACTCATGGCCATGCCACCACCCAAGACTAAGAAAGAAATTCGAGGCTTCATTGGAAGGCTGCAATATATAAGTAGGTTCATATCAAAAATCATGGCGATATGTGAACCTATATTCAAGAAGCTTAAGAAAAATGTTCTAGTCACATGGGATGATGATTGCCAAAAAGATTTTGACAAAATCAAAGAGTACCTAGCAAACCCACCCTTGCTAGCACCAGCAATGCCTGACTTTCCTCTTCGACTCTACCTTACGGTCACAAGAGATACGATGGGGGCAATGCTAGCAAAAGAGATCGAAAACAAGTAGAATGCAATTTACTATTTGAGCAAGAAGCTTCAAGGATATGAGACGCGATACACACCACTTGAAAAGTTGTGTCTCGCACTCGTGTGGGCCGCGCAGAAATTAAGACATTACATGCTCACTCATACAGTGCATGTCGTGTCCAAGATGGATCCTCACAAGTATTTGTTCGAAAAAGCAACACTCAATGGCAGATTATCAAGGTGGATAGTCAACCTTGCTCAATTTGACTTGAAATTTGTACCAGAAAAGCCATCAAAGGTTCTGCGGTTTCTGACTTCTTAGTAGATTTCCCACTAGAAGAAGTTGAGAAAGAAGAAGATGAGTATGATTTCCCTGACGAAGATTTTCTCATGGCCGAAGATGATAGCTGGACGCCCTATTTCGACGGAGCTTCAAACCAAAAGGGTTGTGGTGTTGGAGTCTTCCTCGTATCACCCAATTAAGAGCATATCCCAATTTCCATGAAGCTAGACTTTGATGTCACCAATAATTCCGCAGAGTACGAGGCATGCATCTTGGGGTTAGAAACAACTGTGGCCTTAAGAATCAAGAAGCTCAGAATCTGCGGCGACTCGTCATTTATCATCAACCAGATCTCCAAGAGATGGAAGGTGAGAAGTGAAAGTCTCGCTCCGTATCAAGCTCATCTAGAAACTCTCACGGAGCAGCTAGATGAAGTGGAATATACGTACTTGCCTAGAGAAGAAAATCAGTTTGCCAATGGGCTGGCGAAGTTAGCATCAATGGTGCAAATTCAAATAGACACAATCAGAATGCCATTGACCACAGAAAGAATATATGAGCCAGCTTATGTTCACGCACTTGATGATGAACAAGAAACACAAGAAGAAGATGAAGAGCCATGGTATACAAATATCCTTAATTACGTGACGAAGGGAGAATACCCTCCTAATGCTGATAAAACGGCATGCCGTGCTTTAAGGCTCCTGGCCTCACAGTATGTGCTCATCAAAGGAGAACTCAACAAAAGGACCGCTCTAGGGAGAAATCTCTTGTGCATAGCAAAAATTGAAGCGCGCAAAACCATGGAAAACCTTCACACCGGAATATGTGTAACGCATATGAATGCTAAAATGTTAGCCCAAAAAACTCGACAACAAGGTTATTATTGGACTACTATGGAGAGATATTGTCACGAATACGTCAAGAAATGTATGAAGTGTCAAGTCTACGCAAATTTGCAGCACGTTTTACCTTCGCTTCTCTACACATACACTTCCCCATGACCTTTCTCTACTTGGGGTATCGACATCATTGGAAAGTTCATCCTTGTAGCGATCGACTACTTAGCTAAATGGGTCGAAGCTTGCTCATATGCTAAGCTCACAGCAAAACAAGTAGCTCAATTCATTGAGAAAAATATAATATGCCGCTATAGGGTACCTCATGAGATGATCAGTAATAATGGGACGCATTTCCAAACTGAGTGCGCAGAACTATTAAAGAAATATCATATCAAGCATCACAGATCATCACCCTAAAGGCCACAAACAAATGGTTGGGTCGAATCGGCCAACAAGAATGTAAAAACTATCATCGAAAAGATGACGGAAAATTATAAAGATTGGCCCAGTAAGCTACATTTCGCCCTTTGGGGTTATCGAACCTCTGTTCGTACATCAACGGGGGCTAACCCTTTCTCTTTGGTTTTGGTTTAAGGACAGAACCACGAGTAAAGTATGGACTCCTTGGAGTGCTTGAAGAGGGAATTTTGAGAGAGAAAAGGTAGGCTAGTGTTTAGGCTGGAGCATAGAAGAGAGAACAAGAGAGAATTAATGCCTGCCCCGTACATCAGAAATGAGGGGGTATTTATAGAAAAAGTGTGTAGAGGGAACACACAAAACCTTAAAAAGATAAAAACTTAAAAAGATAAAAACCCTAAAAAATAGCACCGTGAAACGGCAGAGGGCACCGTGACACGGTGCCTGGCACCGTCAGACGGGGAAAATTCCTGGGACACGGTGGAAAGCTGTGTAAACGCGTGAAGGGTTTACGCGGAAAGGACATGGAATTGCCCCGTGTCACAGCACAGGCACCGTGTCACGAGGAATCCCACCGTGGCGTGGTACCGTATCTCGTGACACGGTGGAAAGCTGCCGTGACGCGGGAGCCTGTAGTCCGTTTTTCCGTCTAAATTCATTTTTAACCCTAATTTTTTTCAGCATTTTTAAGTGACGATTGATAATTGCGGGCCATTTCTGATTTATTATTATTATTTGGGCTAAAATAATAAATAAAAAAACAAAATAAAAGGTTTGGGCAAAAATAATAAATAAATAAAAGGTTTTGGCCGAAATAATAAAATAAAATAAAAAGGTTTGTTCTGAAATTAAAAATGAACTATGCTTTGACTTAACATCAAGACAAATCCATGCATGGACTATTCAAAAATTGAATTTAATTAAATACGATTTTTAAGCACTCTCGGGATTAAAGACTGAACCCGACCAATAATGGCGGTGAAAGATTGTTCATCATCGGGGTTGGTTTTGGGGAGACATTTTTAGGTGTCTATAGAAGCCCCCACTTTGAATGGGTTTGTAGAAACGTTAGTTTCAAAGAAAACGATAGTCAAAGTAGTCGATAGGGACGGAGAATGATTTAAGACATTTTGGGATCCTAAATCACTCTGTATACGCCAATACCTGCAGAAAATCGTTAGTTCCACATATTAAAAGTAAAGGGATAGAAAACGTATCTGACACTTGTGTATCAGTGACAAATGAGTTTGGCAGTTTTCTATGCTTGAGGGAATCCAACAGATAATGTTTCGCGGAAATTCTTTCCATGCCTGAGGAAAGCCGACAGATGAATTTGGTAGCTTTCTAAGCTTGAATAAACCTACCGAATAATACTTTCCATGCCTGAGGAAAGTCGACATATGATTTTGGTGTCTTTCTATACTTGAAGAAATCCACCGATAATGCTTTCCATGCTTGAGGAAAGCCGACTTGGCAGTTTCAATTCTTGAAGAAAAATCCACCGATAACGCTATCCATGCTTGAGGAAAGCCGACTTGGCGGTTTTCTACACTTGAAGAAAAATGCACCGATAATGTTTTCCATGCTTGAGGAAAACCGACAACTGATATAATCGCTGAAATCTACAATTGTATGATGGTTCGATTTTCCCTGAACGTGAGCCGCAGATGATTTACCTTCAAGTCGAGTATCCGACCATATTAGGCGTTTAAAGTATCGAAAATGCAACCCTAATGCTTGTTAAGGGTGAATTGGTAATTTTGGTACCCTTATAATTTTCCACGCAATTCCGGTGAGAAAATAACTGACCAAAAGTTGTGAAAAATCGTTCCAACTTGGTCAAAGATGCTAAAATATATGCCAGAAGATTTAATGAGCGTGCAGGACAAACAACAGGGCATCGCGCCACAGGGAGCTATCCCGCGACACGGTGGACAGTCCCGTCTGATGGTGGAAATCTCCGTGATGCAGGAATTTTCTTCCATCTTTCTTCTTTTTTTTTTATGCTGAAATCTTCAACGCGCCACGATACAACTCCATGCCACGCGTGTGAATGCAATTATGTGTTAACGGGAATTGTGGCACGGGAACGGGGTAGTGGAACAGTTATATTTTTGTTTTTAAATTCTAGCTCCTTCTACCCACTTTCGCCATTTTCCGTACTTCTGTTCTCACCTTTTCTTTTAAATTTTTTTTATATTATTTTGACGTCTCCGGCCACCGTGCCAAGAAGCCGAGCACCGGCGCTTGTTAGGTCCCACCGTGACACGGCTCCAGTCATCGTGACACGGTGTCTGTTCTCTGTGCACAAGAACGTTTTTCGTCGTTTTCTCGCCGTTGCTGTTGCTACCTAAGCTCCATTGCTGCTGCCTAAACTCAGCCGCTGTCCAAGGTTCACTGTGACACGGACGCCAATCACCGTGTCACGATGTCAGCTTCCCCTGACGCGGTGGTTGCGGTAGTGGTGTTGAACAGTTTCAGCGGTTTTTTCGAGCTTTTGGAGCTCAAATCGCCACCAAATTCGCTCCAATTTTTCGCTACTTTCTTCAATTTTGATTTCTCACAAGGATCTACGTAAGTTTCCTTTTCTTTGTCTCAAAATTTGTTGCAAATTCCATATTTGTTTGAAACCCTAAAAAATTCAAATTGGGGGGTTTTTAATTTTGAGCTTCTATGTTAAACTTCTTGCTATGAATTGACTTGTATATGAATGTTTTTGTGTTTGTGAGCAATTTAAGGCCAAGTTTGTGTATTTTGGTGAGAAATAGAGCAAATCACCATTTTTTGGTATTACTTGTGTGAAATGGTGTTCTTGTTGTTCATGTTATTATTTTGCACTTGAAATGGTGATATATTGGTTGTAGATTTTGTAAAATATGCCATGATGTGCTGATTCATCGATCTTGTGAAATTTTGAAACATGCTCTATTTTGTGTATGTACTTCATTGTCATGGAGAACATATTATCATGCAATTAGGAGAACATCGTATTAGTTCGTCATGGAGAAACTAAATACTAGAAATAGTTCCATTATTTTGCTGATTTTTAGCCTTGAGGTAAAATTTTTGCATATAATAGAAAATGCAACTTGAGGTAACTGTCAAGTCGCTTTTGAATAAATAACTAAATGACTTAGGAAATGATGCTAAGTATATAGATTTTTATTTTTGTAATAGCATGCCTAGACAACGGGATAGCGATCTTTCTACTCGTGGCCGGCGTCAGGCTTTTCGGGAGGACATTCCCACATTTCCCGAGGGCATGGACGACGATGCCCTAGAGACCGAGCCTCACCCTTCTTTGAGTAGGGGTAGGTGGATTCCACCTCTTGGACACTAGACGAGTTGGTTTTCTGCCGTAAGAACCATGTTTCTCACCGTACACTTGTCGGCATAGTCAATGGCACGCTTCGCCATCATGGATCCCGAGCTGGAGATTTGGTTCCTCGGCTATATGGCATTATCACAAGGGAACCTGTTACGAACACCTTGTGGGAATCTGCTAGTTTAGTAGATTTTTATTCGGCGGTCGTAGGGTTTCAGAGCCCCCGGGGTTGTGGCCCAACAGTCGTTCGTGCGTTGTTGGAGCATTTTTTGGGATACTACTAACACTTTTCAATTCTCTTGGGGGGAGAAGATAGTGACCCCCCCGGATTTTAGCATGATCAGCGGTTTACCTTCACCGATTGGGTCGTACGGCAAATTCCTGACCTTACTTGGGGGGTGGCTGAGGTAGCAGATTTGTTAGGTCCGGTCGTTCAGCACATCAGGATTCAGCCGGTGCCTCGAGGTGGTCCTAATAATGGGAGATCAAATTTGGCTTCTGTTGTTTCCCGTGGCTTTGACATGGATAAGACATCACCTGAGCACCAAGTGTGGATCTTCATTTTAATTCTCATTTCTATCACTCTTTCTCCTGATAGGAGTTCACGTGCGCTCGTTTGCTATCTTCCTTCTTTGGTCAGGATCGGCGAGATAGGATCTTATAGTTGAGCCAGCCTTGGATATGCCAATCTTCTCTTGTCGCTACGCCATGGCTGTAGGCAGCTGAATGACCAGGCCCCTCTCACTGTCTACGGTTTATGGAAAATCGTAGAGGTGACGATCTTTCTTCTTCTTGTTTTGTTTTAACCTATTTGACTCATGTGCTTAGAGACTACTTTTCATTGCAGCTATGGTTCTATGAATACTTTTTGAGATTGGCCCCTCGTCGGCGTCGTGGAGCGGTCCATGACTTCCTTGTCAGAGCTAGCTAGCGTGACCGAGGCGAGTCACGAGTGGAGCCTGTCCCTACGCTGTGCGGGCTGCTGCGCCGAGGCACCTCTTCCGTTGGTGTAAGAATTGATTTTAAGCATGTTATTCTCTACCTTGACGTTATTTTCGGCGTTCATTGCAACTTTTTATGGTTTTCAGGTTGCTGTTGAGATCCAGTATCGACCTTGGGCTGAGATGACTGATCTTCCTGAGGCCTTGCGGCTTTTGGCGTATCGTACTGTTTTTGTTGGCACTGGACACTTTGTTTGGTATCTCGGGGAGAGCGCTACAATTTTCCTTGACAGGAGCTTGTGCATATGTAGAGCGGTTATTCGCAGGACTTGCTTCCCTCTTTGGCTCCTCCACCCCGGATTCCCGAGGTATAATTTCTTTTGAGAATTTTATCGCTAGTCTCTATTTAAACTGTCGAATAACCTAATTATTTGATCGTATTTACAGACGACTATTTGCCGTGTGGGGAAGATAGAGGTCCCGCCTAAATCCGTCCGTTACCCGGGGCCGATCTGTATTAATGAGGATCATATTGCTGACGCGCCAGAAGGTTTCAGACAAGCACATGAGTCTTTGCCTAACGTGTTTGAGACGGTAAGATTTTTGACACATTATTCGTCCTTTTTAATAATGCTTGTTACTGGTTTTTCTTTGCTTTGTTCTCAGCCTACGCACCCGGAGATAATGGGATTCTTGAAGCTGGTTACGCTTTGAAGTACCACATCATCAAGCTTTGGCACGGTACAATTGTCGGGGCAGTTCTGGCGATGTTCTTGAGGTATGTTCACTTTTTTTTTACCATATGTGTTATCTTGCACCATTGATATCTTTTGATTTTGTGTCTTTCAAGAGCGACGGAGGTCCCACTCGCGCTCGAGGCATAGAGGCTCGGACGAGGGGAGCCTAGTCGCGGTAGATGATCTCCTGAAGTTCGTCGGCATTCTCAGTCTCAGCGGCATCCTCGGTCTCCTCAGCCATTTCAGGAGACTCAGCGGCAGCAGCCTCGGCGTTCCCATCCATTCCAACACTTTCAGGGTCAGTGGCAGCGGCTTTCATCTTCCCAGCCTTCACATCCCGAGTTCAGGCCAGTAATTACTCATGTGGACCAGGGTTTATACTCAGTTCCAGTGTTTGGGACGATGCATCCATCGACGCTTCCTACCTCTTGGAGTCAGTCTACGTTGTTTTCCAGTTGGATGGGTCCTGCTTTGAGTTTGTCTACTATTGGAGCTACAAGGACTAGTAGGGATACTACTCATCGTACCCGGATGATGGAGGGACTCTTTGGTTTGCCGTTCCCGTATTCACAGGCTGGAGATGACACTGATCCTCACTCTTCTAGTTCTACAGATTTTTGACAGAGGGTTTTTATTTTGTACTTTGGTTGATGACACTTGACACTGTTTATGCATCATGATTCGCTTTGTACATTATTCACAATTTATGCTTTTATTAGTGTGTATTAGTGTGTGCTTGAGACTCATTGTGTGTGATTGTGTATTTATTAATGACACGAAAAAAACGTAAGTGGAGGGTACTGACCTTCCCCAAAAGAAAAAAGAAACACAAAAAAAGAAACTGGGACAAGTTTTACAACTCCTCCAAAATAAAAAAGAAAAATAAAAATAAGCATGAAAATGGGACAAGTTTTACAACTTCCCCAAAAGAAAAAGGAAAATAAAAATAATAATAAATGATAAAGATAAATAGAAATAAGAATAAAGTTATAATAAATAATAAAATAAAATAATAAAAAATAATAAAGAAAAAAAATTAAAAATAAAAAAATAGATAGAGAATTTTATTAGGAATGAAACTCTCGAAACACAAAATTAGAAGATAAACGGTGAAGATAAAATAGTAAAAAATCCGGATAAAAATAGGTAAAGGATAAAAAATGAAGACGCGTGGGCACCGCGACACGGCACTGTACCGTGTCACGGAAAAGCCTTCCGTGTCGTGACTGTATTTCCCGTGACACGGTGGAAATTCCCGTGTCACGGTGCGCGTATTCTGCAGCGGTGTAGTTTGCGCGCATAGAAAGATAATTTTTGAGTATTTCCAAGCATTTTGGCTTTAAAATAACACCGGTGTATTCGTGATATGCATAATTACGAAACATAAAATAATTAGAATTTCATATTTCAATAATTCGTGTTAATACGTTGCGCGACTGGTATATTTCTTTGACCAATGCTGACAAAAGAGAGTTGGAATTGTTTCATGTCAGAGGCTTATTAGCCGCCTTGAGGCATGTAGCAATTGAACACGATTTTCTTAGGGCAGCTTTAGACTATTGGAGTCCAGAAACACATTGTTTTAAATTTGATTACGATGAAATCTGTCCCCTTCCGGAGGAATTCAGTGCCATCTTTGGTTTTCCTGCCAGAAACCTCATTGCCACGCATACCCTACGTGAGTATTATTACCAAGACTTTGAACGCGATCTGAATATGACAGATCCATATTTAAATAAAATTGTGTGTGGTAATGAGGAAAACTTAGAAAATCTTGCAAATTTGTATTTCAATCTCCTTGTCTCTGAATCTTATCATGTATACCGTAGAAGGGCTTATATTTTTTGCATGTTTAGCAAGCTTTTATTTGCAAAAGGTAGAGTAGGACATACTTGTTTAGCGTCTGTGCTTGAACACGTTGAATCTGGGAGATCTCCTATGCCTACTTGCCTTGGAGAAACTTTGCGCGGCCTTGACGAAGCAAAAGCTGACCGGAGGGCTCTCTAGTACTGTTTTAGGTAGCGCTCTGATAAGCCCCCGTGACACAAAACAGGCACCGTGTCACGGTGCATGTTTGCCGTGACATGGTGCATTATGCCGTTTCACGGTGGTTTTTCTGCAATTTTTTTTACGACTGATTTTTTTTATTTTGCAGATTTTGTTGATGGAGCGTTTAGAACTTTTTGAAGCCCCCGAAGATATTGAAAAATATGGTCCCAACGATTTAGGCCGTATGAAGAAGAATTACTCTGCGAACATGTCATATGATGATTGGAAGATTTTCTTTGCAAAGAGAGAATTTTCCATTCGGTGGATGGTGCCTTGGTGGAGACTTACTAGGATGGTTGGCAAGAATGATACTCCGTATTGTCGCGTTCCTAGTATTTCAAAGCTGACTTTTTATTGTCCTTCTCGATTGATGCGACAATATGGACTTGAACAAGTATTTCCACGCTATAACGGTAGTCCTCGTGAAGTATCGTTGCATGAAAGTAATGTTCACAAGTACGAGGCTTATTGGATTGGAAGACCTTTATGGACCGTTTCTGCGAGTAACCAAGGTCCTCCTCCCTTATCTAGTGCGTACAAGGCATGGTTGGATCCTATAAGTAGAACGGATCGAGTCGGATCACACAACTTTGATGTGAAGGGACGTCTTGGAAGTAAGAGGGCACCTCCTAAAGATCATCTAGGTCCGAGAACAGAATGAATTGAGTTTAAGACTCCTATAATGCCTAAAAAGAAGAATTATGTGAAAGGAAAGGGTAAGGATAAGAGGGTTTATAGAGAGAAGCAATCGAAAAATTCTAAGAAAGGTGAAAGGGGTGAAAGTTCGACTAGGGGTGTGACAGTTCGAGCTACAAAAGACACATTAATGGTGAAGGCCGACCTAGTTAAAAAAGAGAAGGAGGTTCCTAAAGTGAAAAAGGATTAGATCAATATTACTTTGCTTATATGATTTACAATTTTTAATTTTTAAATAAGGCGCATGATGCCAATAATTGTATTCAAATTTATTTCAATAATAATAGCATATTTATTTTCCCCTTGTAGGCGTCGTTTGAAGTGCGCCTACGTTAAGCATGTGGTGAATACGCTTGACACTCATTGGAAGTGGGAATTGACATAATACAATTAGGGACAAGGAAAGTAGGGAGCCGCTAACAAGTTTTTACGGAACTTGTAAACCGTTCACGAATCATAAAAGGCAATCACGAATAAAGGGACAACGAAAGGCAACAACGATTGACCCGTGAAGGTTACACCCAATTCATAATCCATGAGATTACTAGCTCCATATGGTTCGGAACCACGAAAGGAGGATCGGGGATGATTGTACGAAGTGAGTCATGGAGTCACATTCGCCCGTATTGGCCTCTACTCGATTCTTATAGTGAAAAGCATTCCTGCTATCTCAAAGGCATACAAACAAAATATTCAATTTACTCCAATATATTATTATGCTAAATTGTTGAATATTAATACAACAAATAATTCTAAAATATTAGTGATCACTTTAATTAATAACAAGATTAAAAAGGAACCTAAACCGGTTGTCCAAATTATCTTATTAGTCGTGATTTTCAATTACATATTCCCTTTAACACATGAAATATGGTGATCATAAAATAAGCACTAATATTGGAAGCAATTTAACAATAAATCTAACAATATAAAATCGTTAGAAAAGTAATACAAATAAAAGGAACATAATTATTACTTTGATTCTGTTTTCTTGCAACTATAAAACAATACACGAGTTAGTAACTTCAAGGATACGCACTAGATAAGGGAGGAGGACCTTGGTTACTCGCAGAAACAGTCCACAAAGGTCTTCCAATCCAATAAGTCTCGTACTTGTGAACATTACTTTCATGCAACGATACTTCACGAGGACTATCGTTATAGCGTGGAACTACTTGTTCAAGACCATATTGTCGCATCAATCTAGAAGGACAATAAAAAGTCAACTTTGAAATACTAGGAACGTGGCAATACGGGGTATCATTCGTGCCAACCATCCTAGTAAGCCTCCACCAAGGCACCACCCACCGAATGGAAAATTCTCTCTTTGCGAAGAAGACCTTCCAATCATCATATGACATGTTTGCAGAGTAATTCTTCTTCCTACGGACTGGATTATTGGGACCATAATTTTAAATATCGCCGGGAGCTTCAAAAAGTTCTAAACGCTCCATCAACCAAATCTGCAAAATAAATAAATTAAAAAAAAAATCGGTTGCAAAGAAAAAAAAAATCAGTCGAAAAAAAAATGCAGAAACCACCGTGACACGGCAGAATGCACCGTGTCACGGAAGCCATATACCGTGACACGGTGCCTGCCATGTGTCACAGGGGCTAATCAGGGCGCATTTTTACCTGCAACAATACTCGAGAGCCCTTCTTAATGGTTTTCTGGTCTGATTTTGCTTCGTCAAGGCCACGCAAAGTTCCTCCAAGGCAAGTAGGCATAGGAGATCTTCCAGATTCAACATGTTCAAGCACAAACGCTAAACAAGCATGTCCTACCCTACCGTTTGCAAATAAAAGCTTGCTAAACATGCAAAAAATATAAGCCCTTCTACGGTATACATGATAAGACTCAGAGACAGGACAACTGAAATACAAATTTGCAAGCTTTTCTAAATCTACTTCATTACCACACACAATTTTATTTAAATCTTGATCTGTTTGATTCAGATGGCGTTCAAAGTCTTGATAATAATACTCACGTAGGGTAGGCGTTGCAATGAGGTTTTTGGCAGGAAAACCAAAGATAGCACCGAATTCCTCCGACAGGGGAAAAATTTCATCAAATCAAATTTGAAACAATGTGTTTCTGAAATCCAATAATCTAAAGCTGCTCTAAGAAAATCATGTTCAATTGCTACATGCCTCAAAGCTAATAAGCCTCTAACATGAAACAATTCCAGCTCTCTTTTGTTCGCAGTGGTCAAAGAATAGAACCAATCACGCAATGTATTATCAAAATTCTGAGACATTATTATGGAAATATGAAATTATAATTATTTTATGTTTCGTAATTATGCATATCACGAATAAACTAGTCCTATTTTATAGCCAAAACTCTTGGAAATACTCAAAATCTATCTTTCTATGCGCGCAAACTACCCCGCGGCAGAATACGCGCGTCGTGACACGGGAAATCCCACCGTGTCACGAGAATTAGTGCAGTGACACGGTATATACTGTCGTGTCGCGGTGCCCACACGTCTTCATATTTTTATCCTTTACCTATTTTTATACGGATTTTTATTGTTTTGCCTTCACCGTTTATCTTCTAATCTTGTTTTTCATTACTTATAAAATTCTCCATTTATTTTATTTATTTATTATTATTATTTTTATTTTTCTTTTTATTTTGGGGAAGTTGTAAAACTTGACCCATTTTCATTTTTATTTTTCTTTTTATTTTGTGAAAGTTGTAAAACTTGTCCCATTTTCATTTTTAGTCCTTTCTTTTTTGTGGAAACTGCAAAATTTGTCCCATTTTTTATTTTCTTTATCTTTTGGGGAAGGTGTAACACCCCTAAATCTCCCTCTACAGAAATACCATTATAATACGTATAATTATACCGTAGAGATAGAATTAGGTGTATTACCGCTGCGTGATTACGCAAGGCTACTCAACTTACTAAACAAAACAATACTTTGCAGCGAAAACTTCAAAACTCTTCTTTTTAATAATAACTAGAAATAGTAACCAATGTTATGAGTACTCAAAATGGATACAAAGCCAACAATCCTAATTTAGTAAAACCAAATCCCGGGACTCCAATGCATCAATTTATTCACTTCACCTGAAATAACACTGCTTACCATTACGATAAACAGGGCGAACCAAAACAAATAAGAAGTGCGGGTTCGCAAAATATGCTAAGTACGGTAAATGTAAGATAATTAAACTCAATTTATTTGCAAACATGCTTTAAAACCAGTTCCAATAATTAATCAAATAATTCCAAACTCATTATTCTAAACCAAATTTCTCAATATTCGCTTCCAATCTCAATAATCAATACAACCAATTCCAATTATTTTAAAACCAATTACTCATATTATAAAAACCAAATCCTCATAATAAACCAATAAAACCAATGAAACCAATTAAACCAATTTCTCTACCAAGTGTGCATACCCCCCAAGCAAGTCTCCTTATGTTAGAAGGCTATTCTTGAGGAAAGACCCGGTCATACAAAGTCTAAGACCTTATCAATAAACCAAATCCGCATAGTGGGATTACTACCATGCTTATAAAGCATTAATAAAATAATTCAATGGTTCAGTAACTCCTCTTTTAAATCCAATAATTCAACCTTTAATGAAAACAATCCAAACTCCTTTTTAATAAATTCAACATGCTTTTAAAATCAATTCCTTTTTAAATATGAATAATAAATTAATTAATCAAAATATGCTATGAAAAATTAATACTCCAATTCAATTATTAAAACCAATCTTTTAAACATACTTTTATTTCATAAACCATAATTTAAGTCAATTTAATTAAAGCAAAATAAATCATTCTAACATGTTCATTCAAATCGATCACTTTCAATGTATCTAGCCACCTAACGTACCTTGATCCTTACTTAGCCAAAAATCACTTCAAAAGAGCTCTCAAGTAGCTTGATAAAAAAACATTATACAAATAAATATAACTTTAATTAATATAAGGTTATCAAATAATCACAAACAATTAAATTAAACCCTCCTAACTATATGTACATGAACCTTTTAAATTAATTCCACATAAACATCATTAAAATCTGATTTTATATAATTAAAACTACTCATTATAATTTTATATTAATCTCCCATAATAATAATAATAATAATTGAATAAGAGAAAAGGAGAAGAAAGATAAGAAACTAAGGAGAAAGAAGAATTGGTTTGTGTTGGAAAAAGAAGGCAGAACTTGCAGAGGCTAGAACCCCTTTGTTATAACTCTGAATTTGGTGATTCGTGAGCCTAAAATCAAGGCTTTTTCAAGAGGAACAATTTTATGTGAAACGTCAATACCCCAAAACTGACCACAACTGCCCGAAAATTGGCTTCAAAGATAAACGGGATAACTTGTGTAAAATTGAGGAGAAGAAAAGAAGAGAATTGGTGTGAAGAATGTGAGAGGTCTGAAAGGGTATTTATAGGCTAGCTCATGAAAGAATTAGGGTAGGAAAATTTAGGAAGAATTATGGTAAGTAGGGTTTAAGGGATTACTTGAAGAAGTGAGTATAGATTTAAGGAAAGTTTTAATATTAAAGAGATTGTGTATAATTGAATATGGAAGGTATGTATGTCATGAAAAATATTAAGAAAATTGGAATTACTTGGAGAATAATTAAGAAGAATGAATGGCGAGAAAATATAATGATTGGATATAAAAAAGATGGAGAATTAGAATTAAGGAAAATAGGAGATTTTAAGGAGATAATTAACAATACAAATTACCAAAATATTTTTCCCAAAATCTACATGAGATGGCCGAAATTTTTGAGCTTTCCTAAGACCATATTTTTGGCCCTTCTATTTAGTATTTAGGAAATTATTTTTCTAGTTTTAAGGAATTAAAATAATTGTGTAAATAGTATTTATTATAATAAATAATTAAATAATAAAATATCAAATATTCACCAAATAATTTAACTAATAAAATCAGATTTTCACATAGGAAAATCCGAAATTTATTAGTCAAATAAATTGGATTTTCGGACTTATTAAAATAATAATAAAATATAGCTTTTGCCTTAATTAAAATATCCAAAATATATAAATAATCCGTTTTTTAAAATAGGATAAGTGGATAATAAATCTTATCAAAAATAATAATTTGTTTTTAAAATACTTTTGGCGCCAAAATTCAAATATCATTTTGGCTCCAAGATATAAATAGTAAGTTGAATTACTAAAATACCCTTTTTAGAAAATAATAATTAATTAGGAAAATACGTATGAAAATACGGGGTATTACAGAAGGTCAGTACCATCCACTTACAATTTTTTCTCCGCGTCATTAATAAATACACAATCACACACGAGTCTCAAGCACACACTAATACACACTAATAATTGCATAAACTGTGAATAAAATATACAAAGTGAATCATGATGCATAAATAGTATCAAGTGTCATCAACAAAAGTACATAATAAAAACCCTCGGTCAAAAATTTGTAGAACTAGAAAAATGAGGATCAGTGTCATCTCCATCCTGCGAATACGGGAACGGCGGACCAAAGAGTCCCATCATCATCTGGGTACGAGGAGTAGTATCCCTACTAGTCCCTAGAGCTCCAGTAGTAGAAAAACTCAAGGCAGGACCTGTCCAAGTGGCAAACAACGTAGGTCGACTCCAAGAGGTAGGAAGCGTCGGTGGAGGCATCGTCCCAGACAATGGAACTGAAAATAAGCCTGCACCGATAGAGGAAGCGCCCCACACAATGGAACTGAGTATAAACCCTGGTCCACTGGAGTAATGACTTGCCTGAACTTAGGTTGTGAAGGCTGGGAAGGTGAAGGTCGCTGCCACTGACCCTAAAAATGCTGGAATGGCTGAGAAGGCTGAGGCTGCTGCCACTAAGCCTCCTGAAACGGCTGAGAAGGTCGAGGCTGCCGCTGAAATTGAGAATGCCGACAAACCTCAGGAGATTGTCTACCGTAATTGGGCTCCCCCTCATCCGAGTCTCTATATGTCAAGCGCGAGCAAGACCTCTGTCGCTCCTAAAAGACACAAAATGAAAAGATGTCAATGATGAAAGATAGAAACAAATGGTAATTATGGAAAAAAAAATGAACATACCTCGAGATTTGGGACCAAACCCTCAGAAATTAAACCTATCACGTCTAGGGCGAAGGCAACTTCGAATATGGCTAGGTGTATCTAGATCTAATGAATGCGGAATTTTTATATTTGAGAAAAGCTAGTTCAGAAAAGAGAGAGAGAGAGAGAGTTGGTAGATTGTAGATGAATTCACCGTGGCACGGTGGATTTCCAGCAAAAAATATATAGCAGACAATCCCCGCGTCATGGTATTTTTCAGCGTGACGCGGCGTTTTTTTTTCATGGCGCGGCAAATCTGGACTTTTCAAATTCTGTTATTTTATTATTTTACAAATATTTGTTTGAAGATTATTATTTTTCCATTGCTTCCTACTTCTTGACTTGGATAATAATAATAAAAAAAGTCATTTCAATTTTTATTTAAGGCGAAAATAAATATGCTATTATTATTGAAATAAATGTGACTACAATTATTGGCATCATGCGCCTTATTTAAAAATTTAAAATTTAAATCATATAAGCAAAGCAATATTGATCTAATCCTTCTTCACTTTAGGACCTCATTTTCTTTTAACTAGGTCGGCCTTCACCATTAATGTGTCTTTTGTAGCCCGAACCGTCACACTTCTAGTTGAACTTTCACGCCTTTCACCTTTCTTAGAATTCTTCGATTGCTTCGCTCTGTAACCATCTTTTCCTTACCCATTTTGTAGGCGTCGTTTGAAGTGCGCCTACGTTAATCATGTGGTGAATATGCTTGACACTCATAGGAAGTGAGAATTTACATAATACAATTAGGGACAAGGAAAGTAGGGAGTTGCCAACAAGTTTTTAAGGAACTTGTAAACCGTTCACGGATCATAAAAGGCAATCACGAATAAAGGGACAACGAAAGGCAACAACGATTGACCCGTAAAGGTTACACCCCATTCACAATCCATGAGATTACTAAATCCGAATGGTTCAAAACCACGAAAGGAGGATCGGGGATGATGGTACGAAGTGAATCATGGAGTCACATTCGCCCGTATTAGCCTATACTATATTCTTATAGTGAAAAACATTCCTGCGATCTCAAAGACATACAAACAAAATATTCAATTTGCTCCAATTTTTTATTATGCTAAATTGGTTGAATATTAATGCAACATATAATTTTAAAATATTAGTGATCACTTGAATTAATAACAAGATTAAAAAGGAAACTAAACTGGTTGTTTAAATTATCTTATTAGTCGTGATTTTCAATTACATATTCCCTTTAACACATGCAATATGGTGATCATAAAATAAGACTTAATATTGGAAGCAATTTAACAATAAATCCAACAATATAAAATCGTTAGAAAAATAATTGAAATATAAGGAACATAATTCTTACTTTGATTTTGTTTGCTTGCAACTATAAAATAATACACGAGTTAGTAACTTCAAGGAAAAAATAATAAAACAACAACTGAATTAACTTAAATTAAACAGAATAGATTTGGGGCCAAACCCTCAAACAGTTCTACCTTTCACGCCTTGGTTTAAGGACAGAACCACGAGTAAAGCATGAACTCCTTAGAGTGCTTGAATAGGGAATTTTGAAAGAGAAAAGTGAAAGGAATGGTGTCCTTCGAACAAGTGTACTGTTCCGTTAGTGGGTTCAGAATTATTAGAAAGCTAATATATTCATTGAGGTCAAGTGATCGGAATGCCTAGGTAGAGGCCGCTTCCGATCAGTAATATTAATGAATAATTAATATTACAGCTTAATCTTAACTGAACCCTTCGGGTCACACCCAAGCATTCAACAAACCGAACCAACGAATTAATTCGGAAGGAATTAATGAGTCGACCGAGTAATATTTATTTAGACGTCGGAAATTCGAGCTTAGAGCGTCGAAACCGAGCGTCGGAAGTCAAGTCGAAAAATAGTGAAAGACGAGACGAGAAATAGTAATAAATCAACAAAAGACCAAAATACCCCTAGCATCGGAATGCCCAAGCAAACCGAGTGCTAAGGGCGTATGGCCTAGCATGGTGGCTAGCATGCGCACCAAGCCGAGCCTAGGCTGGCTGGTGCGTGCTAGCGCACCCATGCTAGCATCGCAATGCTAGGCGCTGCCTAATGCGTGCTAGCATGCTAGGCGCAGCCTTGTGCGCGCAATGGCTAGCAAGCCATGCCGCAACAAGCTGCAGCAACTAGCACGATAGGCGCGCCAGCTCTCCACAGCTAGCAGCAGCATGGCTAGGCCATTGCTTGCTGCGTAGCAGCGCTGGCCAAGGCACAAGGCCTGCAGCAGCCCGCACAAGCATGCTGGGCTTGCTGGCCAGCAGCGCTTGGCAGCCCGCATGCGAGTGCTGGGCCTGCTGGGCGTGGCTGCCACGGACAGCAGCACATGGCAGCCCACCTTGGCTGCCTTGGTGCCCAAGGGTGGGTGCCATGTGGCTAGTGGTCCTTGAGTGTGTGTGAAGTGAGGTGGCCGGTTATGGGAGAGGGAGTGGGGAGCAAGTTTGGTCCCCCCCTTCTCCAAGTGGTCCTCACCTAACCACTCACATGAGCTTTCCAGTTGTTGATTTATTACTAGCTTGATTATTAATTTTATTTTAGCTTTAAAATAAAATGGAAAAATCATACTATCCCACATTGATGGGAGAGTAAATGATACTCCCATCATTTCCTATATATACCCATGTATGGGCATTGGGAATGATGCTTGAGTAAGAGTTGGAAAAGGCATCACAATTAGTGAAAACCTTTGAACTCAATATAATTACTCGGGTTTTATTAGTCGGGTCTTGCTAACCCCAAGACATTGGACCTAGTCGGTTTTGTTGGTGCGGGTGGACTTCGTTGGAGGTCTTCGTGTGAGCGGGACTTGAAGCTTTCAAGTAAGAGCTGATTTTGGAGCGAAGCACGCGTCAAAGGTAATTAGCTTATCTTAATCTTGTGATTAATATAATTATGTTTATGGTTTTATTTATTGCGAGTGCGGTCTTGTTTTTGGGTTTGTTTCCGCGGTGAGTCGGACTCACCAAACCCTAACAGCGGTATCGGAGCCTCGCTCGTTTATTTTTAAAATCATTATAGTTTCAAGGTGTTTTTTATGGCTTAATTTTTCTGGTTTTAAGTTGTTAATTAGATTAGTAACTCGTTTTTCCAATTTTTACCTCGTATTAGAGCTGTCTTCAGCTCCCGAACCAAGATTTCGACCCAAAAATAGTGAATTTTGGGTGGAAAAGGCGTTTTGGAAATGGTTTTACCCTTTTAGGGCTCTGTTTTTTAGCCAAAAAACGACCAGAAATGCATTTTTCGAGGGATTTTTCGTTTTGACGAAAAATTTTAAGTCTTTCTAACCTTGAAAATTGATTGCATATTTATGGTGATTATGAATTTGGTTCTTTCCTTTATTTTTATGCAATTTTAGTCCACTTTAAGCATGATTACTTGGTAGTAATTGGTGCTTGAAAGTTTGGTTTTATTTTTTCACATAATTGCAAATTAATTGCATTAAGTGTGAAATTGTTGTTCTTTGTTGCTTCCAAGTACTAAAGATTCAATCTTTATTTATGATAAGTGATTGAAACTTTGAGTTACTAAATTCCATGAATTTTGGTTAAACCTTGTTGATTTAATCATTTTTTAGTTGATTGGAATCATAAAGTTTAAACCTTGTGATTGAAATTGGTTTATCTTCATATTGGAAGATATAATTTTTTCATGGAGTCACAAGTATTAAAGTTGGAGTCTTTATTGAACTTATGTTCATTTTTCCAATTCCCTTTTATTTTTTTTTGGACTCCAAGTCTTAGTGCTAGGCACTTAGACATTTTGGAATTCGTAATTTTGCTTAAATTGTCGTTTTAATTATTTTAATTATTTTGTTTATTTAATTAAAATTTTTGGAGGCTAGGCCTCGGTTTTTGAGCGACATTTGCAAAAATTAATTTTGGCAAATATTTGGGTTCACCGACTTAATTAATTGGATTAGTTAAGTTGGATGCGGAATTTAGTGGGAGCGTCTCTTAGTTATTTCCATAACCGGTTAAAACAACTTTGACTAGTTTAATTAGGCGTGTTAATTGGATTAACCACCTAGATTAGTTACTAGTTCTCGCGCGTTTTATGCATTGTTACTTGTTTATCGTTGTAAAATGCATGGGCCATTCACATATAGTGAATGGATGAATGGAATGTAAAATTCTCTCACAGGTTTTATGAAATGGCAACTAGTGGGGCCCGATTAGGATAGAAAATACGGACTGTGATCCGTGATGTATTTTTGTAAATCTAAATACGGTCTGCGAACCGTTGAGTATTTTTGTACCTTAATATTTAGATTAGTCCTAATCGTAGATACTAGCAATTGTAATATTTTGGTCAAGTCTTGAAGACGGGGTTCTTAGAAGACAAAGCCATGAAGTTGCAAATGAAGACCTTTTGAAGACTTGAAGATCTCAAGGGGTCATGCTAGTTGCCAAATGCATCTCTATTTATGTTTTCGATATATATTTATGTTTATATATATATGAATTATATGTTAGATGCATGTTTAGGATTTCGAATGTTGAGATGATTAATTAAGTTCACTTAAATCAACCAACATAGAAACCCTAGGTCCCTAAAATATTGAGTAAAACTTGCCATTCCAAAACACACTTACCAACCGAACGAGGGTAGTGGTGGGCTACTCCAAAGCGAGGCATCACTACTTCTCCAAGGAACGTAAGGCATACCGGGTATGCAAGGTGGTTTTGGTTATACTCAACGATATGAGTGATGGAGTCCTAACATGTCGTGGCAAAGTGAATAAATTGTTTAGAGAGCATTGGATGCGACAATTTATTCAACCAAGAGTGGCTTGGAGCCATTAGCAAAGCGTTGCTTACCTTAAGAGATTGAGTGTTAAGACAAGCCAAAGCATGCTTAACCATTCTTTGTTTCTTTGGATCTTGGAATCGACTTATTCTCACCTAAAATGGGGACAATCTTTAATGTGTGAATAAGACGTTTTAAATAAGTTTGATTAAAATGCATGAATTCAATCTTATTTAAGTATAATGAATGGTTTTTATTTCAAATTCTTTCAATTGTAGAATCATGTCTTCAACTAATGTCAACGACCTTATGCTCCCGGAATTGCCCGAATTGTTGCCAATTTCTCTGAACTTGGTAAACTTTAAGGAATGGGAAGAGGAACTCCAAAAGACCCTCCGAAATTGCTACCTAGAGCACATTATGGACACTCAAATCCCGAGTTTCTACTCAAAGGGGATTATGAGTGATGAGGAACATGAGGTATGGAGTGTGGATTGTAAAAGAGTTTCCAGACTCATGGCAAACTCCATCCCGGTACAATGGAAGGGGAAGTTCTCCAACTATTTTCCGGACATGATGCTCAAAGCTCTAGAAGATGTAGTCAATTTGAGAGTCATTAAAAGTACCAGAGGCAACTATGATGGACTTGTGGAAGATGTGACTAGGTCACTCTCGAACATGAGGATCAAGCCACCGCAAGATGGGTGTCTCACGAAAGAGAGACAAGAAGTATGGGCTAAGGTCTATAATGCAAGACTTAGACCCGGGATGCCACTTCAAGCTCATGCGCTCAACATGACAAGGCTATTCACCCATCTGGAGCTAATTGGCAAACTAGTGGACGATGAGCAAGCGGCTCTCATGCTACTAAGCTCACTCCATTCGGGGTATGTTGCATTAAAGATGCGACTTACGGCCAAGAGGAACAAACTTTCCTTGATGGAAGTTGTTCAAGAGCTCCATAAAACCTATTCTTGCAAGAAGGCTAAGGTTGCTCTGAGACCAAAGAAGAAGGAGTTCAAGAACAAAGCTAAGATGCGCTGATTCTATTGTAGTAGACCCGGACAATACAAAAGAGAATGTAGCATATATCTAGAAGATGAGGCGAAAAGAAAAGTAACCTCAATCTCAGGTATCATCTTTACACTTGAACATAAGCCATTTATAAGGTATTAGATACCGGAAAATTGGCTCACTATATGCTCCTGTTTCAGGAACAAAGTGAGCGGTGCTTTTCAAGTGGATATGAGTACACAAGTGGAAGAAGAAGATAATCTTTCAAAGAAAGCTTGTAATCTCATATTTTGTCTAGATTTAAAACTTGTTTAGTTTTATCTACCATATTTTGATCTTGTTGTGGAGTTGGACGTCATTTTGAACTTGATCACAAGACATATCATCTTGTTTATATTTATGGAATGACACGTTTGTGTCTGTGGACAAATTGTTTATAATGATACCAAAAGAGCTAAGACTATAGAGTCAAATCAGACTTACTTGTGGCATTGTTGTCTTAGCCACATCAACATCAAACGCATCAAGAAACTTCTACAAGAAGGTGTTCTTGACTCTTTCGATTTAGAATCGTTTGAGAATTGCGAGGGATGTCTATTAGGCAAGATGATTAAACAGCCATTCTCCAAGTTGGGAGAAAGGGCAAGTGACTTATTAGGTCTTATACATACTGATGTATGTGGACCAATGAGCTCAACCACAAGAAATGGACATCGATATTTCATCACTTTCACAAACGACTATAGTAGATATGGCTATGTCTACCTCATGTCGCATAAATCTGAATCATTTGAAAAGTTCAAAGAATTTCAGAGTGAGGTTGAAAATCAGCTTGGCAAGAAAATCAAAGCCCTTCGATCGGATCGAGGTGGTGAATACTTGAGCCAAGAATTCGATGACCATCTGAAAGAAAAGGGTATACTTTCAGAATTGACACCTCCAGGAACTCCACAATGGAACGAAGTATCCGAAAGGAGAAATCGAACCTTGTTAGACATGGTACGATCAACAATGGGTCTTAGTGATCTTCCTATCTCTTTCTGGGGATACGCACTTCTAACTGCGGCACTAACACTGAACCGTGCTCCATCAAAAGCTGTAGAAAAGACTCCATATGAATTATGGACGAAGAAACCTCCTAGGTTATCTTTTCTAAAGATATGGGGATGCGAAGCATATGTCAAGAAATTGATTTCTGACAAACTTCATCCCAAATCTGACAAGGTTTACTTTATGGGCTACCCAAAAGAAACCAAAGGGTATTACTTCTACAACAAATCGGAGAACAAAGTGTTTGTTGCTCGCGATGGTGTCTTTTTGGAGAAGGAGCACCTTTCCAAAATGACAAGTGGGAGGAAAATCGAACTCGACGAAGTTCGTGAGGATGAGCAACAAAATCATAATGCAGTCAAAGTGCTCAAACAGCATCTGTTGACGCAAGTCAAAATGATCAAAATGTGCAAAGTCGAACCGACAATGCAAATGCTCAATCCATTACCCTACGTAGGTCTCAGAGGCCGAGATCTCAACCTGATAGATATCTCGGTTTAATATTAACCGAGAATCAGGACATCCTGATTATGTATGGAGATGAACCGGTAACCTACAAGCAAGCGATGGCAAGCACCGACTCTGTTAAATGGCAAGAGGCCATGAGATCTGAAATGGATTCCATGTTTGAAAATCAAGTCTGGGACTTGGTTGACTTACCCGAAGGTTATACACCTATCGGATGTAAGTGGATTTTCAAGTTGAAAACCGACAAAGATGGAAATGTATTCATTTACAAAGCTAGATTGGTGGCAAAAGGTTACAGACAAGTTCATGGTATTGATTACGATGAAACCTTTTCACCAGTCGCAATGCTTAAATCCGTTTGGATCCTCCTAGCGATTACTGCATATTACAATTATGAAATATGGCAGATGGACGTCAAAACCGCCGTCCTTAATGGTTATTTGGAAGAAACTGTGTATATGACACAGCCTGAAGGTTTTGTCGACCAAAAAATTCTAGGAAAGTTTGTAAGCTTAAGAAGTCCATTTATGGACTAAATCAAGCAAGCAGAAGTTGGAATCTGCGATTCGATGAAGCCATCAGTAAGTTTGGTTTTATCAAGAATCCAGATGAATCTTGTGTTTACAAGAAGGTTAGTGGGAGTGACATCGCCTTCCTAGTCTTATATGTCGATGACATATTGCTCATTGGAAACAACATTCCGTTGTTAGAGTCTGTAAAGGCCTTGCTTGGAAAGTGCTTCTCAATGAAAGACTTGGGAGAGGCTCAGTACATACCAGGCATCAAGATCTATAGGGATAGATCGAAAAGGATGATTGGATTGAGTCAGAGTACTTATATTGATAAGGTACTTGCTCGATTTGGCATGGAAGAGGCCAAGAGAGGTCACCTGCCAATGTCACATGGCATAACCCTAAGCAAGAAGCAGTGTCCACAGACACCTGATGAGCGGGTAAGAATGAATCAGATTCCATATGCTTCGCTTATTGGATCGATCATGTATGCCATGATATGTACTAGGCCAGATGTATCATATGCCTTGAGTGCTACGAGCCGTTACCAATCAGACCCAGGAGAGGCGCATTGGACTGCGACCAAAAAATATTCTAAAGTACCTGAAAAGGAACAAGGATAAATTCCTGGTGTATGGTGGTGCAGAGGATTTAGTTGTGGAAGGTTATACCAACGCAAGCTTCTAGACAAACAAAGACGATTTCAAATCGCAATCTGGATATGTGTTCTGTCTAAATGGAGGGGCGTTTAGTTGGAAGAGCGCAAAGTAGAGTACAACTGCAGATTCTACAACTGAAGCTGAATTCTTAGCAGCTGCTGAAGCAGCTAAGGAGGCTGTTTGGATTCGTAAGTTCGTTGGTGAACTTGATGTTATACCCTCTATAAAGGGTCCAATAGCCCTCTATTGTGACAACAATGGAGGGATTGCTCAGGCCAGAGAGCCTAGGGAACATCAGAAGGTCAAACATGTCAAGCGGCGATTTCACATGATTCGAGAATGGAAATCAGAGGGTGAAATCAGAATTTGCAAAGTTGGAACGGATGACAATGTAGCCGATCCACTTACTAAACCTTTGCCTCAAGTGAAGCACAACAAGCACGTTGAGGCAATGGGAATCAAGCACGTAGGAGACTGGCTTTGATTTCCTTGTTTAGTGTTTTAGTTAATTTTGAGAAAAATTAATCTAAGACGCTAAGGAAAACCATTCATGTTTTGGAGTAATGTAAAATTTCATGCAATATTTTATTACTCCGTTATGATATTTAATTGTGGTTTAGGATTAAATAATGAGTCCATTCGATTCTGAGAATATTCAAAATAGGGTATCAAGACCAGTCTTGGTAAGGAAACACCTATTAAGTGAACATTGAATATTATAATCGAAAATTATCCCTAATCAAGGTCATCTAAACGATGGACGATTAATGACCGATTGAGATTAGTGTGTATTTTGATTTATAGCACCGTTTCATGTGCTACAAGGACATAATAGTCATAAACCATTTGCACAGGTATTGGTTTAGAACCATACTGGATCGACCTATGAGAATACTTTAAGAAATTAAAATTTGTCATAAGTATACTTCTCATTATGGCTATCGGAACCTATTTCCTCGACCATGAGTGTTGTGAGTTCTCTTGTTTGAGTACTAGTTCGCTTTGATGTTGTCAAACGTCTGCCGTAATAGGGGATTACAACGGCAACACTCGGGCGACTAGGTCCTCTCAATAAGAGGAGCTACATTACAAGACTGGGAATGTCCCCCTACTAAAATAGGGAAGATGTCTTTGTTGTATACAAGGCCTCTCGTAGAGCGATACTATAAAATGCATGGCCGTGCTCGGATGGATTTTAGAATCATCAGTTTACTGACAGTCGGACTTGGAATCGGGAAACACTTCTGGACATAATAAGGATGAAAAAATAAATCTTACCATATAGTTCATGAAGAGACATTAAGTGACATAGGAAAAAGGCTGTACACAAAATGCGCACTTGTCCGGAAGGACAAATGGGAGATTGAAAGGAATGGTTTCCTTCGAACAAGTGTACTATTTCGTTAGTGGGTTTAGAATTATTAGAAAGCTAATATATTCAGTGAGGTCAAGTGATCGGAATGCCTGGGTGGAGGCCACTTCCGATCAGTAATATTAATGAATAATTAATATTACAACTTAATCTTGACTGACCCCTTCGGGTCACACCCAAGCATTCAACAAACCGAACCGACGAATTAATTCGGAAGGAATAAATGAGTCGACCGATTAATATTTATTTAGACGTCGGAAATTGGAGGTTAGAGCGTTGAAACCGAGCGTCGGAAGTCAAGTCGAAAAATAGTGAAAGACGAGACGAGAAATAGTAATAAATCAACAAAAGACCAAAATACCCCTAGCATCGGAATGCCCAAGCAAACCGAATGTTAAGGGCGAATGGCCTAGCATGGTGGCTAGCATGCGCACCAAGCCGAGCCTTGGCTGGCTGGTGCGTGCTAGCGCACCCATGCTAGCATCGCAATGCTAGGCGTTGCCTAGTGCGTGCTAGCATGCTAGGCACAGCCTTGTGCGCGCAGTGGCTAGCAAGCGATGCCACAACAAGCTGCAGCAGCTAGCACGCTAGGCGCGCCAGCTCGCCACATATAGCAGCAGCATGGCCAGGCCATTGCTTGTTGCGTAGCAGCGCTGGCTAAGGCACAAGGCCAGCAGCAGCCCGCACAATCATGCTGGGCTTACTGGCCAGCAGCGCCTGGCAGCCCGAATGCGAGTGCTGGGCCTGCTGGGCTTGCTGGGCGTGGCTGCCACGGACAGCAACACATGGCAGCCCACCTTGGCTGCCTTGGTGCCCAAGGGTGGGTGCCATATGGCTACTGGTCCTTAAGTGTGTGTGAAGTGAGGTGGCCGGTTATGGGAGAGGGAGTGGGGAGCAAATTTGGTCCCCCCCCTTCTCCAAGTGGTCCTCACCTAACCACTCACATGAGCTTGCCAGTTGTTGATTTATTACTAGCTTGATTATTAATTTTATTTTAGCTTTAAAATAAAATGGAAAAATCATACTATCCCACATTGATGGGAGAGTAAATGATACTCCCATCATTTCCTATAAATACCCAAGTATGGGCATTGGGAATGATGCTTGAGTAAGAGTTGGAAAAGACATCACAATTAGTGAAAACCTTTGAACTCAATATAATTACTCGGGTTTTATTAGTCGGGTCTTGCTAACCCCAAGACATTGGACCTAGTCGGTTTTGTTGGTGCGGGTGGACTTCGTTGGAGGTCTCCATGTGAGCGGGACTTGAAGCTTTCAAGTAAGAGCTCATTTTGGAGCGAAGCACGCGTCAAAGGTAATTAGCTTATCTTAATCTTGTGATTAATATAATTATGTTTATGGTTTTATTTATTGTGAGTGCGGTTTTGTTTTTGGGTTTGTTTTCGCGGTGAGTCGGACTCACCAAACCCCAACAAAAAGGTAGGCTAGTGTTTAGGCTGGAGCATAAAAGAGAGAACAAGAGAGAATTAATGCTTGCCCCGTACATTAGAAATGAGGGGGTATTTACAGAAAAAGTGTGTAGAGGGAATACAAGGAACCTTAAAAAGATAAAAACCCTAAAAAATAGCACCGTGAAACGGCAGAGGGCACCGTGACGCGGTGCCTGGCATCGTCAGACGGGGTAAATTCCCGGGACACGGTGGATAGCTGTGTAAACGGGTGAAGAATTTACGCGGAAAGGACATGGAATTTCCCGTGTCAAAGTACAGGCACCGTGTCACGAGGAATCCCACCGTGGCGCGGTATCGTATCTCGTGACACGGTGGACAGCTGCTGTGACGCGGGAGCCTTTAGTCCGTTTTTCCGTCTAAATTCATTTTTAACCCTAATTTTGTTCAGCATTTTTAAGTGTCGATTGATAATTTCGGGCCATTTCTGATTTATTATTATTATTATTTGGGCTAAAATAATAAATTAAAAAACAAAATAAAAGGTTTGGGCCAAAATAATAAATAAATAAAAGGTTTTGGCCGAAATAATAAAATAAAATAAAAAGGTTTGTTCTGAAATTAAAAATGAACTATGCTTTGACTAAACATCAAGACTGATCCATGGACTATTCAAAAATTGAATTTAATTAAATATGATTTTTAAGAACTCTCGGGATTAAAGACTGAACCCGACCAATAATGTTCATCATCGGGGTTGGTTTTGGGGAGACATTTTTAGGTGTCTACAGAAGCCCCACTTTGACTGAGTTTGTAGAAACGTTAGTTTCGAAGAAAACGATAGTCAAAGTAGTCGATAGGGACGGAAAATGATTTAAGACATTTTGCGATCCTAAATCACTCTGTTTACGCCAATACCTTCAGAAAATCGTTAGTTTCACAAATAAAAAGTAAACGGATAGAAAACGTATCTGACACCTGTGTATCGGTGACAAATGAGTTTTGCAGCTTTCTATGCTTGAGGGAATTCAACAGATAATGTTTCGCGGAAATGCTTTCCATGCCTGAGGAAAGCCGACAGATGAATTTGGTATCTTTCTAAGCGTGAAGAAACCTACCGAATAATACTTTCCATGCCTGAGGAAAGTCGACATATGATTTTGGTGTCTTTCTATACTTGAAGAAATCCACCGATAATGCTTTCCATGATTGAGGAAAGCCGACTTGCCGGTTTCTATTCTTGAAGAAAAATCCACCGATAACGCTATCCATGCTTGAAGAAAGCCGACTTGGCGGTTTTCTATACTTGAAGAAAAATCCACCGATAATGTTATTCATGCTTGAGGAAAACCAACAACTGATATAATCGCTGAAATCTACAAGTGTATGATGGTTCGATTATCCCCGAACGTGAGCCGCAGATGATTTACCTTCAAGTCAACTATCCGGCCATATTAGGCGTTTAAAATATCAAAAATGCAACCCTAATGCTTGTTAAGGGTAAATTGGTAATTTTGGTACCCTTAAAAATTTTCCACGCAATTCCGGTGAGAAAATAACTGACCAAAAGTTGCGAAAAATCGTTCCAACTTGGTCAAAGATGCTAAAATATCTGCCAGAAGATTTAATGAGCGCGCAGGACAAATAACAGGGCACCGCGTCACGGGGAGCTATCCCGCGACACGGTGGACAGTCCCGTCCGATGGTGGAAATCTCCTTGATGCAGGAATTTTCTTCCTTCTTTCTTCTTTTTTTTTCTGCTGAAATCTTCAACACGCCACGAAACAACTCCATGCCACGCGTGTGAATGCCATTACGTGGTAAGGGGAATCGTGGCACGGGAACGGGGTAGTGTAACAGTTATATTTTTATTTTTAAATTCTAGCTCCAGCTACCCACTTTCGCCATGTTTCGTTCTTCTGTTCTCACCTTTTCTTTTAAAATTTTTTTATATTATTTTGACGTCTCCGGCCACCGAGCCACGAAGCCGAGCACCGGCGCTCGTCAGGTCCCACCGTTACGCGGCTCCAGTCACCGTGACACGGTTTTTGTTCTCGGTGCACAAGAACTTTTTTCGCCGTTTTCTCGCCGTTGCTGCTGCTACCTGAGCTCCATTGCCGCTGCCTAAACTCCGCCGCTTTCAAGGGTTCACTGTGACACGGACGCCAGTCACCGTGTCACGACGTCAGCTTCCCGTGACGCGGTGGTTGCCGTAGTGGTGTTGAACAGTTTCAGCGGTTTTTCGAGCTTTTAGAGCTCAAATCGCCACCAAATTCGCTCCAATTTTTTGCTACTTTCTTAATTTTTGATTTCTCACAAGGATCTACGTAAGTTTCCTTTTCTTTGTCTCAAAATTTGTTGTAAATTCCATATTTGCTTGAAACCCTAAAAAATTCAAATTGGGTGGCTTTTTAATTTTGAGCTTCTATGTTAAAATTCTTGCTATGAATTGACTTGTATATGAATGTTTGTGTGTTTGTGAGCAATTTAAGACCAATTTTGTGTATTTTGGTGAGAAATAGAGCAAATCACCATTTTTTGGTACTACTTGTGTGGAATGGTGTTCTTGTTGTTCATGTTATTCTTTTGCACTTGAAATGGTGATATATTAGTTGTAGATTTTGTAAAATATGCCATGATGTGCTGATTCATCGATCTTGTGAACTTTTGAAACATGCTCTATTTTGTGTATGTACTACATTGTCATAAAGAACATAATATCATGCAATTAGGAGAACATAGTATTAGTTCGTCATGGAGAAACTAAATACTAGAAATAGTTCCGTTATTTTGCTGATTTTTAGCCTTGAGGTAAATTTTTTGCATATAATAGAAAATGCTACTTGAGGTAACTGTCAAGTCGCTTTTGAATAAATAACTAAATAACTTAGGAAATGATGCTAAGTATTTAGATTTTTATTTTTGTAATAGCATGCCTAGACAACGGGATAGCGATCTTTCTACTCGTGGACGGCGTCAAGCTTTTTGGGAGGACATTCCCACATTTCCTGAGGGCATGGACGACGATGCCCTAGAGACCGAGCCTCGCCCTTCTTTGAGTAGGGGTAGGTGGATTCCACCTCCGTGGACACTAGACGAGTTGCTTTTCTGCCGTAAGAACCATGTTTCTCACTGTCCACTTGCCGGCATAGTCAATGGCACGCTTCGCCATCATGGATCCAGAGCTGGAGATTTGGTTCCCCAGCTATATGGCATTATCACGAGGGAACCTGTTACGAACACCTTGTGGGAATCTGCTAGTTTAGTAGATTTTTATTCGGCGGTCGTAGGGTTTCGCAGCCCCCGGGGTTGTAGCCCAACAGTCGTTCGTGCGTTGTTGGGGCATTTTTGGGATACTACCAACATTTTTCAATTCGCTTGGGGGGAGAATATAGTGACCCCCTTGGATTTTATCATGATCAGCGGTTTACGCTTCACCGATTGGGTCGTACGGCAAATTCCTAACCTTACTTGGGGGGTGGCTGAGGTAGCAGATTTGTTAGGTCTGGTCGTTCAACACATCAGGATTCAGCCGGTGCCTCGAGGTGGTCCTAAGAGTGGGAGATCATATTTGGCTTCTGTTCTTGCCCGTGGCTTTGACATGGATGAGACATCACCTAAGCACCAAGTGTGGATCTTCATTTTAATTCTCATTTCCGTGACTCTTTCTCCTGATAGGAGTTCACGTGCGCTCGTTTGCTATCTTCCTTCTTTGGTCAGGATCGGCGAGATAGGATCTTATAGTTGGGCCAGCCTTGGATATTCCGATCTTCTCTTGTCACTACGCCATGGCTGTACGCAGCTGAATGACCAGACCCCTCTCACTGTCTACGATTTATGGAAAGTCGTAGAGGTGACAATCTTTCTTCTTTTTGTTTTGTTTTAACCTATTTGACTCATGTGCTTAGAGACTACTTTTCATTGCAGCTATGGTTCTATGAATACTTTTCAGGATTGGCCCCTTGGCGGCGTCGTGGAGCGGTCCATGACTTTCTTGGCAGAGCTAGTTAGCGTGACCGAGGCGAGTCACGAGTGGAGCTTGTCCCTACGCTGCCCGGGCTGCTTCACCGAGGCACCTCTTCCGTTGGTGTAAGAATTGATTTTAAGCATGTTATTCTCTACCTTGACATTATTTTCGGCGTTCATTGTAACTTTTTATGGTTTTTAGGTTGCTGTTGAGATCTAGTATTGGCCTTGGGCTGAGATGACCGATCTTCCTGAGGCCTTGCGGCTTTTGGCATACCGTACTATTTTCGTTGGTACTGGAAACATTGTTTGGTATCTTGGGGAGCGTGTTGTTCGTCAGCACAGTGATGATCGCTTTATGGTGCCCTCGCCTCGTCCGGAGTCGATGCTGGACTCATGTTTGCTCAGGGAGTTGATAAACAGGGGAGAGCGCTATAATTTTCCTTGGCAGGAGCTTGTGCGTATGGAGGGCGTTTATTCGCAGGACTTGATTCCCTCTTTGGCTCCTACACCCCGGATTCCCGAGGTATAATTTCTTTTGAGAATTTTGTCACTAGTCTCTATTTAAACCATCGAATAACCTAATTATTTGATCGTATTTTCAGACGACTATTTGCCGTGTGGGGAAGATTGAGGTCCCGCCTAAATCCGTCCGTTACCCGGGGCCGATCAGTATTACTGAGGATCATATTGCTGACGCGCCAGAGGGTTTCAAACAGGCACATGAGTGTTTTGCCTAACGTGTTTGAGCCGGTAAGCTTTTTGACACATTATTCATCCTTTTTAATACCGCTTATTACTGATTTTTCTTTGCATTGTTCTAAGCCTACGCACCCGGAGATGATGGGATTCTTGAAGCTGGTTACGCTTTGAAGTACCGCATCATCAAGCTTTGGCGCGGTGCAATTGTCGGGGCAGTTCTGGCGATGTTCTTGAGGTATGTTCACTTTTTTTTTACCATTTTTTTTATCTTGCACCATTGACATCTTTTGATTTTGTGTCTTTCAGGAGCGACGGAGGTCCCGCTCGCGCTCGAGGCGTAGAGGCTCGGACGAGGGGAGCCTAGTCGCGGTAGACGATCTCCTGAAGTTCGTCGGCATTCTCAGTCTCAGCGGCAACCTCGGTCTCCTCAGCCATTTCAGGAGACTCAGCGGCAACATCCTTAGCGTTCCCATCCATTCCAACACTTTAAGGGTCAGTGGCAGCGGCTTTCATCTTCCCAGCCTTCACATCCTGAGTTTATGCTAGTCATTAATCATGTGGACCAGGGTTTATACTCAGTTCCAGTGTCTGGGACGATGCATCCACCGACGCTTCCTACCTCTTGGAGTCAGTCTACGTCGTTTTCCAGTTGGACGGGTCCTGCTTTGAGTTGGTCTGCTATTGGAGCTACAGGGACTAGTCAAGATACTACTCCTCGTACCCGGATGATGGAGAGACTCTTTGATTTTCCGTTCCCGTATTCACAGGCTAGAGATGACACTGATCCTCACTCTTCTAGTTCTATAGATTTTTGACAAAGGGTTTTTATTTTGTACTTTGGTTGCTTACACTTGACATTGTTTATGCATCATGATTCGCTTTGTACATTATTCACAATTATGCTTTTATTAGTTTGTATTAGTGTGTGCTTTAGACTCATTGTGTGTGATTGTGTATTTATTAATGACAAAAAAAAAACGTAAGTGGAGGGTACCGACCTTCCCCAAAAGAAAAAAGAAACATAAAAAAGAAAATGGGACAAGTTTTACAACTCCTCCAAAATAAAAAAGAAAAATAAAAATAAGCATGAAAATGGGACAAGTTTTACAACTTCCCTAAAAGAAAAAGGAAGATAAAAATAATAATAAATGATAAAGATAAATAGAAATAAGAATAAAGTAATAATAAATAAGAAAAAAAATAATAATAAATAATAAAGAGAAAAAAAATAAAAATAAATAAATAAATAAATAAATAAATAAAATAAATGGAGAATTTTATTAGGAATGAAACTCTCGAAAAACAAAATTACAAGATAAACGGTGAAGATAAAATAGTAAAAAATCCGGATAAAAATAGGTAAAGGATAAAAAATGAAGACGCGTGGGCACCGCGACACGGCACTGTACACCGTGTCACGGAAAAGCCTTCCGTGTCGCGACTGTATTTCCCGTGACACGGTGGAAATTCCCGTGTCACGGTGCGCGTATTCTGCAGCGGTGTAGTTTGCGCGCATAGAAAGATAAATTTTGAGTATTTCCAAGAATTTTGGCTATAAAATAACACCAGTGTATTCGTGATATGCATACGAAACATAAAAAAATTAGAATTTCATATTTCAATAATTCGTGATAATACATTGCGCAACTGGTATAATTCTTTGACCAATGCTGACAAAAGAGAGTTGGAATTGTTTCATGTCAGAGGCTTATTAGCCTTGAGGCATGTAGCAATTGAACACGATTTTCTTAGGGCAGCTTTAGACTATTGTGGTCCAGAAACACATTGTTTTAAATTTGATTACGATGAAATCTGTCCCCTGCCGGAGGAATTCGGTGCCATCTTTGGTTTTCCAGCCATAAACCTCATTGCCATGCATACCCTACGTGAGTATTATTACCAAGATTTTGAACGCGATCTGAATTTGACAGATCCAGATTTAAATAAAATTGTATGTGGTAATGAGGTAAACTTAGAAAATCTTGAAAATTTGTATTTCAATCTCCCTGTCTCTGAATCTTATCATGTATACCGTAGAAGGGCTTATATTTTTTGCATTTTAGCAAGCTTTTATTTGCAAATGGTAGAGTAGGACATTCTTGTTTAGCGTATGTGCTTGAACACGTTGAATCTGGGAGATCTCCTATGCCTACTTGCCTTGGAGAAACTTTGTGCGGCCTTGACGAAGCAAAATCTGACCGGAGGGCTCTTTAGTACTGTTGCAGGTAAAAATGCGCTCTGATAAGCCCCCCCGTGACACAAAACAGGCACCGTGTCACGGTGCATGTCTGCCGTGATACGGTGCATTATGCCGTTTCACGGTGGTTTTTCTGCAATTTTTTTTACGACTGATTTTTTTTTATTTTGCAGATTTAATTGATGGAGCGTTTAGAACTTTTTGAAGCCCCCGAAGATATTGAAAAATATGGTCTTAACGATTTAGTCCGTATGAAGAAGAATTACTCTGCGAACAGGTCATATGATGATTGGAAGATTTTCTTTGCAAAGAGAGAATTTTCCGTTCGGTGGATGGTGCCTTGGTGGATATTTACTAGGATGGTTGACACGAATGATACTCCGTATTGTCGCGTTCCTAGTATTTCAAGCTGACTTTTTATTGTCCTTCTTGATTGATGCGACAATATGGACTTGAACAAGTATTTCCACGCTATAAAAGTAGTCCTCGTGAAGTATCGTTGCATGAAAGTAACGTTCACAAGTACGAGGCTTATTGGATTGGAAGACCTTTATGGACCGTTTCTGCGAGTATCCAAGCTCCTCCTCCCTTATCTAGTGCGTACAAGGCATGGTTGGATCCTAGAAGTAGAACGGATTGAGTCAGATCACGCAACTTTGATGTGAAGGGACATTTTGGAGGTAAGAAGGCACCTCCTAAAGATCGCCTAGGTCCGAGAACACAATGAATTGAGTTTAAGACTCCTATAATGCCTAAAAAGAAGAATTATGTGAAACGAAAGGGTAGGGATAGGATGGTTTATAGAGAGAAGCAATCGAAAAATTCTAAGAAAGGTGAAAGGGGTTAAAGTTCGACTAGGGGTGTGACAGTTCGAGCTACAAAAGACACATTAATGGTGAAGGCCGACCTAGTTGAAAAAGAGAAGGAGGTTCCTAAAATGAAGAAGGATTAGATCAATATTTCTTTGCTTATATGATTTACAATTTTTAATTTTTAAATAAGGCGCATGATGCCAATAATTGTATTCAAATTTATTTCAATAATAATAGCATATTTATTTTCCCCTTGTGGGCGTCGTTTGAAGTGTGCCTACGTTAAGCATGTGGTGAATATGCTTGACACTCATTGGAAGTGGGAATTCACATAATACAATTAGGGAAAAGGAAAGTAGGGAGCCGCTAACAAGTTTTTACGGAACTTGTAAACCGTTCACGGATCATAAAAGGCAATCACGAATAAAGGGACAACGAAAGGCAACAACGATTGACCTGTGAAGGTTACACCCCATTCATAATCCATGATATTACTAGCTACATATGGTTCGGAATCACGAAAGGAGGATCAGGGATGAGTGTACGAAGTGAGTCATGGAGTCACATTCGCCCGTATTGGCCTCTACTCGATTCTTATAGTGAAAAGCATTCCTGCGATCTCAAAGGCATACAAACAAAATACTCATTTTAATCCAATCTATTATTATGCTAAATTGGTTGAATATTAATGTAACAAATAATTCTAAAATATTAGTGATCACTTGAATTAATAACAAGATTAAAAAGGAACCTAAACCGGTTGTCCAAATTATCTTATTAGTCGTGATTTTTAATTACATATTCCCTTGAACACATGAAATATGGTGATCACAAAATAAGCATTAATATTGGAAGAAATTTAACAATAAATCCAACAAGATAAAATCGTTAGAAAAGTAATAGAAATAAAAGGAACATAATTCTTACTTTGATTCTGTTTCCTTGCAACTATAAAATAATACTCGAGTTAGTAACTTCAAGGAAAAAAAAATAAAAAAATAATTGAATTAACTTAAATTAAATAGAATAGATTTGGGGCCAAACCCACAAACAATTCTACCTTACACGCCTTGGTTTAAGGACAGAACCACGAGTAAAGTATGACCTCTTTGGAGTGCTTGAAGAGGGAATTTTGAAAGAGAAAAGGTAGGCTAGTGTTTAGGTTAGAGAATAGAAGAGAGCAAAACGGAGAATTAATGCCTACCCCATACATCCGAAATGAGGGGGTATTTATAGACAAAATGTGTAGAGGGAACACACGGAACCCTAAAAAGATAAAAACCCTAAAAAATAGCACCGCAACACGGCAGAGGGCACCGTGACACGGTGCCTGGCACCGTCACACGATGCCTGGCACCGTCACACAGGGCAAATTCCCGTGACACGGTGGAAAGCTGTGTGACGTGGGAAATTTTTAGGGTACGGGGAATAAAACGCGCTAAGGGTTTATGCGGAAAGGACACGGAATTGCCCCGTGTCACAGCACAGGCACCGTGTCACGGGGAATCTCACTGTGGCGCGGTACCGCATCCCGTGACACGGTGGACAGCTGCCGTGACGCGGGAGCCTGTAGTCCGTTCTTTCGTCTAAATTCATTTTTAACCCTAATTTCAGTCAGCATTTTTATGTGCCGATTGATAATTTCGGGCCATTTCTGATTTATTATTATTGTTATTATTATTAATTGGGCTAAAATAATAAATAAAAACTAAAACAAATGGTTTGGGCAAAAAAAAGTAATAAAATAAATAAAAGGTTTGGGCCGAAATAATAAATAAAATAAAAAGGAATGGCCTGAAATGAAAAATGAACTATGCTTTGTCTAAACATCAAGACTTATCCATGGACTATTCAAAAATTGAATTTAATTAAATACGTTTTTTTAAGCACTCTCGGGATTAAATACTGGACCCGACCAATAATGGCGGTGAAAGATTGTTCATCATCGGGTTTAGTTTTGGGCAGACATTTTTAGGTGTCTACACTTTCCTTTCACATAATTTTTCTTTTTAGGCATTATATGAGTCTTAAACTCAATTCCTTGTGTTCTCGAACCTAGACGATCTTTAGGAGGCCCCTTCTTACTTCCAAGACGTCCCTTCACATCAAAGTTGCATGATCCGACTCGATCCCTTCTACTTCTAGGATCAAACCATGCCTTGTATGCACTAGATAGGGGATGAGGGGCTTGGTTACTCGCAGAAACAGTCCACAATGGTCTTCCAATCAAATAAGTCTCCTACTTGTGAACATTACTTTCATGCAACGATACTTCACGAGGACTATCGCTATAGCGTGGAACTACTTGTTCAAGACCATATTGTCGCATCAATCTAGAAGGACAATAAAAAGTCAACTTTGAAATACTAGGAACGCGACAATACGGGGTATCATTCGTGCCAACCATCGTAGTAAGACTCCACCAAGGCACCACCCACCGAATGGAAAATTCTCTCTTTAAAAAGAAGACCTTCCAATCATCATATGACATGTTTGTAGAGTAATTCTTCTTCCTTCGGACTGGATTATTGGGACCATAATTTTCAATATCGCCGGGAGCTTCAAAAAGTTCTAAACGCTCCATCAACCAAATCTGCAAAATAAATAAATTAAAAAAAAAATCGGTTGCAAAGAAAAAAAAATCAGTCGAAAAAAATGCAGAAACCACTGTGGCACGACAGAATGCACCGTGTCACGGAAGCCATGTGTCACAGAGGCTAATCAGGGCGCATTTTTACCTGCAACAATACTAGAGAGCCCTTCCTAATGGTATTCTGGTCTGATTTTGCTTTGTCAAGGCCACGCAAAGTTCCTCCAAGGGAAGTAGGCATAGGAGATCTTCCAGATTCAACATGTTCAAGCACAGACGCTAAACAAGCATGTCCTACCCTATCGTTTGCAAATAAAAGCTTGCTAAACATGCAAAAAATATAAGCCCTTCTACGGTATACATGATAAGACTCAGAGACAGGACAACTGAAATACAAATTTGCAAGCTTTTCTAAATCTACTTCATTACCACACACAATTTTATTTAAATCTGGATTTGTTTGATTCAGATGGCGTTCAAAGTCTTGATAATAATACTCACGTAGGGTAGGCGTTGCAATGAGATTTTTGGCAGGAAAACCAAAGATAGTACCGAATTCCTCTGACAGGGGACAAATTTAATCATAATCAAATTTGAAACAATGCGTTTCTGGAATCCAATAATCTAAAGCTGCCCTAAGAAAATCATGTTCAATTGCTACATGCCTCAAAGCTAATAAGCCTCTAACATGAAACAATTCCAGCTCTCTTTTGTTCGCAGTGGTCAAAGAATAGGACCAATCACGCAATGTATTATCAAAATTCTGAGACATTATTATGGAATTATGAAATTCTAATTATTTTATGTTTCGTAATTATGCATATCACGAATAAACTAGTCCTATTTTATAGCCAAAACGCTTGGAAATACTCAAAATCTATCTTTCTATGCGCGCAAACTACCCCGTGGCAGAATACAAGCGTCGTGGCATGGGAAATCCCACCGTGTCATGGGAATTAGTGCCGTGACACGGTATATACTGCCGTGTCACGGTGCCCACACGTCTTTATATTTTTATCCTTTACCTATTTTTATACGGATTTTTTATTGTTTTGCCTCCACCGTTTATCTTCTAATCTTGTTTTTCATTACTAATAAAATTCTCCATTTATTTTATTTATTTATTTATTTTTTATTTTTCTTTTTATTTTTGGGAAGTTGTAAAACCTGTCCCATTTTCATTTTTATTTTTCTTTTTATTTTGGGGAAGTTGTAAAACTTTTCCCATTTTCATTTTTAGTCCTTTCTTTTTTGGGGAAACTGCAAAATTTGTCCCATTTTTTATTTTCTTTATCTTTTGGGGAAGGTGTAACACCTCCAAATCTCCCTCTACAGAAATACCAGTATAATACGTATAATTATACCGTAGAGATAAAATTAGGTGTATTACCGCTGCGTGATTACGCAAGGCTACTCAACTTACTAAACAAAACAATACTTTGCAGCGAAAACTTCAAAACTCTTCTTATTAATAATAACTATAAATAGTAACCAATGTTATGAGTACTCAAAATGGATACAAAGCCAACATTCCTAATTTAGTAAAACCGAATCCCGGGACTCCAATGCATCACTTTATTCACTTCACCTGAAATAACACTGCTTACCATTATGATAAACAGGGTGAACCAAAACAAATAGGAAGTACGGGTTAGAATAATATGCTAAGTACGGTAAGTGTAAGATAATTAAACTAAATTTATTTGCAAACATGCTTTAAAACCAGTTCCAATAATTAATCCAATAATTCCAAACTCATGATTCTAAACCAAATTTCTCAATATTCGCTTCCAATCTCAATAATCAATAAAACCAATTCCAATTATTTTAAAACCAATTCCTTATATTATAAAAACCAATTCCTCATAATAAACCAATAAAACCAATGAAAGCAAATAAACCCATTCCTCTCTCTAGTGTGCACACCCCCCAAGTTAGTCTCCTTATGTTACAAGGCTATTTTTGAGGAAAGACTCGGTCATTCAAAGTCCAAGGCATTATCAATAAACCTAATCCGCATATTGGGATTACTAACATGCTTATAAAGCATTAATAAAATAATTCAATGTTTCAATAAATCCTCTTTTAAATCCAATAATTCAACCTTTAATGAAAACAATCCAAACTCCTTTTTAATAAATTCAACATGCTTTTAAAATCTATCCCTTTTTAAACATGAATAATAAATTAATTAATCAAAACATGTTATGGAAAATCAATACTACAATTCAATTATTAAAACAAATCTTTTAAACATAATTTTATTTCATAAACCATAATTCAATTTAATTTTATTCAAGCAACATATATCATTCAAACATGTTCATTCAAATCGATCACTTTCAAGGTATCTAGCCACCTAACGTACATTGATCCATGCTTAGCCAAAAATCACTTTATAAGAAATCTCAAGTAGCTTGATAAAAAATACCCTACAAATAAATATAACTTTAATTAATATAAGGTTATCAAATAATCACAACTTATTAAATTAAACCCTCCCAACTATATGTACATGAACCTTTTAAATTAATTCCACATAAACATCATTAAAATATGGTTTTATATAATTAAAACTACTCATAATAATTATATATTAATCTCCCATAAAAATAATAATAATTTAATAAAAGAAAGGAGAAGAAAGATAAGAAACCAAGGAGAAAGAAGAATTGGTTTGCGTTGGAAAAAGAAGACAGAACTTGCAGAGGCTATAACTCATTCGTTATAACTTCGAATTGGGTGATTCTTGAGCCTAACATAAAGGATTTTTCTAGAGGAACAATTTTACGTCAAACGTCAATACCCTAAAACGGACTAAAAATTCCCTAAAATTTGATTCAAAGATAAACGGGATAATTTGTGTAAAATTGAGGAGAATAAAAGAAGAGAATTGGTGTGAAAAATGTAAGAGGTATGAAGGGGTATTTATAGGCTAGCACATGCAAGAATTAGGATAGGAAAATGTAGGAAAAATTATGATAAGTAGGGTTTAAGGGATTACTTGGAGAAGTGAGTAAAGATTTAAGGAAAGTTTTAATATTAGAGAGATTATGTATAATTGAATATGGAAGGTATGTATGTCATGAAAAATATTAAGGAAATTGGAATTAATCGGGGAATAATTAAGATGAATGAATTCTAAGAAAATATAATGATTGGATATTAAAATGATGAAGAATTAGAATTAAGGAAAATAGGAGATTTTAAGGAGATAATTAAAAATACAAATTACCAAAATATTTTTTCCAAAATCTACATGGGATGGCCGAAATTTTTGAGCTTTCCTAAGCTCATATTTTCTGCACTCCTATTTAGTATTTAGGAAATTATTTTGCTAGTTTTAAGGAATCAAAATAATTGTGTAAATAATATTTATTGTAATAAATAATTAAATAATAAAATACCAAATATTCACCAAATAATTTAACTAATAAAATCAGATTTTCCTTTATTAGTCAAATAAATGGGATTTTTGGACTTATTAAAGTAATAATAAAATATAATTTTTGCCTTAATTAAAATATCCGAAATATATAAATAATCCGTTTTTTAAAATAGGATAAATGGATAATAAATCTTATCAAAAATAATAATTTGTTTTAAAAATACTTTTGGCGCCAAAATTCAAATATTATTTTGGCTCCAAGATTTAAATAGTAAGTTGAATTACTAAAATATCCTGTTGACTCGAATGAACAATACAAGAGGGGGGGGGGGGTGAATTGTATTGTTGAGGAAATAGGGTAATTTTAGCGGAATTCTTAAAGAAACTTAAACAAAACTTTAAAGTGCAAGAGATATTTTACGTGGAAAACTTCTTGGCCCTAATCAAGAAGAAAAACCACGACCACAAGGGATTTTAATCACAACTCTTAATAATAATAGGGCAAACAACCTATTACAAATTAAGACTTCTAAACTCAAGTTCCTCTACGAACTTAAGTTCCCCCTCAACTGATCCCTCAATCAGTTGAGCTCTCGAATCTCTCTCTTTCTCCTTGCTTCACTCAAAGCAATTTCACACTCTAGAGTTTACCCAAACTCTACCCCAATACAACTCATTATAAAACTACTAAGATGCTAAGTACAAAGACACTCAAGGACTTAAGTGGATTTTTGACTCTTTAAGAAAAGCTAAGAATCGTAATGCTCAAGTGTACTTTTCAAAAAAGAAAACTACTCCTATTTATATAGGAGGAAAGCATTTGAAAACCTTACGTTTTCCTTAGCTCCCACCATACCACAACTTCCATGAAATAAGGAAGTGCAGTTCGTGGATGCTTGGGCAACAAGCTGAAGCGCACAGCAAGGAAGTGGTTTCCTATATTTTCTCAACCTCCTTTACCAAGTAAAAGCCGTTTGAAAAATAGTTTTACCAAGTCAGATTTTCAAAAATGTTAGGATAAAATCAGAACATAAAATCTTTTAATAAATAAGATATTTTACTTAAAATATATTTTTCCGAAATTAAATTAAATCTTTGTTAAAGAAAGGAAAAATAAAATCTTTATAAACTGAAATTAAATTCACTTAAATATTATCAATTAACAATGTACTTAACATATATACAAGAAGCCTAAAATAAATAATAAAGATACAATAGACTCCTTGGAACACAGTGAAGCTTCGACTCTGGAGCTTCAGTTCCTCACTCAAGGACTTGGCTTCTGATTGTCTTCTATGCTCATCCATAGCTCATCCTTTAGACTTGTTCCACGCTCCATTCTAACTCTAGAACTTCGTTGCATATAAAACCTGTCAATACATCAAAGCTAATAGACTAAAGTTAAAGCCCCTATGGGTTTGCTTAGGTTCCTTGAGTCATCATCAAAACTTAAGATCAACAATATTCCCCCTTTTTGATGAATGACAAACCTAAGAAAACTCACAAAATAATTTTTTTTTGAAAGACAATCAGAAAACGAAAAACTTAAAACAAAAATGAACTAGCTAAATTTAAACAAGGAACTGAATGAAAGTTATAGTTTATACCTTGTATTGTAAATGGATGGAGAGCTTGTCAATAATTGAGTTTGCCTTCTTTTCCCCCTTTTGGCGTTCATCAAAATTAATGCACACAAATATACATATCTAAACATAACACCATTTTATTGGTTTGTGTCCAAAGCATAGAACAAAGCATATATATGCAGAAATAGTATGAAAATAGTCATAAAGCAATCAAGCAACATCCATATAAACAAACTGATGTTCCTCCAGAACATCAAAAATAAAAGAAAATACCCTGTTTAATTGTTTATAGACCAAAAGAAGCAAAATAAAACAAGTTCAAGTCAGATCAAGTTCAAGAAAATAAAGTTTTAGAGATAAAACAGAAGGAACACATCAAGCTTTAGGGGCAGAGGACTGGGTTTCTTCTTCAGCATCATTTGCTGGCACCTCTTCAATGACCAAGTCCTCCAATTTCTTCACCAAGCCAGCCTGCCCTTTGGAAAGAGTTGAGGTGTTCTGATGCATTGCTGAGGTGAGCTCTGTGGAAGCTTTCACCAAGTCTTACACTACCTTCTCAAGAGCTTCAATCCTTTGAATCAACCCTGGTTGAGTATCAACTAGCTTTTGTACTGTCTCCTTGAGACCCTTAAGTTCCAAGGTGGAACTCACTATGTTGAAACTAGCAAAACCTGACCCTGTAGGAAATGTTTTTTCAACAGAAGCTTGAAGGATGCCCTGTTCCCCCTGAGAACCAGTTTTCTCTTCAAGGATCCCTTGATCCCCAAGTGCACTGTTTCTCTCTTCACTCAGATCAACCACTGCGGCAGAGTCAGCCTTGTCCTTCCCTCTTGGCCTAATAGCCAACCTAGTACTCTGTCTCTTCCCAGAGCTTTGAGTACTCTTTTGGTTTGGTATCACAATCACCTCTTTCTTTTTTTGTTCACCTTCTTTCTCACTGTCCTCTCCCTCCAACCAATTATCCAACTCTTCATCCTCCTTTTTCTTCAAACTACTCTCATCCTGTTTAGGCTTAGAGATGGATTTTGAGAGAAATTGAGTAGTTCCTTCAACAACAATTAGGTTTCGGGCTTCAAGAGTTTTGGGTTGGACATAATGGTTTGTTTTAAGCTTAAGGGATTCATAGTTAGTCATGGAAATTCCACAACTTTCAAGAAGAGTGATTATCAAATTTGCATACCCAACCTTTAGATGATTGGAAAGACAATGAGTGAGGTGCTGAATCACCAAAGATGGAAAATTTATCTGTATTTTGTTTTCAAGGCAATACATAAGAACGACATCAAGGTGATTAGCCTCATGCCTATGTTGGGTTCTCGGAATGATGGCTAGGTGAACAAAAATAAACAACAGCTTTTGAATAGGTGAAAACAGATTATGGTTGGTTCGGACTTTGGAAGCTTTACACCCAATTGACTCAACAATTTTTTCAATAGGAACACCCTCTACACTCAATTCAGTTTCTCCCTTAAAATACTCATCAAATCCTTCATTAGGGGTTCCAAACACAGCAGCTAAATCATCAACATCAAAACTAATTTTCTTGTTTTTAACTTTGCTAACACAAACTCCATTCACATTCTTAAAATTCGCACAAAATTCCTTTAAAGGTGCATGTGCAATCACATTTTCATAGCATTCACTAAACAGCTTAATCCAATTTTGTGCTTCAAGAATATCAAGAAGTTCAGAGTACTTACTCGATTCGCACCACTTTAGATTTATACAAAACCCAGGAATGAAACGTTCAGAGATGGCTTCAAGCCTTTTGACAGCAGCGGACTTTGACTTTTCCCCTTGAATTGGTTCACCCAGTTCTTCATAGTCCAATTCTTCTTCAGCCTCGATCTTCCTCTTTTTCGAATCACTGCGAGCCATGGGTTTGTTTTGGGGTTATTCAGCAACGGTTTTGATCGAGTTTTCAGTCTCTGTTTCCATGGGTGATTCCTTTTGAGGAGAGTTTTGAATTTTGGGTGAGATTTCCATGGGAATTGGAGAGGTGTCACTAAATATGAGTGTGTATTTTACGGAGTGAGGTGGTGAGGAACAATGGTTAGGGTTTGGCTTCATTTTATAATGGTGGAATTTAGAGGGGTGAATTTAATCGGTGAAAAGGTGTAGAAGGTTAATTAAATGGGGTAGGTGTCGATTGATGAAGAATAGCACAAAACGTTTCACTTGGTCAGATTTTAATGTGATTTGACATGAAGGGTTTAAGTTAATTGCAGATTATTTTTGGTCAGGAACTTTGAATTGAATGTAAAAGGTCACGGGTATTTAATCAACAATTTCAATGAAAGAATTTGAAATTTAAAAGATAAGCAATGGAGGATAATTCAAAATAAAAGATAAGATTTTAAGTAGATAAAATCAATTAACAGACCAGTTAATTAATTCAAAAAAAAGATAGAACAAAATCTTATAGATTAGTTCGGAGGAACTAGGAACAAATCAACATAGTTTGTTAAAATACAAACATGCCTAATGCAATTTGATTTCTTCACATACAACCACAATCCCATATGCAATGCCATACATTCTAATGCTTAGGACTATGTTTTCACATATACATATTGTGTAAGATACATGTAATGCATGCATGATTGACTTATACCTTGGAAGAACTTGAGGTCTTCTTAACTCAATTGTATCATACCAAGTTCCATGCGCATTTTTTCAAATTTGTACCTGCTCAAAGGCTTAGTAAGAATGTCAGCAATTTGATTTTCAGTTTCACAAAAATCTAACTTAATGAAACCTTTTTCCACATTATCCTTAAGGAAATGATGCCGTATGTGAATATGTTTCACACGAGAATGATGCACTGGATCTTTTGAAATGCATATGGCACTAGTATTATCACAATAAATAGGAATGCAATTATACTTCATACTATAATCTCTTAGTTGTTGTTTTATCCAAAGTACTTGAGAATAGCAGGCAGCAGCTGCCACATATTCAGCTTCAGCAGTTGACAAGGCCACTGTATTCTGTTTCTTGGATCCCCAAGAAACTAGGCATGGTCCGAGAAACTGAATCATTCCTGAAGTACTCTTCCTATTCACCAAATCTCCTGCATAGTCAGCATCTGCAAAACCTTTTAAATCAAAAGTATCACTTCTAGGATAGAAGAGACAAAGATGGTCAGTTCCTTTGAGATATCGTAGGATCCTTTTTACTGTCGTAAGGTGTGACTCCTTAGGATTAGATTGAAACCTTGCACATAAGCCAACACTAAATGCAATATCAGGTCTGCTAGCAGTCAAGTATAAAAGGGATCCAATCATACCTCTGTATTTGGTTTGATCTACACTAGTTCCTTGTAGATCTTCATCTAACCTTGTGCCTGTTCCCATTGGAGTATGGTTGGTCTTTGCTTGGTCAAGGTTATATTTCTTCAGCAGTTCCTTGACATATTTTTGTTGGTGAATTGCAATACCTCTTTCAGTTTGTTTGATTTGTAGTCCAAGAAAGAAGTTGAGTTCCCCCATCATGCTCATCTCAAATTCACCACTCATTAGCTCAGCAAAGTACTTGCACAAGTTTTCGTTAGTTGCTCCAAAAATAATATCATCAACATATATTTGAACAACTAGTAAGTCATTTCCTTCAGATTTTTTAAAAAAAGTTTTATCTACTTTACCTCTTTTAAAATAATTTTGAAGAAGGAACTTAGAGAGCCTCTCATACGAAGCTCTAGGTGCTTGTTTCAGTCCATAAAGAGCTTTATCAAGCTTAAAGACATGATTAGGAAATTGGGGATTTTCAAAACCAGGAGGTTGTTCCACGAACACCTCTTCTTCAAGAAAACCATTTAGGAAAGCACACTTAACATCCATTTTATATAGTTTGAAACCCATAAAAGAGGCAAAAGCAATTAAGATTCTAATAGCTTCTAATCTAGCAACAGGAGCAAAAGTTTCTTCAAAGTCAATACCTTCTTGCTGATTATAGCCCTTCACAACAAGTCTTGCTTTGTTTCTCACAATTTTTCCATATTCATCCAGCTTGTTCTTGAATACCCACTTGAGCCCTATAACCTTTTTGAGGTTTCTCTTCAAGATGCCAGACCTTGTTCCTTTCAAACTCATTGAGTTCATCTTGCATGGCAATTATCCAGTCAGCATCCTTTAGTGCTTCATCATGATTCCTTGGCTCAATAATGGATAGGAAGGCTTGAAAGGCATAGAAGTTCTTCAACTGTGATCTGGTCTGAGTTCCTCTACCAATATCACTTATAATAAGGTCTGTTGGATGAGAACCTCGATATCTGAATGGCTTTGGTTGAAATTCTCTGGTAGGAACTCCTATTTGAGGCACTTTTTCTTCAGTTTCTCCTCCATTTTCCTTGTTTCCAGGTTCTCCATGATGTTATTCCTCCGGGTTTTCTTGATTAGGAACTTCAGCATTTTCTTTATGTTCCTGCTCAGGTTCCTCTTTTACTTCCTTGGTTTGCTTAGAGGTTTCCTCATCTTCTTCCCTGTTTCTAATCATGCCAATTTCATAATCATTATTGTCTTGTTCCTGCACATTCATAAACATATTATATTCATCAAATATCACATGAATGCTTTCTTCTACACATAATGTATTTTTATTGTAAACTCTGTAAGCTTTGATATTTGATCCATAGTCAAGGAACACAGCTTCATCACTTCTTTCATCAAATTTTCCTATGTTCCTTTTTCCATTATTATGAACAAAACACCTGCATCCAAAAGCTCGAAAGTGAGAAATATTGGGTTTCCTGCCCTTAAACAGTTCATAAGGAGTCTTATTGATGATTGGTCTCACCATAACTCTGTTAATAATATAACATGCAGTATTAATAGCTTCAGCCCAGAAGTTTCTTGGAAGACCACTTGCTATGAGCATAGTTCTTGCCATGTCTTCTAGAGTCCTGTTCTTCCTTTCAACTACTCCGTTCTGTTGAGGGGTTCTTGGGGCTGAAAAGTTATGATCCATGCCATTTTCTTTGCAAAAGTCATCGAATCTTGAATTCTCAAACTCAGTTCCATGATCTGATCGAATGTGGATAATTTGATTCCCACTTGACTTTTGTACTCTTTTGGCAAAGGACACAAATTCATCAAAAGTTTCATCCTTGCTAGACAGAAAAATCACCCAAGTAAATCTAGAAAAATCATCAATAATAACTAAAACATATTTCTTTCCACTTCTACTTTGAACACGCATGGGACCACACAAATCCATATGAATTAGCTCCAATGGCTTTGTAGTGCTGACCATATTTTTGCTTTTAAAAGAAGACCTGACTTGCTTGCCTCTCACACATGCATCACAGATATGTTGCATGAGGAACTTGACTGAGGGAAGCCCTATAACCAAGTTCCTTGTTCTAAGTTTATCCATGAGTGAGAAGCTAGCATGTCAAAAACGTTTATGCCATAATAAGGGATCATCATTAATGGCACTCAAGCAGGTAAGGTTGTTCCTTAGAACATAATTTAGATCCACAATGTATGTGTCCCCTTTTCTAATTCCTTCAAGAACAACCCTTCCTGTTTTATCATTAATGATGTTGCATGAATCAGAGGTAAAACTTACAGAGTTTTCTTTATCACAAAATTGTGATATGCTCAGCAAATTGTGCATCAAACCCTCGACCAAAAGTACATTTTCTATTGAATGAGAACTGGACCTTCCTACTTTTCCTTTAGTAATTACTTCACCCTTTTTGCTGTCTCCAAAGGTCACACTTCCTCCTGGATAGGCCTCTAGTGAGAGAAACTTTGATTTATCTCCTGTCATATGCTTTGAACAACCATTGTCGAGGTACCACGTGTTGTTCCCCTTCACTAGGACCTGCAAAAGAACTTATTGGTTAGATTCAGGAACCCAGGTTTCCTTGGGTTCCTTGGACGTTGAAGCAATATCAGATTTCTTTACGCAAACTTGCCTAACATTCTTACTAACAGACTGTTCCTTCTTGTAACACGTGGCAACAAGATGACCAGTTTTACCACAGAAGGTACATACTTTATAACTAGGCAGGTCTACATATTTTTTCTTGCCCTTATGCTTAGAACGTATGAATCCTAGACCTTCAGTTCTTTTGGTTTGAGCATTCTCTATCCACTTAGGAATTCCAAACTGGCTAATGCTTCTTTCTTTTCGAAGCTCAAGTTCCTTCTCTAATTTTGCCTTTTCAATTCTTAACTCGTCAAGATCATATTTTAATTTTTCAAAATCCTCATTAAATTTAGGCAAAGATTCAGAGGAGGAACTTAGAGACAGTTCAGTATTAGCAAGTTTGTATTGAGTCAATTCTACATTAACCATGATATTCTCAAACTTGAGTTTCTCATTCATTTCTTTTAATAGAAGATTTTTGTCAAAAAGTTCAAAAAATCTACTTTGAACATCAGTTCGTTGATTCTCAATCCACGTACTGTGTTCCTTGCTGACTTTGAGAGCTCTTTGACATTCACCTAGACGAATACTAGTGTGAGTCCAGTCATCTTCTAATTCAAACACTAAATCAATGAGAGCATCTTTAGTATAAGTTTTAAGCACATTAGGATCAAGGAATACCTCTTTAGCAAGCTCATCATTGTAAGCCTTTTCATCACGTTTGGCCATCAGACATAGATGAGCTGTTTCTTCTTCAGGTTGTTTCTGTTCATCCTCACTTTTAGAATCTCCCCAGGCAGCAATCATAGCCTTCCTAATGTCTGTTTTATTGAAAGGAGTTTTGTTGTAGTTGCTCTTACCTTGTTCCTTTGCCTTCCCTTTACCTTTCTCTGTATCCCAAAGTGGACACTCACGAATAAAGTGTTCTAGAGATCCACATTTGTAACAACCAGAGTCAGTTTTTGAAGTAGAGGGTTTCTTGGTGAAGTTCCTTGACTTGTTGTTTCGGTTGAACATTCTTTTGAACCTTCTCACCACATAGCAACCTCTTCTTCATCGACTTCAGAGTCTTCTTGATCTCCAGCTTTGAGAGCCAAGCCTTTTCCTCGGTTTCCTTCACTGTTGCTTGTTCCTAGGTGCAGCTCATGGGTTATAAGGGAACCAGCAAGTTGCTCAATATTGAACTTTGTGAAGTCCTTTGTTTCTTGTAAGGCTGTCACCTTGGCTCTCCATCTCTCATCTTGGGGGAGGCTTCTTAGAACTTTTCTGACCTTCTCATCAATAGGGATTTGCTTTCCAAGAGAAACAAGCTCATTAGTAATGTTAGTAAATCTAGTTAACATTTCCTGAATTGATTCTTTTCGTTGCATTTCAAACCGTTCATATTTTAACATAAGCAAGTCAATCTTAGAGCGTTTCACTTCGTTAGTTCCTTCATGAGTGACTTGAAGTAAATCCCAAATTTCTTTAGCATTTTTACAACCCATAACACAGTTGTGTTCATTTGGTCCAAGTCCACAATGAAGTAATTTAACAGCAAGTGCATTAATTTCCATTTTCTCAAAATCTTCCTTATCAAATTCAGACATGGGTTTAGGTACTACCTCATTTTCACCAGTGGTTTTGGTAATTTCAAAGTCACTAACTTCGATCACTCTCCAAACCTGGTAGTTGTCGGCTTTGATAAAAATCTCCATCCTGTTCTTCCAATAGGTGTAGAATTTTCCATTGAACATAGGAGGACGCTGCGTAGAGTAACCTTCTTCCAGTTTCTCGTGATTGTTCATCTTGATTCCAGGAACATAACTCGTCAACGTTTCCTGATTTCTTCGAGGAACCTGCTCTGATACCAATTGTTGACTCAAATGAAATAAATAAGAGGGGGGTGAATTGTATTGTTGAGGAAGTAGGGTAATTTTTTCGGAATTTTTAAATAAACTTAAACAAAACTTTAAAGTGCAAGAGAGATTTTACATGGAAAACTTCTTGGCCCTAATCAAGAAGAAAAACCACGACCACAAGGGATTTTAATCACAACTCTTAATAATAATAGGGCAAACAACCTATTACAAATTAAGACTTCTAAACTCAAATTCCTCTACGAACTTAAGTTCCCCCTCAACTGATCCCTCAATCAGTTGAGCTCTTGAATCTCTCTCTTTCTCCTTGCTTCACTCAAAGCAATTTCACACTCTAGAGTTTACCCAAACTCTACCCCAATACAACTCAATATAAAACTACTAAGATGCTAAGTACAAAGACACTCAAGGACTTAAGTGGATTTTTGACTCTTTTAGAAAAGCTAAGAATCGTAATGCTCAAGTGTACTTTTCAAAAAAGAAAACTACTCCTATTTATATAGGAGGAAAGCATTTGAAAACCTTACGTTTTCCTTAGCTCCCACCATACCACAACTTCCATGAAATAAGGAAGTGCAGTTCGTGGATGCTTGGGCAACAAGCTGAAGCGCACAGCAAGGAAGTGGTTTCCTATATTTTCTCAACCTCCTTTACCAAGTAAAAGCCGTTTGAAAAATAGTTTTACCAAGTCAGATTTTCCAAAATGTTAGGATAAAATCAGAACATAAAATCTTTTAATAAATAAGATATTTTACTTAAAAGATATTTTTCCGAAATTAAATTAAATCTTTGTTAAAGAAAGGAAAAATAAAATCTTTATAAACTGAAATTAAATTCACTTAAATCCTATCAATTAACAATGTACTTAACATATATACAAGAAGCCTAAAATAAATAATAAAGATACAATAGACTTCTTGGAACACAGTGAAGCTTCGACTCTGGAGCTTCAGTTCCTCACTCAAGGAACTTGGCTTCTGATTGTCTTCTATGCTCGTCCATAGCTCATCCTTTAGACTTGTTCCATGCTCCATTCTAACTCTAGAACTTCGTTGCATATAAAACCTGTCAATACATCGAAGCTAATAGACAAAGGTTAAAGCCCCCATGGGTTTGCTTAGGTTCCTTGAGTCATCATCAAAACTTAAGATCAACATATCCTTTTTTAGAAAATAATAATTAATTAATTAATTAGGAAAATACGTATGAAAATACGGGGTATTACAGTCTATCCCCCTTAAAATAAGTTTCGACTCGAAACTTAGCCGAAAATCATTTTGAAATTATTGGTTCATGCACAACGTAACTTGACTCAAGACTTAAACCAAACTTAAATAAGACTCGAAATCACTCAAAAATGACTCGAAAAGCAGACGCGCGAAACGTTATCGCCCTCTATCCCTCTTAAGAGGAGTTACGCCCCCGTAACTCGACCACTAACCTTAGGCAAACAACTCTGGGTAGCGTTTCCTCATATCAGCCTCAGCTTCCCATGTAGCCTCTTTAGTTTTCTAATTTGACCACAATTCTTTTACAATGCTCACATCCTTGTTCCTTGTGCTCCTGACCTTAGAGTCAAGAATCTTTACTGGTCTTTCCTCATAAGTCAAATTCTCATCCTTCTCAATGGTTTCTGATTGTAACACATGTGTCACATTAGGAATATACTTTCGAATTTGGCTCACATGGAACACATTGTGAACCCTTTCTAGCTCACTGGGCAAATTCAACTTATAAGCCACTTTCCCTAATTTCTAAGTGATCTCATATGGCCCTATGTAATTTAGGCTTAGCTTTCCTCTCTTTCCAAACCTCATCACCCCTTTCATGGGTGAAATTTTCAACAAAACCTTCTCTCCACTTCATATTCCTCTTCCCTCTTTTTCAAATCAGCATAACTTTTCTGTCGATCTTGAGCTGCTTAAATCTTTTCTTGGATCAACTTGGTCTACTTAACCATATCCTCGATTATCTCTAGTCTAAGAACCATAGTCTCACTTATATCATTCTAACACACTGGGCTTCTACACTTCCGACCATACAATGCTTCAAACGGTGCCATTCCAATGCTTGCATGGTAACTGTTATTGTAAGAGAACTCTATCAAATCCAGGTGGTCTTCCCAAGACCCTTAATACCCCATCACACAAGCTCTCAACATGTCCTCCAATGTCTGAATCGTTCTTTCCGTTTGACCATCTGTCGCTGGGTGAAATGTTATGCTCATTAACAACTTAGTTCCCATCACCTTTTGCAAACTTTGCCAAAAGTTAGATAAAAATCTTGAATCTCTATCCGAAATAATATCCGTGGGTACCCCATGGTACTTCACCACAAACTTCACATATGCTCTTCCCAACTGATCCATGGTCCAAGTACTTCTCATGGGTATGAACGATGTTGACTTCGTCAACCTGTTCACTATTACCCAAATAGTGTCATTCCATGCCTTGGTCTTTGGCTAGGCTCCAACAGAATCCATATAAATCGAATCTCATTTCCACTTGGGAACCTCCAAGGATTGGACCTTTCCTAGAGGTCTACGATGCTCAATCTTCACTTTCTGACATGTTAAACACTTAGCCACAAATTCAACCACTTCTCTCTTAATATTGGGCCAACAAAAAGTTTTCTTCATGTCCTTATACAACTTATCCCCTCCAAGATGCATTGAATAAGGAGAATTATGGGCTTCTTGCATCAATCGTCGTTTCAGATCACCACAATTCTACGGTACACACCATCTTCCCTTAAATCGAATACTTCCCTCATCACCAATGGTGAAATCCAACACTTCTCCTTCATCAATCTTCTTCTTTATTGTCTTTAACTTCTCATCTTCCAATTGAATTTCCCTTATCTCATCATAAATGGATGGTTGAACCACCAAGGCATTCAACATCATAGCCACTTCACCATGCCCCACTACCTCCAAGTTCAACTTTTGAAATTCTACACACAACTGATCTGGTACTACCATCAAATTCAACGTATGCTCTGACTTTTTGCTTAAAGCATCTGCCACCATATTAGCCTTTCCCCCATGATACTAAATATCTAATGTATAATCACTCATACACTCCAACCATCGTCTCTGCCTCCCATTCAAGTGCGTCTGGGTGAAAATGTACTTCAAACTCTTATGGTCTGTGAAAATCCTACAAGTCACCCCATACAAGTAATGTCTCCAAATCTTCACGGAAAACACTATTGAAGCTAACTCAAAATTGTGGGTTGGGTAATTCCCTTCGTGAACCTTCCAATGCCTTGAGGCATAAGCAATCACTCTTCGATTTTGCATCAACACACATCCTAATCCCAACTTCGATGTATCACTATACAAGTCATATAGATCACTTTCATCCGGCAAAGCCAGCACAGGTGTTGTGGTTAACTTTTCTTTCAAGATCTTAAACGCCTCCTCACACTCTGGAGTCCACAAAAACTTATGCTCCTTTTTCATCAAACTTGTCATGGGCTTTGAAATCCTTAAAAAATCCTTCACAAACCTTCTGTAATAGCCAGCTAAACCCAAGAAACTCCTTACATCCGATACATTCTTTCGGGTAGGCCAATCACTCACAGCTCGATCTTGCTTGGGTCTACTGCAAATACGTCCTTGGAAATCACATGGCCCAAAAATGCTACTTTCTCCAACCAAAACTCACACTTAGAAAACTTGGCATACAACTGATGCTCCCTCAAACATGACAACACTTGTCTCAAATGCTCCTTATGTTCTTCTTTATCCATTGAATAGACCAAAATATCATCAATAAACACTACCACAAACTTGTCAAAGTATAGCCTGAAAATCCTATGCATCAAATCCATGAACACTGCAGGTGCATTGGTCTAACCAAATGGCATCACTGTGAACTCATAGTGACCATAACGAGTCTTAAAAGAACTCTTTGCAATATCTTGCTCCAAAATTCTCAACTGGTGATCCCGATCGTAAATCTATCTTTAAAAAGACCCCTGTTGCCTTCAACTGGTCAAACAAATCATCGATCCTTGGTAATGGAAACTTATTCTTCACTGTCACCTTATTCAACTCTCGATAATCTATACACAACCTCATGCTTCCATCTTTCTTCTTCACAAACAATACAGGAGCTCCCTAGGGTGATGAACTAGGCCTAATATAACCTTTCTCCAATAAATCATCCAATTGGGTCTTCAACTCCCTCAACTCAGCTGGAGCCATCCTATATGGAGCCTTAGAAATAGGTCAAGTTCTAGGCACTAGGTCGATAGTGAACTCAACATCCCTTACTGGTGGCATACCAGGAATCTCATCTGGAAACATATCTTGAAACTCTTCTGCAATAGGAATACCCTCTTCGCCTTTCTTTTCCTTACTTTCAACCTCTTGAACACTACACAAAAACAAAGGACATCCCTTCTTAACCAGCTTTTGTAGTTGCATTGCAGACACGATTCTCAACCCTAAGCTTTTCCCTTCCTTCTTATACACCACTTGGTGTTACTTGGGCTAGTCAAGGTGACCTTTTTAGCCGCACAATCAATTTTTGCTTCATACTTTCCCAACCAATCCATACCCAGAATCACATCAAAGTCATTCAAGTCAAACTCGATCAAATTGGCCAGAAACTCTACCCCAGAGATGGAAATAGGCACACTCAGAAACAATCTCGAACAACTCCTCACTTTCCCAGACGGAATAGACACATCTAGAGAAACTGACTCGGTACTCTCTAACCTGAGACTCCCAACTACTTTCTTAGAAATAAAAGAATGTGACGACCCTAAATAAAACAAGACTTTCATAGGAAAAGAACTTATAAAGAAAACACCAATTACCACATCACTAGAAGACTCAGCTTAACGGCTATTCATCAGGAACACACAACCCTTTGGGGCACTTCCCGCACCGCTACCGGTTCCAGCCTTGGTTGTAGGTCCACTAGGCTGAGGTGGTTTACTAGGTGCACTAGAATCTTTCACCTTCCCAGACTTAACATCAGCTTCCTTCTTGAAACACTCATACTCATTGTGTCCCAACTTCTGGCAGTAACGACAAGTTACTGGGTTTCCCTCACAATCCTTCCCTAGGCGATCTTTCTCACACCGCTTGCAGAAATACCTCCTCTTGGGTTTCTCTCCCTTTAGTTCCCATTCCCCTTATGGTTGGACGACTGTCCTCCATTACCCTTCCCAAAGTTTCCCTTGTTGTCCCTCCTATCTCTAGAATTCCCTTGGTAATTCCCATTGGGCTTGTGCCTCTTTTCACCCCCGTGAAAAGAGTCCGGGTTCTTCCTTTTCTCTCCTACCTGCTCTATCTTTCTCCCCTTAATTCCATACAGATGGGCTGCACGGCCATAGACTTCATCCAGGGTCTCAAAGGTCACTCCCCCTAGCTTCCCTTGAAGGGTAAAGGTTAGGCCTTGTTCAAATCTCTGAGCTTTGATGGTTTTAGTAAGAACTACTTCTGGGGCAAACCTCATCAACTCAATGAACTTATTGTAGTATTCACTGATTGATACGTTTCCCATTCTCAGGTTAGTAAACTCCATGCACTTCTTTTTTCTAAGGTAGGAAGGGTAAAACGTTTCTCTCAAGGCTTCCTTAAACTCATCCCACCCAAATCTTGGTCTTTTCAGCAACTCATCCTTTCTTTGGGCCCACCATAAGTCAGCTTCCTCCCTCAAGTAGTAAACCCCGTTGTTCACCCTCAGCTCACTTGGGCAATTGATAGCATCAAACAGCTTGTCAAACTCCCTAATCCAGTTTGGTTGGGTCCTCCCTTCCCAAGTAAACAGATGGTTTAGCTGCAGCTACCCTCTTAAAGACTTCACTATAGGCATCAAGCTTGGGATTTCGGTGTTCCCTTTTCACCACTTTCGTGATGTTCTCAAGTATATGGGTTAACTGATTAAGGATCTTTCCAACTTTGGAACCAGTGCGCTTACTCCTTATTTTATCCCTTATTCTTGGAGACATACTTCCTAGGTTTAATTACCACACTTTGAAAATTAAGACAATTTTTATCATATAAGCATTTAATTCACTTAACAACATAGAGAAATTTCAAATAATTCATTTTATTTTATTAATAACTAATGAAAATACAACTTTCTCTTTTAGAACAATTATTGAAACATGAAACAAAAACATAGTTAAAAAACAATCAAATAACACTATGGGCATAACCATCTTCAAGAGGATCATAATTAGTTCATCACTTCTATTACTTGGTTTGGCCATGAGAGTTGGGTTATAACCACTATAGCTTGGAATAAGGCCTGATGAGCTTGACCCAGATTTACTTATATTTCTGTCTGGGCCAGGAGTGTAACTAGGGCTTTTTGTTGGGCTTACATCCCCACGAGGTTGGCTTGAAGAAGCTTTGGGGTTTTGGGCTCTTTCTTTTTGCAGTTTGAGAACGAGTTTTGGGCCTTTTTGCAACATGGAAATGGGCTTTTAGGCTAGGTTGTTTGGAAGATTCATAGCTTGGAGTTTGGCTAAGAGAACGGTAATGCTTGCTCCTACCAAGAGGTGGTATGGACTCATCACTAGATTCCACATACTCATGTCGCTTCTTTGGGTATGAAAAAGGTACTTGGGCATTTAAGAAGTACATTTGGTCATTAGGTACAAAGGTTTGATCTTTTGGGATCGCGGGAATTTTCACAGATTTCCTCCTAGGTTCATCCTTGCGCTCCACATAGTGCAAGTCCCTCTTAGGGCTAGACATGGTTGCCAACCATTTCCCTTCATGATGATGCTTCTCATTCCACATTCCGTCTTCCTTGATCACATCCCCATATTTGTCAAAACGAGGTTGGTATTTCTTAGTCTTAGGTAAATGGGCTAAAGCCAAAAGGACCATCCAAGGTTGTTGGGTCAAGAATTCCTCACCATCCTTCTCATAAAGAGTCAAGGCCAAAGTAAAAATTCCAGTCATGAACTCACTAACTGAGACTCCACTATCTTTCAAGTTATGAATGTCAAAATATATGTCTTATTTGATCAATCTTTTCCATCTGTTTCACACACACATGCAAAATAATTAATTATATGCCAAATCACACAAACAATCTAATTGAAATTCCATTTGCAATAAGCAATTCATAACTCAATAAACCAATTAACCAAGTATCACTCAACTACGGGTAATACTACAAAATTTCTGCCCCCCTATACTCACTTCAAGGTGTTTTAACACCAACTTTAATGCACACATAATCGCATACTCAAGTTTTAAATAATTTCAATTCTTTTTATTTTCGAAAATAATAAATATATACTTGAATCAAGATTAAAGGACGGTCGAGCTTGCGTCTCCTAGGAAAGTTACCTACGACGTTGAGGCGAGCCTTTCCTAGACAGAGAGTCGTACCCATTATAGGCCTCCGTATAGAACTCAAGAATCCTTTTCTCCTTCATCTTTCCACAAATACGAAAATAGTTTTTTAGTAAAATAAGGTTTTTGACTCACACACAAATGCGAAACTCTATCTATCCTATATGCCTTCTTAAGTCTACCCACAATTTTAATTACTATTCCAATTTTAATCTTTTTAGGACCTTGAAAACTAATACCACTTTGTAACACCCCCAAATCTTCGTCTACGGAAATACCAGTATAATACGTATAATTATACCGTAGAGGTAGACTTTGGCGTATTAACGTCGCGTGATTACGCAAGGCTACTCAACTTACTAAACAAAACAATACTTTGCAGCGGAAACTTCAAAACTCTTCTTATTAATAATAACTAGAAATAGTAACCAATAATATGAGTACTCAAAATGGATACAAAGCCAACATTCCTAATTTAGTGAAATCAAATCCCAGGACTCCAATGCATCACTTTATTCACTTCACCTGAAATGACACTACTTACCATTACGGTAAACAGGGTGAACCAAAACAAATAAGAAGTACGAGTTAGCAAAATATGCTAAGTACGGTAAGTGCAAGATAATTAAACTCAATTTATTTGCAAACATTATTTAAAACCAGTTCCAATAATTTCAAACTCATGATTCAAAACCAAATTTCTCAATATTCCAATCTCAATAATCAATACAACCAATTCCAATTATTATAAAACCAATTCCTCATATTATAGAAACTAATTCCTCATATTATAGAAACCAATTCCTCATAATAAACCAATAAAACCAATGAAACCAATTAAACCAATTTCTCTACCAAGTGTGCACACCCCCCAAGCTAGTCTCCTTATGTTAGAAGGCTATTCTTGAGGAAAGACCCGGTCATACAAAGTCCAAGACCTTATCAATAAACCAAATCCGCATACTGGGATTACTACCACGCTTATAAAGTATTTATAAAATAATTCAATGGTTCAATAACTCCTCTTTTAAATCCAATAATTTAACCTTTAATGAAAACAATCCAAACTCCTTTTTAATAAATTCAACATGCTTTTAAAATCAATCCCTTTTTAAACATGAATAATAAATTAATTAATCAAAATATGCTATGAAAAATCAATACTCCAATTCAATTATTAAAACCAATCTTTTAAACATACTTTTATTTCATAAACCATAATTCAAGTCAATTTAATTCAAGAAAAATAAATCATTCAAACATGTTCATTCAAATCGATCACTTTCAATTTATCTAGCCACCTAACGTACCTTGATCCTTGCTTAGCCAAAAATCACTTCAAAAGAACTCTCAAGTAGCTTGATAAAAAAACAATATACAAATAAATATAACCTTAATTAATATAAGGTTATCAAATAATCACAAACAATTAAATTAAACCCTCCTAACTATATGTACATGAACCTTTTAAATTAATTTCACATAAACATTATTAAAATATGATTTTATATAATTAAAACTACGCATAATAATTTTATATTAATCTCCCATAATAATAATAATAATAATAATAATAGTTGAATAAGAGAAAAGGAGAAGAAAGATAAGAAACCAAGGAGAAAAAAGAATTAGTTTGTGTTGGAAAGAGAAGACAGAACTTGCAGAGGCTATAACTCCTTCGATATAACTCCGAATTGGGTGATTCTTGAGCCTAAAATCAAGGATTTTTCAAGAGGAACAATTTTATTTGAAACGTCAATACCCCAAAACTGAAAAAAAATGCCCAAAAATTGGCTTCAAAGATAAACGGGATAATTTGTGTAAAATTGAGGAGAAGAAAAGAATATAATTGGTGTGAAGAATGTGAGAGGTATGAAAGGGTATTTATAGGCTAGCTCATGCAAGAATTAGGGTAGGAAAATTTAGGAAGAATTATGGTAAGTAGGGTTTAAGGGATTACTTGAAGAAGTGAGTATAGATTTAAGGAAAATTTTAATATTAAGGAGATTGTGTATAATTGAATATGGAAGGTATGTATGTCATGAAAAATATTAAGGAAATTGGAATTAATTGGAGAATAATTAAGAATAATGAATGGCAAGAAAATATAATGATTGGATATTTAAAAGATGGAGAATTTGAATTAAGGAAAATAGGAGATTTTAAGGAGATAATTAATAATACAAATTACCAAAATATTTTTCCCAAAATCTACATGAGATGCCCGAAATTTTTGAGCTTTCCTAAGACCATATTTTTGGCCCTCCTATTTAGTATTTAGGAAATTAATTTTCTAGTTTTAAGGAATTAAAATAATTGTGTAAATAATAATTATTATAATAAATAATTAAATAATAAAATAATAAAATACCAAATATTCACCAAATAATTTAACTAATAAAATCAGATTTTCACATAGGAAAATCCGAAATTTATTAGTCAAATAAATTGGATTTTTGAACTTATTAAAATAATAATAAAATATAGCTTTTGCCTTAATATTCGAAATATATAAATAATCCGTTTTTTAAAATAGGATAAGTGGATAATAAATATTATCAAAAATAATAATTTGTTTTTAAAATACTTTTGGCGCCAAAATTTAAATATCATTTTGGCTCCAAGATATAAATAGTAAGTTGAATTACTAAAATACCCTTTTTAGAAAATAATAATTAATTAGGAAAATACGTATGAAAATATGGGGTATTACAGAAGGTCAGTACCCTCCACTTACAATTTTTTCTTCGCGTCATTAATAAATACACAATCACACACAATGAGTCTCAAGCACACACTAATACACACTAATAATGGCATAAACTGTGAATAAAATATACAAAGTGAATCATGATGCATAAATAGTGTCAAGTGTCATCAACAAAAGTAAATAATAAAAACCCTCGGTCAAAAATCTGTAGAACTAGAAAAGTGAGGATCAGTGTCATCTCCATCCTGCGAATACGGCAACGGCGGACCAAAGAGTCCCTTTATCATCTGGGTACGAGGAGTAGTATCCCTACTAGTCCCTAGAGCTCCAGTAGTAGAAAAACTCAAAGTAGGACCTGTCCAAGTGGCAAACAACGTAGGCCGACTCCAAGAGGTAGGAAGCGTCGGTGGAGGCATCGTCCCAGACAATGGAACTGAAAATAAGCTGGCACCGATGGAGGAAGCAACCCACACAATGGAGCTGAGTATAAACCCTGGTCCACTGGAGTAATGACTGGCCTGAACTCAGGCTATGAAGGCTGGGAAGATGAAGGTCGCTGCCATTGACCCTAAAAATGCTGGAATGGCTGAGAAGGCTGAGGCTGCTGCCACTAAGCCTCCTAAAACGGCTGAGAAGGTCGAGGCTGCCGCTGAGACTGAGAACGCCGACGAACCTCAAGAGATCGTCTACCGCGACTAGGCTCCCCCTCGTCCGAGTCTCTGTATCTCGAGCGCGAGCAAGACCTCTGTCGCTCCTAAAAGACACAAAATGAAAAGATGTCAATGATGAAAGATAGAAATAAATGGTAATTATGGAAAAAAAGTGAACATACCTCGAGAACATCGCCAGAACCACCCCGAATACTCACACCACGTCGAAGCTTGATGATGCAGTACTTCAAAGCGTCAACCAGCTTCATAAATCCCATCACGTCCAAGTGCGTAGGCTGGGAACAAAGCAAAGAAAAATCAGTAATAAGTTGTAGGGAATATTTCAAGAATTACCACAAACCTGAACCCCATTGTGATCATACACTTAAGCATGGTGGCGTCCAAAGGGAAAGAAGCTAGAGGAAAAGAGTCGCCAACAAGTTTTTGGAACTTGTAAACTGTTCATAGGGTGAAGGTTACACCCCTTAACAATCCAGGAGATCTTTTACTCCAATAGGTCTGGAATCAAGACTAGAAGTTTAGGGATGAAAGTAAAAATCCAACCTAAAAGAGATTGAACTTGCCCTAATAATAGGCCACTACTTTATTCTTCTCGTATTCATGTGCGCTTTCTGACTAACATGCAATCAATAGGTTTACCCTAAACCTGTTTATATATGTTGGTTGAATATTAATGCACAAATAAAACTATTATTGGCGATCACTTGAATTATAATCAAATTAACCTATAACAAGATTATTAGTTATCTTATTAAGCGTGATTACAAGTGCCAATTCCCTTTAAACATGCATAAAAGGTGCGATCAAGCAATAACAATAAATATAAAGTAACATAACAATAATCATAATAGTAATAATAATTATAACAATTATAAAACCAATAATCATGTTCATGTTAAAAATAAATCATAATAATAGCAAGATCTTAGGCATGATACTAACAAGATTAATAACAATCCCTAGCATGTCATAAACATACAAAAAATCAAAGCTTTAACCCTAACATGATGCTAACATTAATATTAGGAAAGAAAATAGGAAGCATCATAGAAATCATAATTGATATAAGCAAATTACCCTAAACATGATACTAGGAAAAGCAACAAAACATCCTAACATGTACTAGGAATCAAAGTAACAACCTAAACATGATTTCTATATCACAATATCAATTAAACAATCAAAGCACTTACTTGGATGACTCGTATCTCTTTCCAATAACAAAATACACACGTTAGTAACTTCAAGGAAAATATATAATACAAACAATTAAATTAAATAATTGAAAGAAAGATTTGGGACAAAACCCTCAGAAATATCAAACCTTTCATGTCTAGGGCGAAGGCAACTTCGAATTATGCTAGGTGTGTCTAGATCTTTTGAATGCAGAATTTTGTTTGTAAAAAGGTTGGTTTAGAATAAGAGAGAGAGAGTATCAAGATTTTCTTAATGAGAGTTAGTTATTAAAAACGGAGGTTTTAAGGAGGCTATTTATAACGAAAATAAGCCGTAATATGATAAAAAACAATAAGAGTTTCAAGAAGAACAAAACACGATGTTAGCGCCACAAATGCCTCGGTTGCCGCGCGATAGGCATGTCGCTAGGCGACAGCCTGTTGAGCGGCGCTGCAGGCAGTTTTTCCACACGCTTTCTATTTTTTTGATAAAATTAAGAGTATGAGGGGCAAAAATCTAATTTCATTTAAAACACCTCTTTTATTCTAAATAAAACTCACAAAAACTCAACTATCAATGCTAATCTCATTAGGATTCAAAAGAAACTTCTAGAAGATTCTAGAAGACTATAATCAATCGTAATTGCATTAAGAATGATAATTCATAATAGGCCCTTCTCTAGATCATTAGGCCGCAAATAAAGATCAAACCGAGCCCAGTTTAGTAATTTGGCCATAACTTCCTCATTATTCATCGGAATTGGGCTTAAAATATATCTTGGAAAGATCTTTTCGATCCCGATCCAACTACACTATTATTGGACCCTTGCCATGGACCAAATTCAATTGGATTTTCCATTTTCATAAAACAGGCTTTCGAAAACAGAGAGAAAGAAAAGAATTAAAAACTAACCGCAACACTAAACTTTCCACACTTTCATTTTATTCGATAATGATTCGACGTGAAAAGTATTCATCACCGGGTTTTGTTTTGGGGAGACGCAAATGGGTATCTACAGAAGCCCCCACTTTGACTGAGTTTGGAGAAACACAAGTTAAGAAAAAAAAAGTCAAAGTATCGATAGGGACGGAGAATGATTCAGAACGTTCTGCGATCCTAAATCACTCTTGTAACGCCGATACCTGCAAACTAGCGTTAGTTAAAATAGATAAAAGAGTTAAGAAACCCGTATCTTGCACCGTTGAGCAAAGGTCTCTAGGAGTAACCGATTTTTTGCTGCATTGCCGTTGTGACAACCCTCCACAAGCTAGGGAACGCCATCTTACTGTTGTTGATATGTCCACGCGTCTTTAAACAAAGAGCTTTGACGATCTTCCTCAAACTAGAGGATACCGCCTGAAGATTGTTATGCCGGAAACTGCCTCTAATTTCCTCTGTGATAGTCTTCTGAAAGCCAGAGAATCCTATTGAAGACTGCTTCGCTTGAAACCATCTTCAGTTGTTGCGATAATATTCTAAAGAATATCGCCGAAGACCAACGCTTGTCGATCCCTTAAAGTTCGCTTGAACTTGCTTTTGCTATGCCTGTGTGTCGGCGCTTTTGCTGCTTGTGAACCGATATGTCGGTGCTTTTGTTGTTTGTGAACCATTGCATTGATGCCTTTGCTTCTTATGAACCATTATGTCGGTGCTTTTGCAATGAGCCAATGTTTAGGCGCTTTAAGCTAAGTGAGGCGATCATTTATCAAGTGGATCACTTAATGTGATTGTAATTGAGCCGATTACTAAATCATGTTAAATTGCTTATAGGGGCTAACTGGCGTACCAAGGGACCCAAACTGATGTACGAGGTTGAAATAATCATTCTAAGAGGCCTCAAACTGTATCACCGCTGCAACGTTGCTCGGCGCTGCACTCGGGTTTTCCGAATAAAAGCCCTTTCTTCCTCATTTCGTCGCTGTAGTTGTTTCCATTGGAGTTCACCACGAAAACTTCAAATTGTCCGTTCTTTCTCGTTTCTCAAGCTAATTCGCTCAAATTTGTTGCAAATTGAAGCTTTGTTCATCTAGTTTGGTGATCTATGTAAGTTTTCTTCAAACTCACTCAATTTTGCTGAATTTCGCACATGTTTATTCACAAATTTCTTAAAAATTCGAAACTTATATTGCTTAATTTTCTTTGTTTTTCAAATTTTATGCCATGAAATTTCTTGATTATGTTTGTATACTTCCTTGGGAGTATTTTGAGACTTGTTTGACTTAATTTGGTGGAGAAATGAGCAATTCAACATTGTTGAACCTCGTAAGGTCGGGAGAGCAATGTGGCTTGTTCTTGATGTTTTTTCTAGCAGTTCTTGTCCAATTTATCACAATAATTATCATAATATTGCAAGAAATTGTTTGATTGCTTGAAAAATGTCATATATGCTTGAATTGAAATTGTGCTCTGTTTTAGTACTACGTACTCTATTTTTTCGCGAACATAGTATCATGCGGCTAGGAAAACCCTATATACTATAGAGCCTTAATTTTTTACAATTATGCACAATGTAGTATGGCTAGACAACGAGGTTCCCGGTCCCGGTCCTGAGACACACGGTGGGAGCACGAGCCCGTACATGAGGACGCAAATCCGTCAACTTCTCTTGGTCCCCTTCCTGAGTGGGGCGAGCGGACATTGTTCTTTGCCTCGAGCACCACATTTCCAAGAGGGTGCATTGTGGGATTGCTAGTGGTAGGACGCGTAGCCATGTCTCGGGCAACGAGACCATAGGCAAGCTGTACAACAAGTATTTTAGCGGCGATGAGGGATGCGACGGCTTTGGGAGTCTTGTGGGCTAACGACCCTATTTCAGGCTACATAGGCCATTTACTCGTTCGACGCGGGCCAGCACGTGGTTCATGCTTTTGTGGAGTTCTTCTGGGACACCACCAACACTTTTCACTTTCCTTGGGGTGAGATGACTGTCACCCCAGCCGACTTCAGTCTTATCTCCGGACTGGAGTTTCGCTCGACTACGCTGACGTTCGACAGCTCTATTAGTGCTTTCTCTCCGACAGTCGAGGAGATGTTGGGTCCGATCACTGTTTGGGCCCGTGCCAAGGTGGAGCCAGCACGTCTTAGCTCCAAGTGCATTCGCCGGTTGACTCTGGCGATGGATTTTGAGGACGATGCGACTACCCGAGAGCAGCAGGTACGCATCTTTTAACTTATTTTGCTGTTAGGGACCTTTTCCCCTGACAAGGGTAGTCGGGTGCTGCTTTACTACCTTCCTGCTCTCCGCAATCTTCAGCTGATCGGGACTTACGATTGGGCCTGCTTGGCCTACGCTGACCTTTTGCGGGGATTGCGAGACCCATGTTGCCACCGGTCTCACATGAGAAACATTGCTCTCTCTAGCTTATGGAGAGTCGTAGAGGTACACTTTATCTCTTTAAAAGTTAGCCCTATACTTTTATTAACATCTGCTGATTTCCTCTTTATCTTTGTAGATCTGGTTCTACAAGTACTTTCCTTCGCTTGGGCCAGCAAGACCATCTCCTCGCGAGAACCCTGTTGCCCCTATTAGAAAGGTTGTTTCAGTGACCAGGCGACTACTTCCCATGTTCGAGAGCTGATGCTCTCGGTATGTTCCTTTTGAATATTTGTCGTCTTTTGTATTGTTTTTGGTAGAGCTTCATCTTAGGGACATATTTTGCAAGAGCCTGAGGTATTTTACCGGCCATGGGACGGTTTGGTTATTCCTGCGCTGGCAGCGCAGTACACCGCTGAGCGTCGCTATTTCTAGGGGACGTATGAGGCGGCGGTGTATCCAGGAGAGAGAGTTGCTATTCAGCACTCTTCGGTGATCTTTGTCGTCCCTGCTCCTTCGCCAAGCCACATGTTCCATGACGCGACGATGCTCAACTTGGCGGAGAGGTCGCCTGCTGGTACCCCTTGGCGATCTTATGCTAGCTCGGGGCAATGCTACGAGGAGGACTTGCTGCCGTTGTTAGCTCCAACCCCTGTTTTTTCTGAGGAGGCGGCGGTATGATTTTTATGTTTTATCTCCTAGCTAAGTAGCCCCCAAGTGGTATTTTATTCACTTTGGTTTGCTTTTTGGCAGACTGAGCATACTGAGTTCATTCCTCCCCGGATGTCCATCAACTATCAGGGGATGTACGACCCTATTGAGGAGATGATCCCCCCGGCTCCTGACGATCAGCGCTTCGTAGAGTGATCCATCCCTTGTCACCAGACTCGTGTAAGTTATTTACTTGATATTTGTTTATATTTATCCTGTGTTGTTATTGACTTTGTTTTTCGACAGTTCTCGCGCGAGGTGGTGTCGGCGATGGCGAGGTGCATAGGCGCCTTTCGGAGCCAGCTAGTGCAGATACGGAACGTGACTTTCAGTCGTTGTGACGACGCTGCTCAAGAGGTAACTTTTTCTTCTTTTGCATTTTTTTTCTATTTTCTTTGAATTTGACTTAATTTAATTTTGCAGGGACAACCTATCCCTTCACGTACTCGGATGAGACCCGAGGCAAGGAGAGATCCAGCTCGGTCTGGCATGAGGCATCGTCGCACTACTTCTGGGGGCCGAGGTGGTCGATCTGATGCTGCCCGGAGCGAGGCAGTGGAGGGCTCTATCTCTTCATCTAAGGGTGCACGGACTGGGTCGATTGGCCAAGGAGAGGCGACATCGGCTCCGGTGGGTGGTGGGACGTACGAGGTCGACTCTTCGTCACAGCAGCCTCTGCAAACTCAGACTTTGCTGATTTATCATCAGGACGACCTTGGGTGGACTGGTCTCGAGTTGAGTTTCCCTACTCCTGGCGAGACGGGAGCTAGTTGAGAGCTTACTCCTCGATCTGCGCAGTTCTTTGATATAATGAACATTCCTCATCATCTGCGTCCTCCAATGCTGTAGTTGTATATATGTTTATTTATTTTGACTTTTATAGGACTTTTCCTGACTGACTCGTTTATTAGACACATTTGTTAGACATATTTTGTATATACAGACTTCTATCTATTATGGCTGTTTTATCTTTGCATTTTTTTTTCATTTTTAGGTGCATATGTGGGTGTGTAAAAAAATTTGTGATAAATTTTGCGCAAAAATTTTCGTCATCTTATTACTAATAGAGGGTATCCGACTTTCTCCCCCAAAAAGAAAAAATGAAAAATAAATCGGACTTAAAACAAACCTAAATTTAATTAAGCTTGAATAAATCCAAAAGGAAAAGAAAATATACGAAATTAGTATGTATGGGGTAGTTGAACAAAGGGCAAAATTGTAAAGTCATTGTACGAATTCGAATCATAGCCAGAATAAACGCGGTTTGCATAGCACGTTGAGGAAGCACTGCAGCGCCGCTTGTCGCCACGCGCTGCTGCTGTTGCCAGGCGACAAACTCTGTTGCAAGGCGATAAGATTTTCGTTTGGCGCTGTAGTGTGATGCCTCCGAATCCTTTCCGGTGTCAAATTGCATCGTTTTTGTAAATAAATAGTCCCCTAATATGCCGATTTTCTGTATAATTTGCACAGATTAATTATTACCTTAGCTTCTCAACAAATAATCATGTCTTCTCAACAAACAGAAAAGAACTCGACTTTTTTCACATGGGAGGTATTTATGGTAATAAGGGGGTAAATCTTGACATAGATTTTATTCATATCGCTTAAGAATATTGGGACACATATACACATTGCTTTAGATTAGGGTGTGATGAAATTAGCCCTTTACGGAAGAATTTGATGCTATCCTGGGCTTCCCTTCATTAGATCTTGCGGTAATTCCTAGAATGAATGAATACTATTATAAAGATTTTGAGCGCTTCTTTAATTTAAAAGACAGAGATCTAGATCTAACAAATATTTTAGAAGGTAGCGTAGTTAATCTAAAAGAAATTGCACGCCACTACTTTGATAGACCTTATATCTTTTCATGTTTATAGAAGAAGGGCTTTTCTCTTTTGCATGCTTAACCAATATCTTCTCACTAGTGGTAGAACAAATGAGGGTCAAACAATTATATTAACTATTTTGGAGCAAATTGAATCTGGAAGGAATCCAATGCCATTAATTCTTGGAGAGACTATGCATAGTCATGATGAATTAAAGAAAAATCCAAAAGCATCTTTTCAGGGCTCTCCAATTTTATTACGGGTAGAAAAATAATATTTTTAATTAAAAAAATCAAAAACATATATTTGTATAGTAATACTAATTACATTCAATTAATTTTTTGCAGATATGGCTAATGGAGAGACTAGAATTAATTAGTCCACCTAACAACATTGAAAAATACACTCCAAATTGCTTTGTGAGGCGAAAGAAGCACTTCTCCAAGATGGGTCGCCATGAGTGGAGTAAGGTCTTTGCCTCTTACAACTTTGCTATCAAGTGGGTCATCCCATGGTGGAAAATAGAGAAGATGGTTGGTGTCAACATGTAATCTTTACCAAAATCGAAATTTATTTCTTTTGGGGTACGGGTTTTTTGTCAAAGTATATCTTGTCTTTACCACGAATTATTTTCCCTACTTAACAACAACTATAATTTTGCCCATATTTTCAGGTTCTTTAATTTTCGTATTTCCTCGGAGAGGGAATAATATTATAAGGTGGTATACTACTTTAGAGCTCCTTCTAATAACTTATGCATTTTGTAATCATTTCCATCCGGATGATCCATTAATCCAACTGACCGAAGATTATAAATGGATCAACTTTTTTTATTTCCATTGGCGATTAGGAATCGTTGGACTTTCGACGGGACCCGTTTTACTAACAGGATTCATTACGATTTTAGCTACACTAGCCGCTTGGCCAGTTACTCGAGATTCTCGATTATTCCATATCTTGATGTTAGCAATATACAGTGGTCAAATAGGATTATTTCGTCCCGAGATCTTTTACTTTTTAAATAATTTGGGAATTAGAATTAATTCCTGTTTATTTACTTTTATCCATGTGCGAGTGGGGGAAAGAAACGTCTTTACTCCGCTACTAAATTTATATTGTTACTGTAGGGGGTTCTATTTTTCTATTAATGGGAGTTCTGGGTGTTGGTTTATATGGTTCCAATGAACCAACATTAAATTTCAAAATATTAGTTAATTAATCGTATCCTATGTAATTAGAAATAATATTCTATATTGGATTTTTTATTGTGTTTTATGTCAAATTACCGATTATACCTTTATATACATGGTTACCCGATACCCACGGAGAAGCACGTTATAGTACTTGTATGCTGCTAGCCAGAATCTTATTAAAAAAGGGAGCGTATGGGTTGATTCAGATCAATATGGAATTATTACCTCACGATCAATGATAGGCACAATACAAATAATCTATGCAGCTTCAACATCTCTTGGGCAAAGAAATTTAAATAAAAGAATAGTCTATTCTTCCGTATCTCACATGGGTTTCATAATTCGAGGAATTAGTTCTATAACCGATACTAGCCGGCCTTAATTGGGCCATTTTACAAAAAAATTCTCATGGATTTATTAATGTTGCGCTTTTTTTTCCTAGCGTGAACTAGTTACAATCGAATACTCCTTGTTTATCAATGATATGGGTTGAATGGAGATTCCAATGCCAAAAATATTCACTCTTTTGTATCTTTTCAATGGCATCTCTTGCATTACTTGGCATGAGTGGTTTCATTACGGAATTAATAGTATTTTTTGGACCTATTACCAGCCAAAAATATCTTTTAATACAAAAAACACTAATTACTTTAATTTTTGAATGGCAATTGGAAGCATATTAACTCCTATTTATTCATTATCTATGTTTACTAGTAATAGGTATTAATATTTACACGAATTTCGTTCTCTCACTACCAGTTGGAAAAGTAGAAGCTATTTTATACAATTATTTTTATAGATAGATTTCCTTTCATTAAATGAGATGGAAAAAGAAGTATTCTTTACATAAGACAAAGCAAGAAAAAATTAGAATTTAAATTACGCATTTTTTATGTTTGTGAGAACCATGTAAATCATAATTTAAATGGTTCTCACCTGTTTCTAAGAGACGTGCTTATGATTTGTACTATAATCTATATTCATAAGGTCCTTTGTTCCATTTAATTAAGAGTTATTGTAAATGAGCCATATTTATGTATCCCTATTCCTAATATATTAACCCCCAAATAGCATATCCAAATTATAAGAAAGCCAATAAAAGCCACAATTGCAGAATTCGCAGCTCGAAAATTTTTACTTGTTTGAATATGTACATAAATTGCAAATATGGTCCAAGTAATAAATGCCCAAGTTTCCTTTGAATCCCAATTCCAATATGATCCCCATGCCTCATTGGCCCATACTGCTCCTGAAAGAATACCTATAATTAAAAAGATAAATCCTAGACTAATAAGACAATAACTCCAATGATCAAGTTGTTCAAACAATTGGGACATGTAATATTTTCGAGCAGAGGAGGGCGGAACATTTTGTACATATTGCATTTTTCATTTATGTATTGAACCTCACTAGAGTAAAATGACTCATTTAATAAAAGGTTTTGTTTATCAAAAACCCTTATAATATCCTTTTGAAATAGAATAATTAGAAGTGTTACAGATAATAATGATCTGAATAAAAGAGCTGCATAACCTAATACCATCATACTTACATGCATCATCAACCACTAGGATTGGAGAGCGGGTACTAATATTCTGGATTGATGCATTTCAGTTAAGAGACCTTATGTAGTGAATTCTTGGGTAAAAATAGCACTTGGTGCGGTTATTGTACTTTAAGAGTTTTTCTCTTTTTTTAAAAAAAACGGAGAATCAGTTTCATGCTTGTTTGAGTAATAGCAATGAGATTTCCCAATGTCATACTAAGAATAGCTAGGATTTCCAGAAGAAGATGACATTCGTTTGATGAGAAATAAAAGGAAATATCAAAAATTCAAGTGGCAGAAGCTTAAGCAATTACTTTCAAAGTAACAGAAAGAAAAGCAACGACTGGAGGGGGAGAGTCAGAGTCGAAAAGAGGATTCCTCACTTATTTCTCTCATTTAAAACCGTGCATGAGACTTTCATCTCGCACGACTCCAAAGTGATAAAAGAAAGAAGACAAGTTCTTTCTTTTTTTATTACCTTCCTCTTGTATGTAAAATATTGGAGCTGTTCGATTTCTAAAAAAGATTACTAATCCTTAACTTTTCGAAGAATCCTTTATTAGCCAAGAGAACCCACGAACCAGAATATTAAGAGCTTGCGGCCCCACCTATAAGTAAATAATTCGTAGTACCCTCATTAGACCGTACATATTTCTTGGTATATCAAGATAATAGGTATGAGCATAAACTAAAACATTCTGGACCTACAAAGGTAGTTATTAAATTGTTAGCACCGCATACAAACATCCCTCCTAGTGTAGCTGTTAATACAAATAAGTGAAACTCTGTTAAAGCCATTTTTGTACATTAAATGTACTTTACAAATAGAGGAATACATAAAATTAAACATATTAAAATAAGAAATTGAAAGATTTTGTTGAAATTGTTCGTTTGGAAATTTCCTGAAAAGCCAATCATAGGTTATTCTCTCCATCAGAAAAACAGGGCTGTTATGCTCATTATTAAACTTGTTGAAGAGATGAAATATAACCAAGGTATATCTTTTTAATCAGAGGTTGAATTGATCATCAGAAGAAGAATTAGGCAAAATTTTTTTTATATATTCTGGAAAAATCAAACTTCCATCGAAGTGAAGCAAATGAAAGGCTTTCATAAAATTCTCGTAGAATCGAGAATGAATTTTTAATTCTGTACATACAAGATCATGAACTAGTAACTGCATCCAATCTCCAAAAAATTACCAATTGTTTCTATTTTTGTAATGGAATATTTACGGAATCTCCATGAATAGCATGGTATTTACATGAGATTCCTCGTTCTTATTCTTAAACGAGCTCCTGAGAGGGCTTAGTTGATCCATGATTTATCTATAATTTGTTTCAAGAAAAGAAAGAACTATATCGATCAATTCTGATTCTTTCATTTTTTATTGATTATTTTCTGATCAAGGTGTATGGATCCATGGATCTAGGTGTATATATAAATACTTTTCTGTTCATGGATTATCAAAAATGTGCAAAAACTTTATTTGCTTATGCTATTCTATGAGTCTCTTTCTTTTTGCGTATGGCATCGCCACTCCTTTGGCAGCATCCACTAATTCAGAACTTAATTTAAAAGCCATATTTTGACTTAGACGTTTTCAGGCTGCCCCCCAATAACCAACGAATGGCAAGCGGTTTTCCTTGTGTGGATCATATTTAAATGGGAACTTAATATGTCGATCTACCTACACGTCTTTTTTTTATGGCTATGTCGGGAGTTACTCCATGTATTGCTTGACGTAAAACAGATAGTGGATTTGTTTCTGTCTTTTGTTGAATCTTTTTCACGGCTCGATAGAGAATTTGATAAGCCAATGATTTTCTTCGTGTTTTAGAATACGGTTAACCAACATGTTAACTAATTGATTACGATAAATTGGATCGGATTTTACAGTTTTTTCTTTTACAATACCTCGACGTGACATGAGCGTAAAAGGGCTTCAAGAATCAATTTTCTTTTTATATGGGCTAAAATCACTTATTTTGGCTTTTTGACCCCATATTGTAGTGTGGATCTCAAAATATATGAAAGATCTCCCTCCAAATCTTACATACGACTTTCATCGAATACGACTTTCCACAGAATTCGATATGTATCTATGAGATTGAGTATGAAATTATGTTTACTCACTTTAAATTGAGTATCCGTTTCCCTCCTTTTCCTGCTAGGATTGGAAATCCTGTATTATCCATATCCATACCATTGAGTCCTTGGGTTTCCGAAATAGTGTAAAAAGAAGTGCTTCGAATCATTGCTATTTGACTCAGACTTGTTCTTATAAAGTCGAGGCATTTTGAATTGTTTTTTGACACGAGAAAATTCAGGAAAAACCTCTGAAATTATTTCAATATTAGACCTTGGACCTATAATAGTTCCGAATCGAATCTCTTTAGGAAGAAGATCTTTTGTCTCATAGTAGCCTGCTCCAGTCCCCTTATGAAATTTTCGTTATTGGGTTAGCCATACACTTTACATGTTTGTATCCATTCATCACATGGCATCATCAAATGATACAAGTCTTGGATAAGAATCTACAACGCACTAGAACGCCCTTGTTGACGATCCTTTACTCCGACAGCATCTAGGGTAACTCGAACAATGTGATATGACACACCAGGTAAATCCTTAACCGTTCCCCCTCTTACTACAACTATAGAATGTTCTTGTAAATTATGGCCAATACTAGGTATATAAGTAGTGATTTCAAATCCAGAGGTTAATCGTACTCTGGCAACTTTACGTAAGGCAGAGTTTTGTTTTTTGTGGATGATAGTGAAAAAGTTGACAGGTAAGTGACCCTTACTACCACTTTACAAAACCGTACATGAGATTTTTACCTTATACAACTCCTCGTTCAATTCTTTCAAAGCATTGGATCCTTTCAATAATTCTTAAAGTCCCATAGATTTGATCGTGTAGAATCTGATCCAATTTCTCATTGAGCTAAGGGTACAAAAAAATCCAATTGATTTTGATTTTTTGATCAAAAGTACTATGTAAAATCCTCGGTTTTTCCTTTTCCTCTATCCCTATCCCATAATTACAGCTCTAGAATCAATAGAGAACCTTTTCTTCTGCATGATTCGATATTATTACATTCCAATTCCTTTCCAATACCTTCCAAGGAAAATCCCGAATTATATCATCCTAAATTGACGGATTAGTGTGAGATTATCCATGCGGTTGTGCACTCTTCGAATAGGAATCCATTTTTTGAAATATCCTGGCTTTCGTGCTTTGGTGAGTCTTCGAGATCCTTTCGATAACCTATGTTGTGTTGAAGGGATATCAATATGATCCGATCGATTGCGTAAAGCCCACGGTAGCAAGAGAACCGGGGAAAGTATACTGAAAAGACAATTGTTTTCGATTATATTAGTATTTTCTAGATTAGTATTTGTTAGTGATCCCAGCTCAGTGAGTCCCTTCTTCCGTGATGAACTCTTGGCACCAGCCCTACGTTTTGTCTCTGTGGATCGAGGAGAAGGGGGGGCTCGTCGAGAAGAGGATTATACGATGAGAGAAGCAAGGAGTTCAACCTCTTTCAAATATACAACACGGATTTTGGCGAGGCAATGTAGTTGGACTCTCATGTCGATCCGAATGAATCATCCTTTCCACGGAGGTAAATCTTTTTCTGCTAGGCAAGAGGATAGCAAGTTAAAAATTCTGTCTTGGTAGGACATGTATTACTATTACTATGAAATTTATATTAGAAGTGGTTAATGGTGGGGTTACCATTATCCTTTTTGGAGTGACGAATGCGGTTTGTGTTCCTAAGAAAAGGAATTTGTCCACTTTTCAAGGAGTGGGGGTGGGGGGGGGGGGGGCGCGAAAACACATATGAACTCTTAAATGAAAATTGAAAAGAGATGGAACTTCAGTTGCTTTAGAAAGGGTAAGATATATGGCGCAAGAAGAAGGGGTTGATCCGTATCATCTTTACTTGGTTCTGCTTCCTTTTTTTTTTTTAACTGAGTCGGGTTCTTTTCCTACCTATATCAAATAAAACATGCCAAGCCAAATCTTATTCATGTAAAACCTGCTTGATTTAGATCGGGAAAATCATACGCTTTTATGAAAGCATGTGCTATGGCTCAAATCCTAAGTCAATGCGATTTCCAGTAGGAGTAGTTGACAATTGAATCCAATTTTCCCCATTATTTTCGTATCCGTAATACTGCAAAAAGAAATCCCGGCTCCAAGTTGTTCAAGAAAAGAATAATAGAATAGTGGCGTTGAGTTTTACGACCCTTAGCCTTATGATTAGTGAGTTCTAGATCTCGATGGGGGCAAGGAAGAAATATAACTTAGCTTTAGAGTGTCACCTTGACGTGGTGGAACTCATCACTTCGAGCCTAATTGTCCCTAAACCCAATGTGAGTTTTTCTATTTTGACTTGTCCCCCCGCCGTGATTGAATGGGAATGAATAAGAGGCTCGTGGGATAGACATGAGAGGGTAGGGATGGCTAAATTTCTAGGAGCAAACTCCAGGCAAATATGAAGCGCAAGGATACAAGTTAGGCCTTCAAATGAAAGACAATTATGAATCCGCTTTGTCTAAGAACAAGGAAGCTATAAGTAATGCAACTATGAATCTCATGGAGAGTTCGATCCTGGCTCAAGATGAATGCTGGCGATACGCTTAAAACGTGCAAGTCAGCCGGGAAGTGGTGTTTCCAATTGCGGACGGGTGAGTAACGTGTAAGAACCTACCCTTGGGAGGGGAGCAATAGCTTAAAACGGCTACTAATACCCCGTAAGTAGAAGAAAAAAGAGGAATCCGCCCGAGGAGGGTCTCGTGTCTGATTAGCTAGTTGGTGTGGTAATAGCTTACTAAGGCGATGATCAGTAGTTGGTTCGAGAAAATAATCAGCCACACTAGGACTAAGACATGGCCCAGACTCCTACGGGAGGCAGCAATGGGGAATTTTCCGCAATGGGCGAAAGCCTGATGGAGCAATGCCGCATAGAGGTAGAAGGCCAACAGGTCATGAAATTTTTTTCCCGAAGAAGAAGCAATGACAGTATCCGGGGAATAAGCATCGGCTAACTCTGTGCCCTTGCTTTTGCTATAGTGGGCCTCACATTGGGGGCCCGCACTACGGGCTATTAGCTCAGTGCTAGAGCGCGCCCCTGATAATTGCGTCATTGTGCTTGGGCTGTGAGGGCTCTCAATGACACGGATAGTTCAATGTGCCCATTAGCGCCTGACCTTGAGATGTGGATCATCCAAGGCACATTAGCATGGCGTACTCCTCTTTTTTGAACCAGGGTTTGAAACCAAACTTCTCCTCAGGAGGATAGATGGGGCGATTCAGGTAAGATCCAATGAAGATTAAACTTTAGATTCACTCGTGGGATCCGAGCGGTCCAGGGGGGACCACTATGGCTCATCTCTTCTCGAGAATTCATACATCCCGTATTAGTGTATGGACAGCTATCTCTCGAGCATAGGGTTAGGTTTGGAATCAATGGAAATGGAGCATCTAACAACGCATCTTCACAGACCAAGAACTACGAGACTACCCCTTTTATTCATTCTGGGGTGACGGAAGGATCGTACCATTCGAGCCTTTTTTCATGCTTTCCTAGAGGTCTGAAAAAAACTGCAATCAAGAGGAATTCCCTAATGCTCCTTTTTCAAAATAAAAAAGGACTCAAAATTCTTTCTAGAGAAAGAACTGTAAATTCTTTCTGGAGGACTCCAAATCCTTTCTTAGGAAGAACTTGTAATTTTATCTTTAGACTCGAAATGGGAGCAATTTTGCAAAAGGATCTTCAAATTCTTTACGGAGGACTCGAAATCCTTTCTTAGGAAGAACTTGCAATTTTGCAAAAGGATCTTCAAATTCTTTCTGGAGGATTGCAAATCCTTTCTTAGGAAGAACTTGTAATATTTTCTCTAGACTCAAAATGGGAGCAGGTTTAAAAAGTATCTTAGAGTGTCTATGGTTAGGACAAGATGGTCTCTTAATGCCCTCTTTTTTCTTCTCACTAGATTTATTTCACATAGACTTTCCACGGTAATAAGAAAAAATGGGGGAACAAGCACACTAGGAGAGCGCAGTACAACAGAGAGTTGTATGTTGCGTTCGGGAAGGATGAATCGCTCCCAAAAAGGAATCTATTGATTCTCTCCAAATTGGTTGGAACGTAGGTGCGATGATTTACTTCACGGGAAAGGTCTCTAGTTCAAGTCCAGGATGGCCCAGCTGCGCCAAGCAAAAGTATAAGAATCAAAGAGGCGCCTGACTCTTGCATGCATGCTCCACTTGGCTCGGGGGGATATAGCTCAATTGGTAGAGCGTCGCTCTTGCAATTGGGTCGTCACGATTACAGGTTGGATGTCTAATTGTCCAGGCGGTAATGATAGTATCTTGTACCTGAACAAGTGGTTCACTTTTTCTAAGTAATGGGGAAGAGGAACGAATCATGCCACTGAAAAACTCTACTGAGACAAAACAAATATGGGTCGTCAAGAACGTAGAGGAGGTACGATGGGTAGTTGGTTAGATCTAGTATGGATAGTACATGGACAATAGTTGAATTTGGCGGCTCTCCTAGGGTTCCCTAATCTTGGATCCTTGGGATGAGGATCAAGTTGGCCCTTGCAAAAAACTTGATGCACTATCTCCCTTCAACCCTTTGAGCGATATGCGGCAAAAGGAAGGAAAATCCACGGACCGACCCCATCGTCTCCACCCCGTAGGAACTACGATATTACCCCAAGGACGCCTTCGGCATCCAGGGGTCACAGGCCAACCATAGAACCCTGTTCAATTCAATAAGTGGAACGCATCAGCTCTCCGCTCCCAGGTTGGGCAGTAAGGGCCGGAGAAGGGCGATCACACATTTTTAAAACTTAAAATCACCATTCATAAGATCAAGGGGTCTGGCGGAAAAGGGGGGAAAGCTCTCTGTTCCTATTTCTCCTGTAGCTAGATCCTTCAGAACCACAAGAATCCTTAGTTCAAATTGGATTCAAACTTATCACCTTTTTTTTGAGATTTTGAGAAAAGTTTCTCTTTGGAGAGCACATTACGATGAATGTTGTAGCTGTGTTCGGGGGGGGGGGGGTTATTATCTATCATTGGCCTTTATGGTAGAATCAGTCAGTCGGGGGCCTAAAAGACGGTGGTTTACCCATTGGCGGATGTCAGGGGTTCGAGTCCGCTTATCTCTAACTCGTGAACTTAGCCGATACAAAGCTATATAATTACACCTAATTTTTTCGATTCGTCTGTTCGATCTATAATTTCTCATTCATGGACGTTGATAAGATCCTTCTATTTATATTTAGCAGCACCTTAGGATGGCATAAGCTTAAAGTTAAGAGCGAGGTTTAAACAAGGATAGGCTTACGGTGGATTCCTAGGCACCCAGAGACGAGGAAGGGCGAATTAATCGACGAAATGCTTTGGGGAGTTTAAAATAAGCGAAGATTCGGAGATTCCCAAATAGGAAAACCTTTCGAACTTCTGCTGAATCAATCAGTAGGAAAGAGATAACCTGGCGAGCTGAAACATCATAGCAGCAAGAGGAAAAGAAAGCAAAAGCTATTCTCGTAGTAGCGACAAGCGAAATGAGAGCAGCCTTAACCATGAAAATGGGGTTGTGGGAGAGAAATACAAGCATGGTGCTTGTAGGCGAATAAGTGGAGTGCGGTACCCTAGATGGTGAAAGTCCAATAGCCAAAAGCATAACTAGCTTGCGCTCTGACCCGAGTAGCATAGGGCACGTGGAATCCCGTGTGAATCAGCGAGGACCACCTTGTAAGGCTAAATACTCCTGGGTGATCGATTGGAAAGTAGTACCGTAAGGGAAGGGTGAAAAGAACCCTTATTGGGGAGTGAGACAGAACATGAAAACGTAAGCTCTCAAGCAGTGGGAGGGGGGCACAACCCTGACCGCGTGCCTGTTGAAGAATGAGCCAGCGTCTCATAGGCAGTGGCTTGGTTAAAGGAACTCATTGAAGCCGTAGTGAAAGGGAGTCTTCATAGCGCAATCGTCACTGCTTATGGACCCAAACCTAGGTGATCAATCCATAACCAGGATGAAGCTTGGGTCAAACTAAGTGGAGGTCCGAACCGACTAATGTTGAAGAATCAGCGTATAAGTTGTGGTTAGGGGTGAAATGCCACTCGAACCTAGAGCTAGCTGGTTCTCCCCCAAATGCGTTGAGGCGCAGAACTTGACTAGACATCTAGGGGGTAAAGCACTATTTCGGTGCGGGCTGCAAGAGTGGTACCAAATCAAGGCAAACTCTGAATACTACTTATGACCTCCAAACAATAGGGGTAAAGGTCGGCTAGTGAGACAATGGAATATGTGCTTCTAAAAAATAAATGCAATAGCTAAATGATGATGGGCAATATCAATTAACCATAAACTTTGCGTTTGTGGATGAAATCCACTAAGAAGGGTCAGAATGGCAGTTCCCGCCCCTTAGGAGGTACCAAATAAATGACTGCTTGAATCGGGGTTTTGAGCATTAAATATTCCACTGACCTTTAAAAAGGGGCCCTAATCCTTTAGGATGTGGTAAAATGTTTAAGAAATTACCATCGAACAAACTTTCTCCTTGCTCCAAGAATAACGACATTAACTAAATGTCCTGTCCAAGCCAAGGAACTTACGCCGAAGAGTTGGGACAAGTGATGGTTGAGACGGGATTCGGCATTTTTGAACCATAAAACGCTCGGTTTTCCATTTTTGTTGTAGGTGTAACCAAACCCCTAGTTAGATATAACAGAAAGAAATAATAGAAAAAGAGCTCCAGTATAAAGATCTTGATTTGTGCATAAACCTATTGTATACCATCACTAATTAATAAACACCAAAATAAGCAATATTCACTTTGCCAAGAGTGCCCCCTTGATTAAAGCTTCCACTGCCGGTTGATTAAAATGAGGATCCTAAATTGCATGAGCAATAGGTCTTATATGTAAAGGGTCCTGTACCCATGACTCAAAATTTCCTTACCAAGCTACATGAAACAGATTTCCAGAAGTCCTCAAAAAAATGATTGCTAATTGCCCAAAGTGAGAAGCAAAAATATTATGATAAAGACGTTCTTCAGTAATATCATCAAGACTCTCGAACTCATGTGCTGTAGCAATACCAAACCAAATAAGAGTAGTGGGGTCCTGAGCTAGGCCTTGGCTAAACCTTGGAAATCTTAATGCTACAATGCTTTTCAAATCCTCCTAGCCAATATCCTACTGCAATAAATCTTGCTAAGACGAACGCCCATGTTGTGGCAATTCCACCTAGAAGGTAATGGGTTACTCCTACATCACATCCTTGTATAATGCTCAAGGCTCTAGGCTGAGTAGTAAGAGCAACCTTTAATTTATTATGAGCCTAAACGATGTATTCAATAAGTGTTGGGGTTTGGTAAGTCCAACTTACCGCGAAAACGACCCGGACCCAATGAACCACTCGCAATTAATAAAACCATAAAGCATAACAAATAAACATAAAAGGAAAAATCAGAATTTACCTTTGACGCGTGCTTCGCCCGACCTAATGGGCTCTTACTTGAAAGCTTTAGCTCCAAAAATACTGAGGTTCCAACGGTATCCACCCACAAAGGACGAACACCGAATTTTTATGTGTGCTACCTTAGAGTTAGTATGGTCCGACCAAAACACGAGTGATTAAATGAGTTCAAAGGTTTTCACAATGGTGATGCCTTTCTCAATTCTCACTCAAGTGATTTTCCCAATACCCCAACTTAGGTATTTATAGGGAAAACAAGAGAGTGAAAAAGCTTTCCCATCAATGTGGGAGAATTTGATTTTTCCATTTTGTTTTAAAGCTAAAAAAAATAAATAATCAAACTAGTAATAAATCAACAAGTCGCAGGCTCATGAGAGAGGTTAGGTGAGGACCATTTGGAGGTAGGGGAGACCAAACTTGCTCCCCACTCCCTCTCCAAAAACCCGGCCAACCCATTCCTCAAGCCTCCTCTTACAATGCACGACATGGCACCACACTTGGGCACCAAGGCACCCAAGGTGGGTTGCCATGTGCGGCTGCCAGCAGGCCCAGCATAAGCGTGTGGGCTGCTAGGCGCTGCTGGCTAGCAAGCCCAGCACGGCTTGTGCGGGCTGCTCGTGCACTCGGCCAGCAAGCTGCACATCAAGGATGTGGGCTGCTGTTGATTGCTGATGCTCCTTGCGCTCGTTGGCCAGCGCTGCTAGCATGTGATGCTAGCATTGGTGCTCTAGCACTCAATAGCCAGCCTAGGCTCGGCTTGGTGCGCATGCGAGCCACCATGCTATACCAATTGCCCCTAGCATTCGGTTTTCTCGAGGCATTCCGATGCTAGGGGTATTTTGGTCTTGTTTAATTATTATTTTCGTGTCTCGTCTTTTATTATTTTGTCTCGACTTCCGATGCTCGGTTTCGACGCTCTAAGATCGAATTTATGACGTCTAAATATTTAATACTCGGGCGACGAATTAATTTCTTCCGAATTAATTCTTCGAGTCGGTTCGTATATTTGTCAGGGTGTGACACAAAGGGTTCAGTCAAGATTAAGCTGTAATATTAATTGTACATTAATATTACTGATCGGAAGCGGCCTCCACCCAGGCATTCCGATCACTTGACCTTGCTAAATATATTAGCTTTCTAATAATTTTGAACCCACTATCAGAATAATACACTTGTTCAAAGGACACCATTCCTTTAAATCTCCCACTTGTCCTTCCGGACTAGTAATTAAGCATTTAGTGTATAGCCTTTTTCTATGTCTCTTCATGTCTTCTTCATGAACTATTAGGTAAGATTATTTTGTCATCTTTATAACGTCCAGAAGTGTTTCTTGATTCCAAGTCCGACTGTCAATAAACAGTTGATTTCTAAAATCCATCTGAGCACGAGCATGCATTTTTACAGTCTCGCTCTACGAGAGGCCTTTTATACAACAAAGAAATCTTCCCTATTTTAGTAGGGGGACATTCCTAGTCTTGTAATGTAGCTCCTCTTATTGAGAGGACTTAGTTGCCCTAGTGCTGCCGTTATAATCCCCTATTACGGCAGACGTTTGACAACATCAAAACGGACTAGTACTCAAACAAGAGAACTCACAATACTCATGGTCAAGGAAATAGGTTCCGATAGCCATAATGAGAAGTATACTTTATGATGATTTTTAATCTGTTAAAGTATTCTCATAGGTCGATCCAGTATGGTTCTAAACAATTACCTGTGAAAATGATTTATGACAATCATGTCCTCCTAGCACAAGAAACAGTGATATAAATAAAACTACACACTAATCTCAATTGGTCATTAATCGTCCATCGTTTAAATGACCTCAATTAGGGACAATTTTCGATTATAATATTCTATGTTCACTTAATAGGTGTTTCCTTATCAAGACAGGTCTTGATACCCTATTTTGGATATTCAAAGAATCGAATGGACTCATTATTTAATCCTAAACCACAATTAAATAACAAATGGAGTATTAAAATATTGCATGAAATTTATATTACTCCAAAACTTGAATGATTTTTCTTAGTGTCTTACATTAAATGTTAAAAATTTTAACTAAGAAACTAAATAGGGAAATCAAAGCCAGTCTCCTACATGCCTGATTCCCATTGCCTAAACGTGGTTGTTGTGCTTCACTTGAGGCAAGGGTTTAGTAAGTGGATCGGCTACGTTGTCATCCGTTCCAACTTTGCAAATTCTTATTTCACCTTCTGATTTCCATTCTCGAATCATGTGAAACCACCATTTGACATGTTTGACTTTCAGACGTTCCCTCGGCTCTCTGGCCTGAGCAATAGCTCCATTGTTGTCACAATAGAGGGCTATTGGACCCTTTATGGAGGGTAAAACATCAAACTCACCAATGAATTTACGAATCCAAATAGCCTCCTTAGCCGCTTCAGCAGCTGCTAAGTACTCGACTTCAGTTGTAGAATCTGCAGTTGTACTTTGCTTGGCACTCTTCTAACTGAACGCTCCTCCATTTAGACAGAACACATATCCAGATTGCGATTTGAAATCGTCTCTGTTTGTCTGGAAGCTTGAGTCACTATAACCTTCATCAACTAATTATTTTGAATCACCATATACCAGGAATTTATCCTTGTTCCTTTTCGGGTAATTTAGGATATTCTTGGCCGCAGTCCAATGGGCCTCTCTTGGATCTATTTGGTAATGGCTCGTAGCACTCAAGGCATACGATACATTTGGCCTATTACATATCATGGCATAGATGATCGATCCAATAAGCGAAGCATATGGAATCAGATTCATTCTTTCCCGCTCATCAGGTGTCTGTGGACACTGCTTCTTGCTCAGGGTTATGCCATGTGACATGGGCAGGTGACCTTTCTTTGCCTCCTCCACGCAAAATCGAGCCAGTACCTTATAACTATAAGTACTTTGACTCAATCTAATCATACTTTTTTATCTATCCATATATATCTTGATGCCTAGTATGTATTGAGCCTCTCCTAAGTCTTTCATTGAGAAACATTTTCCAAGCCATGCCTTTACAGACTCAAACAACAAAATGTTGTTTCTAATGAGCAATATGTCATCGACATATAAGACTAAGAAGGTGATGTCACTCCCACTAACCTTCTTGTAAACACAAGATTCATCTGGATTCTTGATAAAACCAAACTTACCGATGGCTTCATCGAATCGCAGATTCCAACTTCTGCTATCTTGCTTTAGTCCATAAATGGACTTCTTAAGCTTACAAACCTTCCCAACATTGTTTTGGTTGACAAAACTTTCTAGCTGTGTCATGTACACAGTTTCTTCCAAAATACCATTTAAGAAGGCGGTTTTGACGTCCATCTGCCATATTTCATAGTTATAATATGCAGCAATCGCTATGAGGATCCGAACGGATTTAAGCATTGCGACTGTGAAAAGGTTTCATCGTAATCAATCCCATGAACTTGTCTATAACCTTTTGCCACCAATCTAGCTTTGTAAATGAATACATTTCCATCTTTGTCGGTTTTCATCTTGAAAATCCACTTACATCTGATAGGTGTATAACCTTCGGGTAAATCATCCAAGTCCCAGACTTGATTTTCAAACATTGAATCCATTTCAGATCCCATGGCCTCATGCCATTTAGCAGAGTCAGTGCTTGCCATCGTTTGCTTGTAGGTTGCCGGTTTATCTCCATCCATAATCAAGATGTCCACTGATATCTCGGTTAATACTAAACAAAGATATCTATCAGGTTGAGATCTCGGCCTCTAAGACCTACGTAGGGTAATGGATTGAGCATTTGCATTGTCGGTTTGACTTTGCACATTTTGATCATTTTGACCTGCGCCAACATATGTTGTTTGAGTACTTTGACTGTCATTCTGATTTTGTTGCTCATCCTCATAAACTTCGTCGAGTTCGATTTTCCTCCCACTTGTCATTTTTGAAAGGTGTTCCTTCTCCAAAAAGACACCATCGCGAGCAACAAACACTTTGTTCTCCGATTTGTTGTAGAAGTAATACCCTTTGGTTTCTTTTGGGTAGCCCACAAATTAAACCTTGTCAGATTTGGGATGAAGTTTGTCAAAAATCAATTTCTTGACATATGCTTCGCATCCCCATATCTTTAGAAAAGACAACCTAGGAGGTTTCTTGACCATAATTCATATGGAGTCTTTTCTACAGCTTTTGATGGTGCACGGTTCAGTGTTAGTGCCGCATTTAAAAGTGCGTGTCCCCAGAAAGAGATAGGAAGATCACTAAGACCCATTGTTGATTGTACCATGTTCAACAAGGTTCGATTTCTCCTTTCAGATACTCCGTTCCATTGAGGAGTTCCTGGAGTTGTCAAATTCTGAAAGTATACCTTTTCTTTTAAATGGTCATCGAATTCTTGGCTCAAGTATTCACCACCTCGACCCGATCGAAGGTCTTTGATTTTCTTGCCAAGATGAGTTTCAACTTCACTCTGAAATTCTTTGAACTTTTCAAACGATTCAGATTTATGTGACATTAGGTAGACTTAACCATATCTACTATAGTCATCTATGAAGGTGATAAAATATCGGTGTCCATTTCTTGTGGTTGACCTCATTGGTCCACATACATCAGTGTGTATTAGACCTAATAGGTCTCCTGCCCTTTCTCCTAGCTTGGAGAATGGCTGCTTAATCATCTTGCCTATTAAACATCCTTCACATTTCTCAAACAATTCTAAATCAAAAGAGTCAAGAACACCTTCTTGTAGAAGTCTCTTGATGCGTTTGATGTTAATGTGGCCAACACGACAATGCCACAAGTAAGTTTGGTTTGACTTCATGGTCTTATCTCTTTTTGTATTATCATAAACAATTTTGTCTAAACACACAAAAGGTGTGATTTCCAGAAATATAAACAAGACATTTAAACAAAAGGTCTTATGATCAAGGTTTAAAATGATGTCCAACGTCGCAAGATCAAAGTATGGTAGATAAAACTTATCTAGTTTTAGACAAAATACATGAGATTACAAGATTTATTTGAATAGACATTCTTCGTCTTCCACTTGTGTACTCATGACAACTTGAAAAACATCGCTCATTTCGTTCTTGAAATAAGAGCATAAAATGAGTCAATTTTTCGGTATCTATTACCTTATGAATTGCTTATTTTCAAGTGTGTGGATGAACCTGAAATTGAGGCTATCTTTCCTCTTGCCTCATTTTGTAGTGGCCTTGCTTACTACAACAAAAGCAGCGCATCTTTGCCTTGTTTTTGAACTCCTTTTTCTTGAGCCTTAGAGAAAACATAACCGCCTTGCAAGAATAGGTTTTCTACAGCTCTTGGACAACTTCCTTGTAGGATAGTTTTTTCCGATTGCTGGTAAGTCACATCTTAATTGCAACATACCCCGAGTGAAGTGAGCTTAGAAGCATATGAGCCGCTTGCTTATCATCGGTTTCCCAATTAGTTCCAGATGGTTAAATAACCTTGTCATCTTTTGCACATGGGCTTGAAGTGGCATCTCGGGTCTAATTCTTGCACAATAGACCCTAGCCCATACTTCTTGCCTTTCTTTGCTAAGACATCCATCTTGCGGTGGCTTGATCCTCATGTTAGACAATGACCTAGTCACTTCTTCCATGAGTCCATCATAGTTGCCCTTGTCGCTCTTTGTTACCCTCAAATTGACCACATCTTTTGTAGCCTTGAGAAGTACATCCGGAAGGTAGTTGAAAAATTTCTTATTCCACTGTTCCGGAATGGAGTTTTCCATGAGTCGAGAGACTCTCTTGCAATCATAACTCCACTCCTCATGAGCCATATCGCTCATAATCCCTTTTAAGTAGAAACTCGGGATGGGAGTATCCAAGATATGCTCTAGGTAGCAATTGCGGAGGTCAAACGAAGTTCTTCTTCCCATTCCTTGAAGTTTACCAAGTTCAAGCTGAATGATAACTTCTCGGGAAGTTCTGGGAACATAAGATTGTTGTCGATAGTTGAAGACATGATTCCACATTTGAAAGAATTTTGAAATGAAAAACTATTCATGAAATTTAAATAAGATTGAATTCATGCATTTTAATCAAACTTATTTAAAACGTCTTATTCACACATTTAAAGTTGTCCCCAATTTGGTGAGAATAAGTCGATTCCAAGATCCGAAGAAACAAAGAGTGGTTAAGCATGCTTTGGCTTGTTTTAACACTCAATCTCCTAAGGTAAGCAACGCTTTGCTAATGGCTCCAAGCCACTCTTGGTTGAATAAATCGTCGCATCTAATGCTCTCTCAATAATTTACTCACTTTTCCACGACATGTTAGGACTCCATTACTCATATCGTTGAGTATAACTAAAACCAACTTGCATACCCGGTATGCCTTAAATCCTAGGAGAGGTAGTGATGCCTCGCTTTGGCGTAGCCCACCACTACCCTCGTTCGGCCGGTAAGTGTTTTGGGATGGCCAGTTTTTACTCAATATTTAGGGACCTAGGGTTACTATGTTGGTTAATTTAAGTGAACTTAATTAATCATCACAACATTCAAAATCCTAAACATGCATCTAACATATAATTCATATACATAAACATATATATATATATATATATATATATATATATTATATATATATATATATATATATATATATATATATATATATATATATATATATATATCGAAAAACATAAATATAAATGCATTTGGCAACTAGCATGACCCCTTAAGATCTTCAAATCTTCATGGCTACGTCTTCCAAAAAACTCCATCTTCAAGACTTGACCATAATTAAATGCAACTACTAGTATCTACGATTAGGACTAATCTAAAAATTAAGGTACAAAATACTCAACGATACGCAGACCGTATTTAGATTTACAAAAATACGTCACGGATCACAATCCGTATTTTATATCCTAATCGGGCCCCACTAGTTGCCATTTCATAAAACCTGTGAGAGAATATACATTCCATTCATCTATTCACTATTTGTGAATTGCCCATGCATGTTACAACGATGCACAAACACGCGTGAACTAGTAACTAATCTAGGTGGTTAATCCAATTAACACGCCTAATTAAAACTAGTCAAAGTTAATTTAACCGGTATGTAAATAAGCGCAATTTAACATTTGAAACTCTCACTAAATTCCGCATCCAACTTAATTAATCCAATTAATTAAGCCGGTAATTCCCAATACTTGTCAAAATTAGTTTTTCCAATGCCGCTCAAAACCGAGGCCTAGCCTCCAAAATTTATTAAAATAATTAAAACAAATTAGATCAACAAAAATACTTAGTCCCAAATGTCTAAGTGTCTAGCACTAAGACAAAGAGTGCTCACATTTTGCACAACCGTTAGATGCTCAATGAATGTGGAAGTGGGCCCGATGTCGCTAAGAGTTACACTGCCCACATCAGCGAACTTTCACACATCAAAAACGTGGCCCTTGATGGCAATGTTGAACGAATTCATTACACTACATTGCTTCGCAAGCAACGTCTACGCATACCCCTAATTACACGATGCATGCACCAAGTCCCAAACGATGCACCATGTGCTCGTGCCCCACATACCCGCGCCACAGCAGCCCCAAGTACACGCAACACAGCACACACACACGCACACACATGGCAGCGTGCTACTGATGTGCTGCGTCGCTTGTGCTGCTGTTTCTTGCGGCCGTGCGCACCAGCAACGCAATGGCTGCACGCACAGGGCATGGCAGCCCCTTGGCGGCCACAAGCACGCTACTATGCAGCCCGGCTAGCCAAGGGCGCTCATTCCTTGTTTTGCGTGCCATTAGATTTGATCCTAAAATTTGCGTGAATTTTGCAATTAATTCTAAATTAATTTTAGACTAATTTAATGAGAAAAATTTAAAAAAAAATTTAAACAAGTCTAACATAAACAAAATTTTTTAAAGTGCATGTAACCAAAGTAATTCCCTAGAACCATTCTTTAATTAAATTGGTTTAACTTGGTGCAACAAAAATAATAGGGCAAATACTCACTATTAAATTTAAATTAACTTTGAGTTTTTGACAAAATAAGAGAAAGTTGGAAAAATGAACATAAATTCAATAAAGACTCCAACTTTAATACTTGTGAATACTTGGAAAATTATGTCTTCCAATATGAAGATAAATAATTTTTCTATCCTAGAGTTTCAAACTTTATGATTCCAATCAATTAGAAAATGATTAAATCAATAAAGGTTATAAAAAATTCATGGAATTTAGTAATATAAAGTTTCAATCACTTAACATAATTAAAGATTTAATCTTTAATACTTGGAAGCCTCAAAGAACAAAATTTCACACTTAATGCAATTTGTTTGCAATTATGTGAAAAAATAAAACCAAGCATTCAAGCACAAATTACTACACAGTAACCATGCCTAAAGAGGTTTAAAATTGCATATAAAATATGTATTGAACCAATTATGTCACAACCATAAATATGAAATTAATTTTCAAGGTTAGAAAGACTTAAAAATTTTCGTAAAAACGAAAAAAACTCTCGAAAATAGCATTTCTGGTCGTTTTTTGGCTAAAAACCGCCATCTAGAAGTATAAAACCATTTCCAAAACACATTTTTCACCCAAAATTCACTATTTTTGGGTCAAAATCTGGGTTCAGGGCTGAAGGTAGCTTAAATACAAGGTTAAAATAGATAATACGAGCTACTAATCCAATTAGCAACTTAAACCAGAAAAATTAAGCCATAAAAATCACCTTGAAAAATATTATGATTTTAAAAATAAACGAGCGTGCTTCGATACCGCTGTTGGGGTTTACCTTTAGTAAAAACATAAAGCATAACAAATAAACATAAAAGGATAAAATCGGAATTTACCTTTGACGCGTGCTTCGCCCGACCTAATGGGCTCTAACTTGAAAGCTTTAGCTCCGAAAATACCGAACCTCCAACGATATCCACCCACAAAGGACAAAAACCCGGGTGATTAAGTGAGTTCAAAGGTTTTCACAATGGTGATTCCTTTTTCAACTCTCACTCAAGTGATTTTCCCAATACCCCACTTGGGTATTTATAGGGAAAACAAGAGAGTGAGAAAGCTCTCCCATCAGTGAGGGAGAATTTGATTTTTCCATTTTATTTTAAAGGTAAAATAAAATAAATAATCAAACTAGTAATAAATAAACAAGTGGCAAGCACATGAGAGAGCTTAGGTGAGGACCATTTGGAGGAGGGGGAGACAAAACTTGCTCCCCACTCCCTCTCTAAACACCGTCCAACCCATTCCTCAAGCCTCCTCTTACAATGCGCAACATGGCACCACACTTGGGCACCAAGGCACCTAAGGTGGGCTGCCATATCCGGCTGCCAGCAGGCCCAGCACAAGCGTGCGGGCTGCTAGGTGTTGCTGGCTAGCAAGCCCAGCACGGCTTTTGCGAGCTGCTCGTGCACTCGACCAACAAGCCGCGCATCAAGGATGCGGGCTGCTGCTGAGTGCTGATGCTCCTTGCGCGCGTTGGCCAGCGCTGCTAGCATGCGATGCTAGCATTGGTGCGCTAGCACGCACCTGCCAGCCTAAGCTCGGCTTGATGCGCATGCTAGCCACCGTGCTATACCAAATTCCCCTAGCACTCGGTTTGCTCAGGGCATTCCGATGCTAGAGGTATTTTGGTCTTGTTTATTTATTATTTTCGTGTCTTGTCTTTTATTATTTTGACTCGACTTTCGACACTTGGTTTCAACGCTCTAAGCTCGAATTTCTGACGTCTAAATATTTAATACTCGGGCGACGAATTAATTTCTTCCGAATTAATTCGTCGATTCGGTTCGTATATTCGCTTCCGATCAGAATTAATTCGTCGATTCGGTTCGTATATTAATACTACAGCTTAATATTTGCTAGGGTTCAGTCAAGATTAAGCTGTAATATTAATTACACATTAATATTACTAATCGAAAGCGGCCTCCACCCAGGCATTTCGATCACTTGACCTTGATGAATATATTAGCTTTCTAATAATTCTGAAACCGCTACCAGAATAATACACTTGTTCAAAGGACACCATTCCCTTCAATAAGTTCTTGCCAATAATCGCGCTTGCTAAATAAAAACATTAAACTAAAAGCCCATACAAAACGAGCACCTAGCAAAAAGAGACCATATGCAGATATTGAGGAGCCTAAAGACTGAATTACCTCTAATGCCTGCGCCCATAAGAAATCGCGGAGCGACCTATTAATAGCAATAGAACTTTTCGCAAAGTTTCCTCCTATAATATGAGTTACCACCCCTTGATCATTTATACTACCCCAAACATCTTATTGCAGTTTCCAACTAAAATGGAATATTACTACCGAATTGCGTTGTACATCAAGAATAACCCTAAGAATACATGATCCCACACGGATACTTGGCATGTTCCCCCTCATCCAGGTCCATCACAAGGGAAACGAATCCCAAGATTTTCTTTATCTGGTATCAAACGAGAGCTCAGAGGAAAGAAAACATATTTTAGAAGTATTAGTACCATCACATGCATTGTAAAAGCATGAATGTGCTGGACCAAAAAATCTGCAGTCCCTAAAGGAATAGGCAACAAAGCTACTTTGCCACCCACAGCTACTAAATCACTACCTCCCCAAGTCAAACTAGTGCTTGTTGTTACACCCGGAGCCGTTGCGCTAAGCGCTAAAGCATGAGTGTTTGGGATCCATTGAGCAAAGACAAGTTGTAATTGTATAGCGGTATCTAAAAACATATCTTGTGGACGCCCTAAAACGCTCATGGTATCATTATGAATATATAAACCAAAACTTTGAAATCTTAGAAATATACATGCCTAGTTGAGAAGTGATATGATTGCATCTCGATGTCTAAGAACATGATCTAATAGGTTGTTCTATTGAGTAGTTGGATCATAATCTCTTACCATAAAAATGGCCGCATGCGCAGCAGCACCAATTATGAGAAATCCACCAATCCACATGTGATAATGAAAGATGTGTACCATATAGTCAGTAGCTAAATATGGATAAGGGGGCATCGAATACATATGGTGGGCTACAACAATGGTTAAAGAGCCTAACATAGCTAGGTTAAGAGATAGTTGAGCAAGCCATGACGTTGTTAAGATCTCATATAAGCCTTTATGCCCCTTGTCTGTAGATGGACCTTTATGAGCCTCTAAAATATCTTTTAGACCATGAGCAATGCCCTAGTTAATTTTATACATGTGACCCAATATTAGGAAAAGAAATGCAATAGCTAAATGATGGTGTGCAATATCGGTCATCCATAGACTCCTAGTTACTGGGTCTAATCCTCAACGAAAAGTAAAAAAATTCCCCATATTTTGCCCAATTCAAAGTGAAAAATATGGTTGTTCCTTCGGCAAAACTAGGATAAAGTTGAGCAAAGAGATTCCAATTCAAGATAAATTGATGAGGAAGCAGTATCACTATAGTATCTACCCCAGCATTTAGAAATTGCTTAATCGGTAAAGATGCATGGATTTGATGCCCCGCCCAAGAAAGGGACCCAAGCCCTAGTACTTCTGCTAAATGGTGATTCAACATAGCTTCCACATCTTGGAACCAAGCCAATGTCGGAGCAGGTTTGTGATAATGGAACCAACCGGAAAAAAGCATTAATGCTACAAAGACCAATGCGCCAATTGCGGTACAATAAAGTTGTAATTCACTAGTTATTCCCGATGCTTGCCAAATCTGAATAAACCCGGAGAAAAGAAATAAATCTATTTTGTAATCTATCTGTGTATTCTTTATCTTTACGAAATACCAGCCAAACTAGAACGATCGGAAAAGGCATATAATAAAATTCTTTGATTGGTTCCTCGAAAACTGATTACGTTTTATTTTTTTAAAAAAAAAAACCAAAAAGAATTCTAACAAATGAAAAAAATTGAAATAATAAGAATATTTATCTTCTTTTATTAGAAAATCCCCGTGATCATCAACCAATTATGCGCTTCAATATGATTCCCAAGAGTAAGCATTATTGCCTGTTTCCAATACTCGACGGCTTGATCGAACCAAGCCTCTGCAATTTCAGAATCTCCCTTTCGAATGGCTTGTTCTCCCCTGTCGGAATAGGAGGGTCAATTCCTTCCCTTAGAACCGTACGTGAGAATTTCCCTTCTCATACGGCTCCGTAGTCAATTCTTTTAGTGTCCCATTAACCCAATTGTGATTTCTTATAGATCTATATTCCGCTATTCGAAGGAAGAAAAGGAGGTTAATCACATGAGTTTCAAACTTTCATTTTTATTTAATTAAAAATATAATGATGAATCAATTTCAGTTTTATTATTTCTCCCACCTGCAGAAGAAGAAAACATAGATATTTAATCCTATCCTTCGTATTTTCCGCAAGGTAACTATATCGGTTTTATATCGAAATTTATATAGAATCTTTGAAAAAAGATTTCCCTCCTAAAAATAAGTAAGAATAAAAAGATTTACTATCTTAGGGATTTGATCCTACACCGCCGCTAAAAACCTCAGTTTTAGTGGATCGACTCTATTACATAAGTTAATTCCTAACATTTTCTATCTTATATTTCTATATAGGCATGATTAAGCAGTTCTTTTCTGAATGTATTGGACCAAGACCTCATTAATTTATCTTTACCGTACTTCCTCTCTATCAATTAGATTGTTTTTTTTATCCATAGATATAGAAAAAAGTATCTAGGCATATTTTTACTTCTATTAGTATGAAGTTTTTTTTTCTTTGCTACAGCTCAAAGAAATTATCGTTTTAGACGGTGCATTTGTAGCGATCTTTTTTGAGTATTTACTAGAAAATTTGGTCTTATTTTTTTTTTCTAAAGTGGAGATAGCCGCACGTAATTGATGAGTGTTATTTATGGTTCTCATTTGGCTTTTTTTAGGTTGAATTTCATGTTATTCTGTAGCTCTTTTACTTAGCTTTTCCTTAATTTTACTCTTTATTTCTTTTAGTTTGCATTTTCTTAGTTGGATTTCTTTCTTTCTGCATTTCTTGGTTTATTTTGTTATTTTCTCTTTTATTTTCTTGTTTTCCTTTATTTTTCAGGTTAAGGTCATTATCCAAGTTTCCCGAGGCCTCTTCCCAAGTTTGGCATTGACTAAATTGTCTAATGTTCCCCATTTGAAGCTCAAGCATGGAGAAGTGCAAGTTCCTAAAGTCCCTAAGCTGTGCATTCAAGCCATGGGGGCATGATTTCTAGTGTTGAACCCACAAACATGGATTTAAAAAAACTGCAAGGTCCCGTGTTTATCAAGAGCATTAAGTGGAACGCACGACGAGCATCGGCAGGATAAGGAAGAAGGATGCCCTGTTCCGAGGCACGGGCGCACGCGGCTGTGCCATGACCGCGGCTGTACGGGTTTATTTGGGGACTATCTAACTAATTTCTCTTAGTTAGTTTTACTATATATAGATTATCTTTCTATTTTTAGAGGGTGTTCAATTTTTCAGAAATTAGAATAGAATTAGGTTAGATTTTTAGGGAGAGAAACTCTAGGTTGTAGAGAGAGAAGTTCTTGATTGATGATTCCAAGTGTTTTCTCCATTGAATTGAAGCAAGTTTGTAAGGATGTCTTTACTTTAATGCAATCTTAGATTGGAGGGAGCACATACTACAATCTCTGTTAAATTAGACTTTGAGGTTACTAATAACGCCGCAGAATGTGAAGCGTGCATTATTGGACTAGAAGAAGCGGCTAGCATAAGTGTGCCAAAATTAGAGGTATATGAAGACTCCAGTTTGATTATAAATCATATATTAAAAAAATGAAAAATAAAGAACTCCACAATGATATTATACCAAGCACACCTAGAGAAACTCATCGAGCATTTTGAACATATTGATTTTAAATATCTCCCAAGGGATGACAATCAATTTGCCGATGTGCTAGCAAAATTAGCCTCAGTGATCAACATTCAAGGTCACTTAAATATGATTCCATTATACGTTGATAGAAGAGAAGAACTAGCATATTGGAACGCAATAAAGGAAATAAATGACATTGAAGGAGATGATCCTTAGTACGATCATATCATTCAATATATTACTCATGGCACATATCCTAAAAATACTTCATCGAAAGACTAACGAGCCTTACGAACACTTGCAGCCTTATATGGTCTAATAAATGGTCAATTATGCAGAAAAGGACCTAATGGTCAAAGCTTACTATTTATAGGTCAACCGGAAGCCACACGCCTTATGGAAAATACTCACAAAGGTGTTTGTGGACCTCACATGAATGGTAAAATGCTTTCAAAAATAATTTCACGATAAGGGTACTATTGGTCCACTATGGAACAAGATTGCATACAATATGTTAAAAAATGTCCACAATGCCAAATGTTCGCCAATTTACAACACCTTCCACCATCTAAACTATACAATCTCACTTCCCTTTGGCCTTTTTCAACTTGGGGAATTGACTTAATTGGATAAGTCTCTCTAACAAGATCAGGAGGGGATTGAGGCTTCTTCTTACGTGAATATCACTTCTAAACATGTAGCAAAGTTTCTCGAACGAAACATATTTTGTAGATATGGATTTCCATATGAACTAATTAGTGATTAGGGATCTCAATTCAAAGCTGAAGTCGAGACCCTCTTAACTCGTTATAAAGTAAAACATCATCACTCATCCCTATACAGAGCTCAAATGAATGGAGTTGTAGAGTCGGAAAATAAAAATATAACAGTCATCATAAAGAAAATGGCAGAAAATTACAAAGACTGGCCGAATAAACTACACTTCACATTATGGGGTTATAGAACGTCTATACGGACATCAATAGGAGTAACTGCATACTCCTTAGTTTTCGGAATGGACGTAGTTCAACCAGTCAAACTGGAAATACCATCCCTACTCATTGTACTTGAAAGTAAGCTACCGAAAGCTGAATGGGTAAGAGCGAGTTATGAAGAGCTTTTATTCCTCGATGAGCGACGATTAAGAGCTTTGCATCATGTACAAGTCTGCCAAAGGCGCATTGCGCGTCATTTCAAAAAAAGAGTAAAACCGAGAAATATAAAAGAAGGTGACTTTATACTAAAGGAGGTTAGGGGTCCACAACCTGATCCAAGAGGGAAATTCAAACCTAATTGGATAGGTCCCTACCGCGTAATTGAAATCCTATCAGGAGGAGCCGTCAGATTAATGGATATTGGAGGAGATGAAATTCGCCAATTAATAAACATTGATCGCCTTAAGAAATATTACATATGAAATCCGGATAAAACTCATTCTCTCATACAACCATTTTTAATTAAGCAATCAATTGAAAGATTCTAAGTGTTATGCATTTTACAGAATAACACGGTAAAATACATACCATTTGGTGGGTAATTTAGAAATAATAAACCATTCTAAGTGTTCAAATTTTTTTGAACGTCACCAAAAAAATCTTCACACTTGGGGGGGTAACAATACGATTTTTTAAAGAAATTTTTTCGAAACATTCGTAGAACAGGTGTCGCGCGCAACTATTCGGATGTCACGCACAACTGATTTTGTTGCGCGAGACAGGCTCGCATAACTCAAGAAATTGCGCGCGCCACCTAATGACGAACATCGAACCTGAATTTTTGCGTTTGAATGAAGTTGCGCTTTCTACTTACGGTAAATTATAGGTGTTTCTTAAATATAACATATACTCAGAAAATAAAATTAAACTTTGATTTAATTTTTTTAAACAAGGGTTAAATAATTTTTTCATTTAATGTCTATCTAAGAGAGAAAAGAAAAAATAAAAAAAATACATAGTAATATAAAAATAAATAGAATTACGCAAAGACCTGATTTTGTAATGCGAATACATAGGCAATCTCTATGATTTAATCATATCAACATATAAAAATATAAAGCTCATTTTATTTCATTCAAAATTCAAAAGAGAGACATTATTGAACTTGATAGTAAACGAAAAAAAAGACATAGTAGTGATTACACTTTATTCGAAAAAAAAACTAATGATGAAATTGTGTACCACTCTAAGGTTTTACTATATCTTCGATTGTCATAGATGATAGAGGAGTAGTTTCCATCGCAGCATTTTTAGAAACCTTGGAGCTTTCCCCTACATTTTTCTTCTTCACCCAGACATTGTTTTTCAATTTAGGGATTGGGGCCTTTGCAACTTGTTTTCCTTTTCCTTTGACTATTGGAAAAATCTTGCGAGTATTTGGTGAAGATTCTTTGATCTTCATGCCTTGTTGCACAAGTTTAGAGGAAGCTTTCCTTTTTGTTTCCTTCGAACGAGCCTTAGGAGATGAGAAGTCTAATTTTCTTCTCACTCCTTTGTTTTGGCCACTAGGAAGAGTAGTAGTGGTTGAATGCATCAAAGGCATAAGAGGATTGCGAATGGTGGCGACTTGAAGTTTAGATCTAGCCTTTTTTAGTTCACCTTTATCCACCACATTCATTCAAGCCTTGTAAAAGGAAGATAGTGTAATACTCGCAGGAGGATTTTGTATTACCCACCTTGGAAGACTTGACCAATATTCCATCCAACGAGCAATCCTTTCGGGTTTAAAGGTCACATCTTTAAGGGCATCACAAACTTGCGGAGGAATAAATTGCCTCATCCCGTATTGTCTCATCACCCTACAAGGTAAAATATACGTAGTACTAGATAGGCCTAAAAGCCTAATGTAAGGGCAATTGAGACTATTCCTGATCATACTATTTATGTTCCACCAAGGAATCACAAACCGTATGTTAGGAACCCCATGACAGAAAAAACGACGTCCATTCCTCTTCATTCTTATGCTTATAAAGGGTTCGACGTCCAGGGAATGTCTTTACTCCATTAGCCTCAATGTTTTGAGGCTGATCAACGATTTGCAAACGCTCCATGAGCCAAATCTGAAAAAAAAAGAAAAAAAAATTAGTTTGTGATATTTTACACAATCAGGTGGCGTGCGCACCCTCTGCGCGCAACTCAGAAGATTGCGCTGGTCATGCCAGCACAACTTCTAGACTTGCGCTGATAAACGCCGAAAAAAAAACATACGTGAATAACATCCCTTTATTAGCTCTACTATGGACACCATCGAATAATCTCCGTATTCTTTGTCTGTCCTAAGTAAAGAATTAACAACAAGACAATAACATAAAGCACGAATTTCAAAGCGTTGTTTAGTCATGTTGTCACGAGGGGCAACGAAGTGTTCAATAAATTGAATTATGTTCACGCCTTCTTTAGTTCCTATGTTGGTCATATCATTGTCAGACAAGCCAGAAAATCTTTGGAATATAGGTTTGGGATCCGACAAGGTAGGCGAATAAGTCACAGGGAGAGTGTATGTAGGGAAACATAGCAAGGCCTCGAACTCACCGGAAAGGGGGACAATTTCGTCACTTCTAAACAAGAAAACATGGTAATTAGAGTCCCAATGGGTGACTGCGGCATGAAGAAAATCAAAGTTAACCACTAATTGCATATAATTAAATAAAGGGTCTAAGTGGTAAATTTTGAAAGCTAGTTTGTCCTCGGTTGAAAGGGAAGTTACCCATTTCTTCAAACGTTGTTCAAAGGTCTACACTATTGTTCAAACAAAAAGAAAGAGAATAATATTTTAGAGAGAATAATTCTTTTTAATTTCTTATGTTACTAAGCGAATGAATGCGACATGATCAAAAGCCTACACGAAACCACGTTTAAAAAAACCCAAGAGGGGCCAATTTTCGGCAAATTCGGCTTAAAGGAAAGTTCACTAAGAGTTGCGCGCGACATCCGCACGCAACAGAATTACATGCGCGCGACTCTCCTAATGCGGCATGTAAGTTGGGTTAATTTCCGTATTTTGGCTCATATATTTACGGAATCCTCACGAGATCTTAAGACGAATCATACGCTTGCCTTCTAAAACTTTGTGTCCCTTTTCTTGCCTACTTTCTTATTTTCTTTTATTATTTTCTTTTTATTTTCTTTTTTCCTTAGTTTTTCTTTTCCTACATTCTTTTTCTTTTTATTTTCCTACTTCTTTATTTCCTTTTTATTTTCTTATTTTCTTTTTCTCTTTTTTCCTTCTTCTTTTTTGAGTTTGTTTATATTTTCGAGGGGGGTAAGGCGGGAACCATTTCCCTCCCTTGAATTTTTTTTGCATTAATGTACACATGGAAACAAAATAATAATAATAATAATAATGACATATATACAAATGTGTCATATATACAAAAAAAAATATACAAATAAATATATACACATAAGTTTCCAAAAAAAAATATATATAATAAATGCGTACAAGAGGAATCAAGGTGCTCGGAGACTGCAAGACGGTTGCTGCACATCCTGCAAAATCCAATACGAAGATTAATAAATGAAATGTAATAACTTCGTTGCAAAGAAAAAAAGATATAAATCTTACCGCGACCATCCGATGATCACGGCATGATAAAGTCACGAGGGCTCTCCGATAAGCAGCTCGGAAAGCGCGCAAAGTCCTCACCATGCCGTTAACGGTCTCCCGCGGAACCTGTTCCAAAAATACAAGGACAGTTAGTAAACAAATGTATATAAAATGAAAAAGAAATAAATAGAAATATTTAAGTACATACACATAAAAGGCATACCGAATCAACCGTCTCAGGTACGAACGGTATCCCTTTGTAATCCTCGGCTGCTGGGAGGATCTCACGAATTACAGATCCGATAGCATCGGTATACGTGATTTCCGCTGTAGAAGGCACCAACCACCCAGCTCGGCCTGCTAAAAATACATGTGACAAAAACGATAAAAGGGTCAAAATCTCGAAAAATAAATGGAAACACGAAAAAAAAGAGTTAGAAAACTAACCGGAAAAAATGCCGGAAAAGGAGTCAGCCTGGATGCTATAAAAGCCGGATAAGAAGCATCCGGCAGCACCAGCTGCTTCGCTGGATAACCAAGGATCGTCTAAGTTCGATCCTCGGTAGACAACAGGTTTGGACGCAGCATCCGGATCGGGGGATCCGCAGGACAAAGGCTCCTCGGTCGAAAGCTACCAGAGAACACGCTCGCCTAAAAACCAAGTGTCGGTCCTCTGGAACACCGAGAGTCCCTTATTGAGGGCCTAGAAACGGCAACGAACCATACCAGACCGGATAGCCTCAAGGACTCCGACGATCAAACTCCAAGGACGGAGATCGATCTATAAAACACAACCACATGAAAAATCGTTAGAAAACGAATAAAATAAAAAAAACGAAAAGAGAACATGTAGTTTGGAATACTCACCGACGCACGAGTCGCCGAAAGAATCCTTTGGCGAAAGTTGCCGACAGAAGTAGCTCGTTTCCTCTTAATCTCAACCAATCGATGGCCGATAAGAAAACGAGTAACCCCAAGCACTCTAAGGGCAAAGAAAGGCAGGTACGAGTATCCCCAACCTTGAAAATGAGAAATGATAAGCCTAAAGGAAAAAACGAAAGTAATAACCGAAAAAAGCTTAAAACACGCACCTCAAGGATACGACCATGCCATGCAAGCGAGATCCGAGGCACCTCATTAGCTGCTGCAGAATCATGACCCGGGTCGCCTTGCCCATTGCCGTAAGCATACGGGTATACGATACCTCCGCCCAACTCAGGTTACCTACTTGCCCAAATCGCCGAGGCAAATAAGTAAACCAATGGCGAAACTCTCTCCTCGATCACTCAAGATGGTGATAGAAAGAACGTGGGCAATGTATATCCGAGCCAGCTGCTCAGGTGTACACTACCGGTCAAGCTCGCCAGCCGGAGAAGATTGCGTGTAGACGTTAAGGGCCGACGAAAGACGGTCCCCCGCAAGGTTACGCAATCTCTCGTCTGACCCCTTAAGGAGCTCTATAACTACAGGCTCACCTCCGAAAGGAAAACTGGTAATCATAGAGAAATCGAAAGGGGTAACCGTTATCTCTCCCCATGGAAAGTGGAAAGTGTTGGTGGAATCCCACCAAAACTCCAGCAATCCAAGAGGAAAGCTGACGATGCAGACTGGCTCAATAAATCCCAAAGAGGCGCTAGCTGGGACACAATCCCAAAAAGTGCTACTATCTCCTTTGCCACCTCGGGCAAACTCTCAAAATGGGCTCGCAGGTCACAAGATTCATACAAACGCATGCCAAGCTCACTCTAAATAAAAAAAACGGTGATGGTTTAAAAAGCTAAAGAAACAAAAGAAAAGAGAAAGAAGCGAAAGCGCGGGAAAATCACGATGCCGCGCCTCCCTCATATTGAAACGTGGTGGTCGGGGTCCCACTTAAGGACCATAGGATCCTAGTTGGGAGGAGCCTCCCAAATTACCTCCTCTTGGCGACGTCGATCGGCTGTGACGCGTCACTCTCGAACCTCCTCTCCAGGACGAGTCACCCTCTTTTGAGGGCGAACCGCCTCATCCGGAACAACGAGAACCTCCTCGGCATCGAAAAACGGAGGCGAGTCCATGCTATGACGGATAAAATTTCTTTAATTAGTTTATTTTATTTCCTAAACTAAACTAATATTGGTATTCTAGACCCATTTCGGTAGCATAACGGCTACCGATAGGGAAAAACACGAAAATTGAATGCCACCCATACTTGGGAGCTACAGTACCTACAGTTAAACTCAGTAAATGGGGGCTTTTAACACCCACAAAAGTCATCCTATACCAGTTTCAACTAAGAATTCAAGGGATTATATTCCAAAATCTCAAAGAATCAACTAATCCTAGACGAATAACAATAATATAAACATAATTATCGTCTACCAAACAATTTTGGAGTTCGAATATGGAAAAAATAGGTTAAGTATACACTTCGCTCCATTTTTTCAATTTTTTCAAAATGTTAATTATGGAAGCAACGCTAGTTCCAATACTACAATTGTTGCATAATTAACAAGTATAACAAAAATGGACAAACAAAATAATAGAAAATCAAGCCAAATTCGAGTAGAATTGTATAGAACGAACTTGAACAAAGAAATGCTCATACAAGGTTCAATACTTAACCATTTTTATTAAATTTTTGTTGCAAAACACTCCTTAAACATAGCATAACAACATAGAGGAAATAATTTCAAGAAAAATAAGCCTAATAAAACACACCCAAATTCGAAATTTGGGGTTTAACGATTCAAAAATTCGTTTAAAATCAGCCGAAAAAGAGCAAATTTTAGCAAAAAACTTACATTGAATTACGGAAAAATATGAATTCAGGACGAAATTAGCTTCCTTAAGCTTTAGAAATCGCAAAAAATTAGCTTTCTAGAGAGAGAAAGAGTCTAAAATGGCAAAGGAAGGGGAAAATGGTAAAAAGAAAAATTGCGTCTGCGATTTTTACTTTACTAACATAAATGTCGCGCGCAACTTTAGATGTTGCAAGTGAAATACCAGCGCAACTCATAATGATGCGCGCGCCTGGACAGCACGACCTTCAGAGTTGTGCGGGGATACTGGTCACTAAAAGACCGGGATTTTGATTTTGATCCGTTTGATCATTTTTTGAACGGTTTTTGCTCGTTATTAGACGTAATGGCGCACAAATTATCAAAATCTTTTTAATTGCTTTGCATATTGTAGTTTATTTTCTATTTTGTTTGTTTTTTGTATCATATTGCATGCACACCGTGCTTTGTGCCTTCCCCAAGCATACGTTTTGAACGTTTTTCGTAAGAGTGCCTTAAGACGTTCGGTGGTGGTGCTTTACGTAAAAGCACCCATAGAAAAGTTTGTCATTTTACTGTACTGACGTTACAAATGTCCGGGTTTTCTTCTTTTTTCACGTCCGAAGAAAAAAGGAAGGCGTTTATTGCAGCGTAAAAATGCAAATGAAGTATCGTACGACGCAAAATTGTACGGCGTAGGTGTTGCGTAAAATTTCACTCAGCCCAAGCTTTGCGAGATCTACCTCTCGGGACTAAAAGGTAGAGAATTATTGTAGGCGTTTTCTCAACGAGTCGAGAGGCACGCCGAACCTTCAGGAACATACACTTCTTGAAAGGGTACGGTAGTTAGTGCGCTTACTAACTTACCGGACAGTTAGGATGTCGAATCCACCCCCATGTATAAAGAATCGAGGAGACGATATCTGGCCCATGTAGTCACGTGCCCTCAGTCTTGAAGCACGTGTACTAATCTTGTGGACAAAACAGATTAGAGAGTTGCTGACTTTCTGCCCTCTCACTGAATTTGGATATATGCCTCCAATCCTCAGACATATATTTCTATCTTGTGGACTTCCGGCTCAAATTTTGGACCATTTCGGCTGGAATAGCGAAAACCCCTTTTTCATATTTTACTTTGTTAAAGTCAAGCTAAAGTCTCAATGACATATCGAGGGACTTTAGACTAATGATGACACGATTGAGAGGAAATCCTCCCCTTTTATCCTTTTAAAACTGATCTCTTCTCATGACCTGACATCACCTAGAATACTTTTACTTGTAAGAGCGTTCTACAATTGCAAAGGATCAATCTAGATTCTTTAGCGCGTTAAGACTAGGAAGGAATTTTTCTAGCCTTAATAGCTTCTTGTATAAAACACTTGGCAAACCAAGGATTGTTTCAACATCCTTAAACATTACTGAAAGATTCTCTATCCTTAGAGAAATTTGCAGAATGATTCTCGGATTTATTTCCTTGACTACTTTAATCATCGTCTATTTTAGACTCGATCAAATTGGGGGCTAACTGTAGACATCTACTTTTGGCCTCCTTTCCCAACAGAAAGTGCAATGACGATAAATAAAACCATATTTGTGTTGAATCAAAGTGAAGAATGCTTATGGATAACTGGTTAAGCCACAAAACACAAAAGACTAGCCCAAGTGAAAGAAAAGCCAAAACAAAGTTCTAATTAACTATACTCGATCATGATTAGGCTTAAGCCCGTGCTTAAACCCTAAAAAAACGGATTTAGGAGCGCCTAGGTTAAAACTTAGTGCTGCCGCAGAAAAAGCCGCGCGCATCTCACAAAGTCGCGCTGGGTTGCCGCGCGCAACTTTCGGAGTTGCGCTGCGGAAGATTCAGAATTATTCATAATTATACAGAAAATAAAAAATCAAATCTTACCATAAGGCCGCGCGCAAGACATTAAGTTGCGCTGCACATAGCAACGCAACTCTATAACTTGCGATAGGATGTCGTGCACAACTTCATCTGTTACGCGCAACACCTGATGCGGCAGAATGCTCGAAACCCTAAACCTAATCATTCCCTATAAATACGAGCTTAAACTGAGGCTTGAACAGAAAGAAATTAACCTAAAACTCTGGCGAAATAACTTGTGAACTTGTGCAACCTAGCCCTCTTGTGCTAAACACTCACCCTTTCGATACTTTGTTACTACGGTGGAGGTTCCCTAACAAGAAGGTGTCCATAAGTGTTCTACACAGAGATCTAGCAAAGAGAAGTGGTAAAGTCCCGAACACTTAGTTAAATCACCTTCTTTTTCTTGTTTAAAAGGACTTAATTAATTAATTAGTGTTGCTTGATCACCATTAAAATAATTAATTTATCAATTCCACATAGTATCTTGCGTTAAATAAAGATTAGAATTGAATTAAATAATTGTTGCTTGATCACTTAAGCCAAGGCGAATCTTGTTTATTTATTGTTCTTTCACGAATATTATTAAATAAGAATAACGACTTTAGCAATGTAATTCCTACGTGAATCAATGTTTGTAAATAAAATCAATTAACATAGTTTTAGGTATCGCGTTATATATATTATATGGTGATGAAATTGTAAAAAAGGAAGAGCTAGTAGAGGCTGTACTAGGGCTAGGATGACAATTCCCCTCTAAAAGGAACTATCTTAGTACCCTCGCTCCCGATCTCATTTCTGGTTTATAGACCAATTTGGGCATGGGTAAACTTATTATTTGTGCTAATTATTCCATGAATTCCGCATGGAAGAAAGGATTGAATGAGGTTTGTGAGTTTTTCCTAAAACTCATTGGCGACTCCTACTTGTTTCTTACAAAAAAGAGTGATGATAGAATCTATTCTAATTCAAGGTCCCCCAAATAGTGAGGAATTCAAATCCTACTACACAGAACAAGTGTAAAGTCCTAAGATTTTAAGTGGCCAAGGACATTTAAGGAGAGTACCCCTTACGATGGGATCACCCTCCACACGTGACTTTCTTTGAGGATTGCGAGACTCCTTTCGACACCAGTCTTACACAGGAGACATCTCTTTGTCCGGCTTCTGGAGAGTCATAGAGGTATACTTCGTCTCTTAAAAAGTTAACTCTATGTTCTTGTTAGCACTTGCTGATATCTTTTGTTTTTTGTAGATTTGGGTCTACGAGTATTTTCCTTCTCTTACGCCGGCGAGGCCATCACCACGCGAGTTCCTTGTTGGCGCCTATTGGGGAGGTCGCTACAATAACCGGGCGACTACTGTCCGTGCTCGCGAGCTGATTCTCTCGGTATGTTCTTTTGCATAGTTCACATCTTTGTTTTTCTTTTTGTAGAGCATAAACTTATTGGCATTCTTTGCAGGAGCTTGTGGTGCTATATCGGCCATGGGGCGGTCTGGTTATTCCTGGCGCTGGCTGCGTAGTACAATGCTGAGCGTCGCTACTTCCATGGGACGTATGAGGCAGCGGTGTACCTAGGAGAGAGAGTTGCTATTCAGCAATCGTCAGAGAATCTTATCGTCCCTACTCCTTCGCCACGTTATATATTCAATATCGCGAGACTGCTCAGCTTATCGGAGAGGTCGCCTACTAGTACCCCTTGCCAATCTCATGCTAGCTCAAGTCGGTGCTACGAGGAGAAGTTGCTGTCGTTGTTAGCTCCGACTCCTGTTGTGTCAGCAGAGCCGGCGATATGATTTTTTTCTCTTATCTTTTTTGCTAAGTAGCCCCCAAGTGATATTTTATTCACTTTCGTTTGCTTTTTTGCCAGACCGAGCCTACTGAGTTTGTTCCCCCTCGTATGTCCATTCACTATCAGGGGACATACGGGCCTATTGAGGAGATGATCCCTCCGACTCCCGAGGATCAGCGCTTTGTTGAGCAATCTATTCATCGCCATCGGACTCGGGTAAGTTATTTATTTGCTATTTTTTCATATCTGTCTTTTATTGTTACTGAATTTTTTTTCAATGTTCTCGCGCGAGGTGGTCACGACGAGGGCAAGGTGCATAGATGCCTTTCGGAGCCAACTTGTGCGGATGAGGAACGTGGCTTCCTGTCGTCGCGGCGACACCGTTTTGGAGGTAGCTTTTTTCCTCTTTATTTCTGCATTGTTTATATTTCTATTTTCGTTGCCTCTAACTTGATTCCTTCTTGTAGGGACAACTTATTCCTCCCCGTACTCGGACGAGACCTGAGGTTCGGAGAGAGCCAGCTAGGTTTAGCTTGAGGGGTCGCCGCACTACCTCTGGTGGTCGGGGTGGCCGATGTGACGTTGCCCGGACCGAGGCGGTGGAGGGCTCGGGCTCTTCATTTGAGAGTGCACATGCTGGGCAGACAGGCCAAGGAGAGGAGAATTCAGCTCCAAGAGGTGGTGGGACATACGAGGTCGGCTCATCGTCGCAGCAACCTCCGTAGCCTCAGCCTCTGCTGGTTAACCAACAAGACAACCTTGGGTGGACGGGTTCTGAGTTGAGTATCCCTCCTCCTCGAGAAATCGGAGCTGGTGGGGAGCATAATCCTCGTTCTGCACAGTTCTTTGATATGATGAACATTCCACATCATCTGCGTCCTCCAGTGTCGTAGTTGTACCTGTGTTGTTTATTAATTTTGACTTTTATAAGACTTTGTCTGTTTAACTCATTTGTTAGATATATTTTTGTATATATATACTTTTATCTATTATGAATGTATTATTTTTTCATTTATTTTTCATTTTTATGTGCAAAGGTGTGTTTGCAAAAAATTGTGATTAATTTTGCGCAAAAATTTCCGTCATTTTTATTACTAATGGAGGGTATCCGACTTTCTCTCCCAAAAGAAAAATAAAAAATAAACTGGACTTAAAACAAGCCTAAATTTAATTAAGTCTGAATAAATCCAAAAGGAAATTAGACGAAAAGTATATTAATTAATATGTATGGGTATTTGAAAAAAGGATAAAGTCGTAAAGTCATTGTACGAATTGGAATCGTAGCCAGAAAAACGCGGTTTGTATAGCATGTTCAGTAAATGCTGGAGCGCCACATTTCGCCACACGTTTTGCGATGTCGCCTAGCGCTGTTGCTATTGCCAGGCGAAAGACTTTGTCGCTAGGCGACAGGTTTGTCGTATGACGCTGTAGTGCGCTGATTCCGAGTCCTTTCAGAAGTTAAACTACATCGATTTTGTGCATATATTTAGCCCCCTAATCTGCCGATTTTCTGTATAATTCTTACAGATTAATTATAATCTTAGTTTCCCGACAAATAATAATGTCTTTAGTTACTAAGAGTTTTAGCAATTTCGCTCGTGAATGATGTTGGTCTTTAATTGCTAAAGAAAGAAAAGAACTCGTCTTTTTTCACATGGGAGGTATTTATGGTGTTCAGGGGGTAGATCTTTATATAGATTTTATTCATACCACCTTAGAATATTGGGACACAGATACACATTGTTTTAGACTAGGGTGTGATGAAATTAGCCCATTACCGGAAGAATTTGATGCCATCTTAGGCTTCCCTTGTTTAGATCATGCGGTAATCCCTAGAATAAATGAATACTGTTACAAAGATTTTGAGCGCTTCTTTAATTTAAGAGACAGAGATCTAACATATATTATAGATGGTAGTGTAGTTAATTTAAAAGAATTTGCACGCCATTACTTTCATATACCTTATTATGAATATTTTCATGTTTATAGAAGAAGGGCTTTTCACTTTTGCATGCTTAACCAATATCTTCTCACTAGTGGTAGAACTAATGAGGGTCAAGCAATTATATTGACTGTTTTGGAGCAAATTGAATCTGGAAGAAATCCAATGCCATTAATTGTTCGAGAGACTATGCTTAGTTTTGATGAATTGAAAAAAAATCCAAAAGCACCTTTTCGGGGCTCTCCAATTTTATTACAAGTAGAAAAATAATATTTTTAATTACAGAAATCAAAAACATATTTTTGTATAGTAATACTAATTTATTTACATTGAATATTTTTTTTTTGCAGATATGGTTAATGGAGAGACTATGATTAATTAGTCCTCCTTACAATATTGAAAAATATACTCCAAATTGCTTTGTGAGGTGAAAGAAACGCTTCGCTAAGATGGGGCGCCATGAGTGGAATAGAGTCTTTGCCTCTTGCAACTTTGCTATCAAGTGGGTCATCACTTGAGGAAAAATAGAAAAGATGGTTGGTGTCAACAAGCAACCTTTCTGTTGTCTTCAAGCTTAACCAAAATGACTTTTTATTACCCCTACAGGGCAAAAAAGGCAGTACAGTCTACTTCAAACAATTCCTTTTGGGGATCTCCGTCGTCCCTATGAATTCCCTGTTTCATAAGAAGTAGAGAAATTTGATACATATTGGAGTGCTAGGCCTTTATGGGAAGTGATTACCCAAAAGGTTCCTCCTTCCTTGCCCAATGATGTGAAGAGATGGCTTCTTAATAAGCCTTCAAAGGACATGAATAAAAATTAGAGTAAAACCAATGTGAAGAATCGTCTAGGTGACAGAGTGATTCCTGTTAAGGAACGTTTGGGTGAAAAGATTGAATTCAAAACACCTGTGATGCCTAAGAAGAAAGACTCTACAAAGGATAAAGGGAAAAGAAAAGCTGACACTTCAGAGAAGAAGGTTTGGGTAGAAAAGAAACATTGAGTCCTAGCTAAGGGAGAAACCATTTACTCTAAAATTGAATGTAGGTCCTCTAAAGGATGCCTACTAGCTAAATTCATGGATGATGAAGAGGATGTAGATAAAAATTGGAAAGTGGAAAAGAATGAAAAGAAAGATTGAAGCATTGCTTAACTTCCAATTTATTAGAATTAGTTTTAAAATTAATGTTAATTTGTTTTATTAAAGTTTTTTTTAAATTCCATTAATAATGTAATTATTTATTTATTTATTTAATGAAATTTTAGCTTTTTAATTAAATTAATTTCTTTTAATTTAATTTATTAAACCAATGAAAAAAAATTATTTTATTTTCCAGAAATTTTTTCGAGTATAGAAGTCAGAAATTTTTCAAAAACACCGAAATTTGCCCAGATACTCCCAGAAGAGCGGCGCCGCCGTTTTACGGCTGTCGCTAGACGTTGGTGTCTATCGGCCTGTGACAAACATTCTTTCTGTGGCGCTGCTATTCCGTCGAATTTCTTTTTATTTCTAGAATGCGAGGTTTGCGAAAATTAAAGTGACCGCACCCTGTAAAGGGTTGCCTATGTATCCTTTTCTAAGGAATCAGGCCAAACACATCTCTCTTGAGTGTCCTACTCAAGTAATTATGGGTAGTACTTTTTAAGTTGGTCAAGGTTCGTCATGTTTGACAACTCATTGCCATCCATGTCTGTTTGTTTTGCTGCGCCTCCGGATAGGATATTTTTGAGAATTTAGTGTCCGGACCAATTAGGCCTAAATTTGCGTCTTGGATCCAAACATTTTTCCTTAATGACCTTAACACCAAGTCTCCTACTTTGATGTTTGGCTTGACCTTCTTATTAAAATGCTTAGCCATACGGGTTTCATAACATTAGGTATGATGTAGAGTTTCTAGTCACTTTTCATCAAGTAGAATTAGCTCTTCATACCTTGCTCTATTCCATTCAATATCATCGAGTTTACTTTCTAGTGCAATGCGTAGAGATGGTATCTCTAGCTCTACAGGTTTTACGGCATCCATTCCATAAACCAAGGAGAATGGCGTATTTCCTGTTGATGTGTGAATTGACGTGCGATAACCCCAAAGTGCAAAATGGAGTTTGTCAGGCCATTCCTTGTAATTTTCTGTCATTTTTTCGATAATAGTCTTTAGATTTTTATTAGCTACCTCAACCGCTCAATTTTCTTGAGGTCTATAAGGGGAAGAATGATGGTGTTGAATGCCATATTTTTGTAACAATTCTTTACATTCATCATGAAAGTAAGTTCCATTGTCACTTATCATCTCATGTGGGACTCCGTATCGACAAATGATATTCCTTTCGACAAAGAGTTCTACATGTTTTGCAGTGAATTTCGCATATGATTGTGCTTCGACCCACTTTGTGAAGTAATCAATTGCTACTAGGATGTATTCGTGACACCCTGTCCCTGGAGGGGTAATTTTACCAATAATATCAATTCCTCATGTGGAGAACGGCCAGGGAGAAGTGTACGTAGGTGTAAAATAGAGATAGAGGAACATGTTGTATACTGGCATAAATTTTGCATTTAGGGCATCTATTTACATATAGATGACAATACCTATTCATGGTCGTCCAATAGTACCCTTCTCGCATTATCTTTTGGACTAGCATTTTGCCATAAACACGGGTTCCACAAATGCCTTCGTTGATTATTCTCATAGCTCTTTGGGCATCCTTTTTCCCTACACACAAGAGAACTCGACCCTTAGGTACCCTTTTATGTAATTCGTTGTCTATGGGTACGTATTGCAAAGCCAAGAGTCTTAATGCTCGTTTTGCTCTTTTGTCAGCATGAGGAGGATATTCTCCTTTGGTGACGTAATTAAGTATATCCGTATACCATGGTTCTTCTTCTTCTTCATCTTGGACCACTTCATCGTCTTCTATGGCTTGAATATAAGCCGGTTTATTCCTTTTCTCTATAGTTAGAGGGATTTGCTTGATTTTCGTAGGAATCCTAACCATTGAGGCTAGTCTTGCCAAGGAATCAGCAAATTGGTTTTCCTCTCTAGGTAGATAAGTGTATTTTACCTTTTCCAACTGATTGGTAAGGGTTTCTAGATAAGTTTGGTAAGGGGATACACTTTCACTCCTTACTTTCCATCTTTTAGAAATCTAGTTGATGATCAATGAAGAGTCTCCGAATATTCGTACTTTCTTTACTCCCAATGGCAAAGCTGTTTCAAGGCCTACCATGCATACTTTTTATTCAGCAGCGTTATTGGTAACGTCAAAATCTAGCTTTATAGAGATTGGAACGTGCTCTTCTTTAGGTGATACTAATATTACTCCAACGCCACATCTCTTTTGGTTTGAGGCTCCATCGAAGAATAAAGTCCAAGTATCGTCTTATGTGACCATCAAGTCTTCGTGTGAAAAATCATTGTCAAGTATCGGCGTCGAATCTTCTATTGGAAAATTCGCTAGGAAATCCGAGACCAAAGATCCTTTGATTACCTTTTGAAGCATGAATCTTACATCGAACTGGGCTAAATTGACTATCCACCTTGATATGCGCCCATTGAGTGTAGACTTTTCGAATAGATACTTAAGTGGATCCATTCGGGAAACTACTAAGACTGTATGCACGAGCATGTAATGTCTTAGCTTGGTTGTGGCCCACACCAATACGAGGCACAATTTCTCAAGCGGTGTGTAGCGTACTTCATACTCAAGCATCTTTTTGCTTAGAAAGTGGATTGCATTTTCTTTACCTTCTACTTCTTGTTAAAGCATAGCCCCCATTGTCTCCTTGGTGACTGTTAAGTACAACCTAAGAGGGATCCCTGGAAGTGCTGGTGCTAACACGAGAGGATTTGCGAGATAGGCTTTGATCTTCTCAAAGGCTTTTTGACACTCGTCATCCTATATTACTGGCACGTTCTTTTTAAGCTTCTTGAATATTGGTTCGCATATCTTTGTTAATTTCGATATGAACCTACTTATATACTTCAACCGGCCAATAAAACCTCAAATTTGTTTCTTGGTTTTAGGCGGTGGAATTGATATAATTGCCTTGATCTTGGTTGGATCTATCTCTGTTCCTCTAGAGCTTATGACATACCCCAAGAACTTGCCCGAGGTGACTCCAAAGGCACATTTAGATGGATTCAATCTCATGTAGTATTTTCTTAGCCTTTCGAAGAATATTTTCAAGGCTATTTGATGTCCGTGGCGATCTTTTGATTTCACAATCCTGTCGTCTACATACACTTCAACCTCTTTCTGCATCATGTCATGGAGTAGGGCAGTTGCTGCTCGTTGGTAAGTAGCACCCGCATTTTTCAACCCGAATGGCATTACCGTGTAATAGTAAGTACCCCGTGGTGTTATGAATGTTGTTTTCTCCATGTCTTCTTCTGCCATGAGAATGTGATTGTATCCTGCATATCCATCCATAAATGAAAGAAGCGCATGATTTGCAATATTATCTACCAAAATATCGATGTGTGGTAAAGGGAAGTTGTCCTTTGGACTTGCCTTATTTAAATCTCGATAGTCCACACATATTCTTACCCTTCCATATTTATTTGGAACAGGGACCATGTTGGCTACCCATTTATGGTATTTGGATACCTTGATAAAACCTGCAGTTATTTGTTTTTGAAATTCTTCTTTTATTTTAAGAGCTACGTCGGGTTTCATTCAACGCTGCTTCTGTTTTACAGGTTTCATTCCTAGAATTAGCGGTTTAGTGAGTTGAGCTAATTCTCTATTAATGCCTGGCATATCATCATATGACCGAGCAAATACATTAATATATTCTTTAAGTAGATTAATTAAATTGATTCTTTCTTGTTTATTAAGTGTTAATCCATTTTTAACTTTTCTTTTAATGGTTGAATGATTTGAGATATCACCCGTCTCAGTATCCTCAATTACCGGTGTTTTCTTTTCAAGTGTTTCCATTGATTTAATAATTTCTTTGTCATTTTCACTGTTAGTTAAGCAATGCTCGTCATCTTGGGTTAATGAAAAACACGAGGAGTAAGTGGAAGAAGACATATTATTGAATTTTGAAATCATTACATCGAAGAGGGAAGTGTCTTCAGGGACTTGATTACTAATTAACCTAGGAGTAGAAATAGAAGAAATAGGGGGTGCTACAGCTAAAGAATTGGAAGAGTCTACAGGAAAAGACTCTGACTTTGACTCTGACTCAGACGACTCTTCAAACATCAGTCCTTGCCCTGTTGTTATGGAGATTTTCCTTCTACTTGGAGTAGTCACCTTGACCGTCTTGCCGCCATCCTTGTACTAATCCTTACGCTGGAGAGATGAGCTTCGAAGGGTCAAAGTTCTCACTTTGTAGGACCGTTTGGATGAGCAAGGAATTATCGTCTACATATCTCGGCTCATCTTTTTCTCGCCCAAATAGTAGTCCCATGACATTAAAGTCAAAGCATGGGGGTGCTTTCTCCTTGTAAATAGGAGTTCGGATCTCATCAAGAACGTAGCAATCCGGAAAGATTTCTAACATAGGTTGCCTTATTCCATTTACAACAAAAGATTCGGGAAATTCATAGCATGGATAGTCCTCTCCTTCTCTTATGAATTTTCCATTGAGAGTAAGGGGATACAGATCCATTGGGATTGCTTTCTTTTGGGTGCGATCGTTCCTACGCGCCTTAGATCTTTCCTGGGCTCGCTTGAGATCTTCCCGAGTCGGTCCGTAACCAAGTCCGAAAGTATCTATTTTAGGGAGGCCAGGTAATTCCGTTTGTTTTGCTATCTCCTTTTTCTTCTCTAGAGTCATTCTAGGAAAGTGCCCCTGTCTCTTGAGAATAGTATTTACTATCATATTGGAGTGGGGGTCGTGACAAAGAGTGGTCCTTTTATCCTCCTTGATTAAGGAGACCTCTTCACTAAAGCCCTACAAGTCTTCGTCATCTTCATCGTGCTCCACATTAATGATCGTATTTTCAGTAGCTTTATTCCTCCTAGGTGAAGCATCGATTGTGATAGGGATTCCTCCAACTATGGCTTTTACCTGTTGGTGAAGAGATGAAGGGACGACCTTGAGGTCATGAAGCCAAGGGCGTCCCAACAATAAGTTGAATAAAGTTTTAATATCTACCACTTGGAAGGTGGTGGCATGTTCTATTGCTCCTTCCACTACATTCATAGTGATTTTACCAAGAGCTTGGCGACGAGTATTGTCGTAGGCTCTTATTCCTTGTGTTGATGGGGTTAAGTCTTCATCCCTTATGCCTAACATCCTCGCAGTTCTGAGTGGACATACATTAATTGCCGATCCATTGTCTACAAGAGTCATTGGGACGTTCATTCTTGATCTAAGGCGAGACTAGGTCGTTGAAAACTAGTCTACCCTTGGTCAAAGCAAAATTTGTAATCTCCCAACACACCCCTATACAAAGCATAGAGTAAGTCGAGGGTCGAACCACTAGGAATGAGAGGTGAATGCTAAGGTCAAGGCTAAGCTATTTAGAAGCAATAAAGTGAGGTGTGTAAATTCAAAACAATTAAACAATAAAAATGAAATCAAATTTATCAAGCACTAGGGTTAGGATCTGCATATACTCGGAATGGATATAGCTAATTGGGATTGGAGATGATTAAGTCAAGTGTTGTTAGGGAAAATCAATTAAGAAATCAAGAGAGTACGGTAAGCTAATCTTCTAGAGGTCAAGCTAGCGCCAACTACGAGAGACTCTAACTAGGAACCTTGCAAACCTACTCAATCGACAAAAGCAAGCCACAAATCAATTTTCCGTATCAATGCAAGCTTACAATGCATTCTAGTGTAACAATCAAAGTCAGCTACTCTTCAATTAATCACACACATGCACTTAATCAATCAACCAATTTAATCACAACATCAACTCAATCAATTTCCCCCAATTAGCATCAATCCATTACTCATACATGCTTCACCATTCCTCTAGCAATAGAAACACTCACAATCCATTGAAATTAAGATCAAAACTAAGCTAATCCACATTTTCATCATCATCATATCAATAGAACTAATTCAATCACAAATTCAATTCAAACTTGAACAATCAATAAAGCAATTGAAATGATAAGCTAAAGATTGCATTAAAGTAAAAGAAATCCTTACAAACTTGCTTCAATTAAAAGGAGAAAATGCTAGAATTACAAATATTCAATAATCAATCAAGAACTTCTCTCTCTACAATCTAGAGTTTCTCTTTCTAAAATTCTAATTCTAATTCTAATCTATTTTTCTGAATTCATTTCCCCCCTAAAAATAGAAAGATAATCTATATATAGTAAAACTTACTAAGAGAAGTTAGTTAGATAGTCCCCAAATAAACCCATACAAGCGCGGCCAACTATAAGTGAGAGCGCGGCCGCACAAATCTGGGTACGAAACAGAGACCCAGACAGGCGTGCCCGCGCCACTATGCCGCGCGGCCGCGCCATAGCCTCGCGCGCCCACATTTGGGAACAAGGCAACCTTCTTCCCTATCATGCCGATGCTCCTCGTGTGTTCCACTTAATGCTCTTGATAAACACAGGAACTTGCATGTTTGCGGGTTCAATACTAGAAAATCATGCCTCCACGGCTTGAATGCACAGCTCAAGGACTTTAGGAACTTGCACTTCTTCATGTTTGAGCTTCAAATGGAGAACATTAGACATCCTAATCAATGCTAAACTTGGGAAGAGGCCTCGGGAAACATGGATAACGACCTTAACGTGAAAAATAAAGGAAAACAAGCAAAGAAAAGAGACAATAACAAAATAAACTAAGAAATGCATAAAGAAAGAAATCCAACAAAGAAAATGCAAACTATCAGAAATAAAGTGTAAAATTAAGGAAAAGTCAAGTAAAAGAGTTATAAAATAGCATGAAATTCACCCTAATTAGAATCAAATGAGTGCCATAAATGACACTCATCAAATTCCCCCAAGCTAAACTTTTGCTCGTCCTCGAGCAAAATAAAGCAAGAAAGAATAAGGATGAAAGACTTATTCAATAAGAAAAAGAAAGCCATTGAATGGGAATATACACTAAGACTCACTAACGTAGGAATCACAGTTGTTTTTAGCTACAACAAGCCCTTTAAACCCAAAAGTCGCCTATGAGGACGAGTGAAGTCTCGTAAAGGTTTCCAAAGAGCTAAATCTATAACTCTCCACTAACATACATGAGGCAAACCACAAAAAGGAAAATAAAATAAAGAAAAACAAAATTAAAACCTTTACGAATTGGACTTTACAAAATGACCACATTTGATATGAATAAACATCTTTCTTAAGAAAATAGGGGTATGCACGTTTTAAGATATCTGAGGTTGATTGAAACATAGAGTATGCTAATCATAGAGAACTAGTTATCACAATTCACCTTCATCCCGTTTAATCTTACCACGTTATTCTTATAGTCTCAAATCTTCCTCTAATGAGCATCTCAATAACTCCTCAAAGGAGTCGGAAAAGAAACACTTTTGGGATATACGACGTCTTGACTATGCATCCCCTCTCTTTAGGCTTTAACTCATAATTCTCTCCCTCGAAATTTGACTCAACCTCTAGGTGGAAAAGTCTTTCCCAATGGTGGTAATGTAAGGGCAAAAAGGGTTAGGGGTAGGCTAAAATTTTAAAATTTGGCAGTATTCATAATTAGTGAAGCAAAGGTGATAAAACCTTCTCCTCATAACCAAGCAATCGCCAAACAAAAACAAACTAACTCCCGAAGCTTCTTAAAAGCCATAACCATAATCATATATACAAAAACCGTAAACGCTTCTCTCCCAAGCTTAAAGGAAGCATTGTCCTCAATGCTTGAAAATGGGAAAAAAAAACACATCAAAATATTTTTTATTTTTCTCATTTTCAACTTTTTTTTTATATTTATTTTCAAAATTTTCAAAGCAAAAGTCCATGCCTTTTTAACTTAGAACGACTTTTAAAAATTTGTATTTATTAAGTCCGTGCCTTTTTGACACTTGGGACGGCTTTTTCCATCAATAATTTGCCATTATTCACGAAATATTCACAAAACACAAGCTTTCTTACAAAAGGAACCAATATCCATACTTATAAACCACAAACTCCAAAAACATGACTATTTGCTTCAGAGAAACCAAAAATGGAACAAAAATAAACAAAAGGCTCAAAATTCTAAAGATGTGGCTTGAAAAGAAGGGAAAGGGCTCAAATGGTTAGCAGGAAGGCAAATGTAAACCCAAAGAACTAAAATAAAGAAGATTAAACCTAGAAAAAGAAAAATTACCACCCCGAAAAGATGCCTTTGTCCTCCCTAGAAGGTTCGGTCTCGTGTTTGAGAATTATGAGTCAAGATTCAAGATTAGGTCCGCAATAGTCAAAGATCCATGCCACTCATGCAAAATATGTAGAAGGCTTGAAAAATGATGAACCTCACATGGATGTAGCAAAAACTCACTATAGGTGTCAAATCGACTATAGAAAACAACTACCAACATGCCACAAACAAGTAGAATCCGGTTTCAAGATCCTCCTAGTTCTAGAACATGCTACCTTAGCATACACCCATCCTAGAGTCAGCCAAGCATATTCTCAAACCATGCACACCCATACCATTTAGGAAGATATTCAGTCAATAGCAAAAATCTGTTGTATATAGTCCAATTCAAAAGAAAAACAAAAGGTGAAAAATAAAGCCTCAAAACATACAAAAATCCAAAAACAAGAAGAAAGAAAAATAAAAGATAAGAAAGGATAAAAAGAAAAACATAGATGAAGGAAAAGAAGGAAAATAATGAATGGAACAAATATGCGAGTAAAACATGTAATTCCCAATCGACAAACAAGTGATCAAATGAAAACATCTCCAATGATCCAAAACACTCTAGGTGTGAAAATCATCCATCCTCGAACCATTCAACTTTTCCTAAAACTAATCCTAAACTATGCATCCATGAAAATAAAAGAGAATTAAGAAAAATAAGAAAGATCTCACCGGCATCCGAGCAATGCTAAAATAGTAAGGTGAAGAATCAACCACCTCATGAAGCTCCAAGAAATAAAGCATCAGCATCAAAGCCATAAAAGAACAAAAATGGAAAAGAGAACTATGGACAAAGGAAACGGTTAATGACTTGAAAACAAAAGAAGAGAAAAGAAAACAAAAGGCAAAAATAAGGAAAACTAAACTATCATGAAAGAAAAAAAAAAGTAAGAAAATAAGAACTAAAGAACCAAATAAACATCTAACTAATTAACAAAGTACTAAACTACAAAATTTGGATTCAAGGGTTTAGATTCATGGGATTTGGATATTAGGGGTTTGGATTCTAGGGAGAAAATCACGCATCATCATTACAACAACAAAAAGATCAAGAATGAGCAAACATCATCAAAGAAAGAGATCATCACACAAAGAGGCAAAAGAAACAAGGTGAGTTTCAACAACAAATTGGCCACCGACACAAACACCTAAGAAAAGGAAAAGTTCCCCCAAGCTAATCAGAGATACATCTCAACATCCCAACAATACAAAGCAAGCACACATAAGACAAGGGATGGAGGCACATGGAACAAAAATGAGGGAACTAGCTACCACTACCACTCGGCCCGGAGCCATCATTGTTATTCCCATCATAGGAAAACCCGGATGGGGGACCATAAGGATCCCATCCCCCGGTGTAACCGGGTGACTAACCATAATGTCCCCTAAAGTTATCTTGTTTCCAAGGGGCAAGGGGAGTGAATTTCTCAGGCAAGGCAAGCATTAGTGGGTGATCGGGGTGTACATAGGGGTAGTTAGGTTCACCCCTATAGTCGCTCCCACCGGGAACACGGTTATCATAGTTACCGTGCTCATCGGGGAATGAGCGGGTCTCAGTGTTGGACCCCAGGGGTCCTTGCCAATATGGGTACGTGGGTACGCCATCACCCCCAAAAGATGGTATGGGACCATATTGGGGTGGAAAGTAAGGGTAGTTAAACGGGGGAGTGATGTCTCCCCGGTCAACACCCGCATCATACAAATGTTGTTGTTGGAGAAACATACCTTTTTGCATCTCCGAAATCCCTCTCATATGAGAATAGATGGCCTCAAAATCTTGATCATACATGCCTTCCAACCGGATTTGCATTCCCTTCATTTGAGCACTAAGGGCATCCAAGTCGAAGTTAGCAAATTGGCGATGTTGCCCTTGATGTTATTGTTGTTGTTGTTGTTGCGGGTCTACTTAATCTTCTTCACTCATCTCCTCATCATCATCATAGTAGGGAAGGTGGTGACTTTTGGAGACTTTCCAAATGCTTGCCACATTCTTGCGGTGGAGAGAAGTCAAGGAGGGGTTAGGGAGATAGCAGTAATGTTCTTTATCCCCTAGCCAATCAAACACCTCGTCTTCATCATTCTTTGCTAAGAATTGGATTTGCTTCAATTGCCGAACGTCGAGGTAGAAAGAATCAACATCCCCCATTGGAGTGCAAGATGGAAAATAGTGCCCGAGCTCAAGGTTGGTCACTAGCCTTGTGACCATGCTCCCACTAGGGATCTCGCCGGAATCCCTATCTTGCAATCCTTGGCAATAGCTAGCAAAAGTATACCCCAAAATCCCCTAAAAAAAAGTATACCCAAAATTTAGGCGACCCCGGTACTCCGCACGAGTAGCCACCCATAGAATCCGAAGTTCCAACTGGCTCATCTTTCCCGATTCCTGCTTCGGAAACACCGAATATCCCAAAAGCCTATGGAGAACCAGGAGACATGGCTGGTACACCTTACTAATCTTGGCATACCAGGTCTCAAAGTCACCACATCTAGAAATATTGGCCTACCAGGAATTTTGATCATATTCATCATTGAAGAAGAGCTCGGGATCCAAAATATCTGAATTTGGATCGAAGTCTAGAGCCGCATTGAACTCTTCTAGGGATTGATCAAATTGAATGTTGAAGAGCTGAAATCGGATACGGTAGAAACCACCCTCGACCAGCATAAGATCAACCGTGGCCAAGAACTCCATAGTCGATTGAACATAGGTACGGAAGCTCACGCTCACAAAAGATCCCATGCGAAGGTTGCTAAGCAATTCCCTTAAATCTTCTTCAATTCCTAACTTAATCATGTCCGCTTGAAAGTAGTGTCGGGAAGGTTTGAGGGAACGGTTTGCTTTGAGTTTGGTGTATCTAGATTTTTGAATGGGGTCGATAATTCGAAGTTCGGGGATAGGGGTAGGTTGACGAGGTTGTGAGGTAGAGGGAGAAGGAGCGGGTTCTTCAATAATGACATTGGTTTTTCATTTCTTGAAGAGGTTTTTGATGTGTTTAGACATGATGAATTTTCAAAGGTAGTAACTCAATACACCACAATCACCACAAGAAACTCCAACCAACAATCTAGAATGCCTTAACAAACTCCTTTGCTAATATCGACAAGCAACAACTCACTACCAAAGTCGAGAAATCCCAAATGTACACAATTACCACTAATTCAAGCCAAAAAATGCATTCAAACCATACACCAAGCACAAAGGAACCAAGAATCAAATCTCAACATTATCAATGTAGAATTACCAAAAATCCGACCACAACAAGTCTCAACAATTACAATCAATCTAGCTACACAAACAACAAACAACACAATGTAAGAAATAATCAATCATCATCATCACAAATAACTAACCAAAATCCAATTTCAACCATCAAAACCTCAAAAATACATGCTACTACTATTCATACTCATGAACTACCTAAAACATGCAATTATATGCTATAATAAAGCAATTAAGAGTAAGAGTAGATGATTATACCATACAAGAAGCAAGTTAGAGCAAGCTTTAACAACCAATTTCCACCCACACTAAAATTCCCAAATTAGCTTTAACAATGGAGGAGAGAGAGTGGTGGTTGTTATGGATGAAAGGTAGTATGAATTTTGTTGAAAACTGGAAGAATTGTAAGGGGATTTGATGAATTGTAATGGAAATTTGAAGGAATTTGTGAGAAAATATATGAAAGTGAGTAAGGACATGGTGCGGTGCAGATGAGGGTGAAGGGTTAAGAGTGCGTGAGAAATGAGGGTGAAGGGGAAATGAGGGAAAAGAAAGAAGAAGATAGAAAAGATAAGCTCGGCAAGGGGGGTGCGCGGCCGCGCGACCTGGCAGCGCGCCTGCGCCAGCTGATGCCCCTCATGCACTTCTCCTTGGTGCGTTCATGCGTGGGTGCTTCGATAACTATAATTCCATGATTTTTTACCCCATCATAACGATTAGTTTCTAAATAAGAAGAATGTGGGTTAAAAACCCCTAAAATAATTGTAGCACAACGATGAACTCATCAATTTCAAATTATCTTCATACTTAAGCACAAATTTCCTATATTACCTTGCTAACAATTCTTACCCCTTTTACCTAAAAATTTCAATAAAGTTGAATATAAACACATCAAAAAAACAAAAAACCACAAAACACCATTCCATTGCTCGTTCTCACTTAATGTAATCCAACTCCAAGAATTCAACCTATAAATCCAAAAGAAAAAAAAGTGAAAGAAAAGAAAAGAAACTAAAAGAAAGAAAATTAAGAAAAATAGAAATCAAAAGAAAAGGTTAGAAATCTTCGGGTTGCCTCTCGGGAAGCGCTTGCTTAAGGTCCTAAGCTCGACCCTTCCTCCAAATCATGGAGGGTCAAAAAACACCACCTTGTCCAAGGTAGTGGATAGAACAACTTCTCCTTCATTTTTAAGAAACCTCTCGTTGTTGCTTGACAAGACTTCACTTTCTTGCACATCAAAAACAATCTTTTCATTTTTCAACTTCAATCTCATTCTCTTCTTCCTCGAAGCTATTGCTTTCTTCTTGACTTTGTTTCTTTTTGTAGACGGTTTCACACCATCTACATCCATGGAATCCTCCTCCTCCTCTTAAGGGTAGAGCTCAAACCAATGAGGAATGTCAATCTCCTCTTCGTTCATAGCCTTTGAAAGCTCCTTCTTATCTTCACTTACTTTTATGAAATCCAAACTCACAAGCACATCATCAAAAATATCATGAACATTGTTAGATGAAGAATAATGAACGAAGGGAATCATCACTCTTGATTCCTTTCACAAGGGATAAGGACTCATGCATTGGTTTTAGCTCAAAGCTCTCTTTCTTGTTACCAACACTCAAAGTAATATGGCCTCCCTAAACATCAATCAAATCTCCCAAAGTAGCTAAAAACGGTCTCCCTAAGATAATAGGAATGTGGTCATCTTCTTCTATTTCAAGCACAATGAAATCAACGGGAATTGTAAAACCACCTATCTTAAGCGGAACATCCTCAACTCTTCCCTTTGGAAACTTGATAGACCTGTCGCCAATTACAAAGTCATGTTGGTTGGAAGAATTTCTCCTAGCTTAAGCTTCTTTAAAACCGAGAAGGGTATTATGCTCACACTAGCACCAAAATCACACAAAGCATTGTCAAACAACTTACTCTTGATTTTGCAAGGAATGGAGAAATTACCCGAATCTTTCATCTTCTTGGGGAGGTCATTGTGGATCAAAACACTACAACACTCACCAAGATCTACCGAATCTATCGCATTACAATCTCTCTTGCCACTCAAGATATCCTTATGGAATTTTGAATATCTAGGCATTTGGGTCATGGCTTTGGTAAGAGGGATAGAAAGATGGAACTCCTTCAACATTTCAAGAAATCTCCCAAATTGTTCACCTAATTTGTTCATCATAAAATTTTGGGGATATGGAAGGTCGGGTTTTCTCACATCCTCTTGCTTTCTCTCAATAATCGTCTTTTTCTCATGGCCCATTTCTTTGCTCACATATTTTGACACATCTTCCTATTTTTGCTCACTTGAAACACTATTATTCTTGTCCTCCTCACAATCCCTAGAAACACTATCTTCAAGAACTCTTCCACTTCTTGTGGTGATGGAATAAACGGGTTTCTTAGGATCAACTCCTTGAGAAGTCAATGAAGTTGGGCTAGCACAATCTTTCAAAGTGTTTTCTAGTTGTGTGATTTGTGTATCAAGCATTTTGTTATGTGTCATGATCTCAATAAATTTCTTATCGCTCACCGCCATATAGGAATTCAAGATTTTTGTTTGATTTTCAATTATCTCCTCCAAATTGGACTTGGACGATTGAGAATAGGAATTTTCACCAACACCTTGAGATTTTGGACCAAATCCGGGTAGGGGTCCCCTTTGGTTGTTGTGAAAATTCCCCCTATTTTGATTGTTCCAATTGCCTTGGTTTTGATTGTTGCCAAAATTTTTGTTTTGGCCACCAAAGCCTTGAAATTGGCTTTAATTTCCATACCCTTGGACTTGGTTTTGATTACCATAACCTTGGTTATTATAGTTGCCTCGAAAACCTTGGTTCCCTTGATTCCTATAATTACCATTGTTATAGTTATCAAATCCATCTTGTTGGTGAGAATTTCTATTTCCAAAGTTTCTTAGTCCATTAAACCTTTGACCATTGTTATTGTTTGAGACAAAATTCACATGTTCACTTTCACTATTCTCACCATCATCAAGATTTTCAAACCCATTTGAACAAGTAGAAGCATCATGGTCATAAGACCCACAAATATCACAAAATAAGCATCCATTGGGCATATTGTTAGAAGTAGAAGGAGAAGTAGATTTAGAAGATGTACCTCTCCCTTTAATGTGGGAGGGATGACCTTGTGCATCGAAAGTTTCACTCTCAAGCTTGGCCTTGATTGTTGTCATTTCCTTCCCCAAACGTGCAATTTGAGAGGATAGGTTGTTGATGGCATTAGGGTGATCAATTGAATAAACCGTTTATTCATTCTTGCTCGAAGACTCTCTTTCTCCTTCTTGCTAATCCATATATTGGCATACCACATCTTCTATAATGTCCACAACCTCTTCTTCGGTTTTGTTCATGATTGGGCCTCCGGCTCCCGCATTAAGACACAATTTGCCTTGAAAACTCAACCCTCCATAAAAAATATGAATGATTTGACAGGTTGGGATGCCATAATGGGGACATTCTCTTTGATACTCCTTATACCTTTCCCAAGATTCATACAAGCTTTCACTAGGTTTTTGCTTGAAACTTTGGATGATAGTCCTTGCCTCCGCCGTTTTCTTTTAGGGGTAGAACCTCGACAAGAATTCCTTGGTAACTTCATCCCATGTTCTAAGAGAATTTTTCTTGACCTCCTTGTCTTACCATTCCAAGGCTCGACCTTTGAGAGAGAAGGGGAACAACTTGAGCCGGATAAACTCTTGAGAAACACCATTCACTTTAATAGTGTTACAATACTTCTCGAACTCTTTGAGATGGTTTAGCGGGATCTCAATCTTAGCCCCACTAAATTTTATCCTTTTGATCAAAGTGATCATGGCCGGTCTTATTTCAAAGTCATTTTCCGGTGTGGTTAGCAATGAAACCCACTTTCAAACCTATATGCACCGGGAGTTCCCAACTCTTTCAAAGAAACTCTTGGATTATCTCCCATGCTTACTTGATCCTCTTCTTCTCTTTCTTGGTGAATTTCTTCTCTTGGAGAGCTAGGACTCAAAAAACGATTAGCAACCCTTATCCTTGTTATTGTTCTCTTGATTTCCGGATCAAATGGCATTAAATTTCTTCCTGTTATCCTATGCATACAAAAACTCAAAGCAAATATCAATAGCACGGCTACAAATGTAGCCTAAAGAGAAAAATGTTTTTGTATTTTGAGATTAAGTGAAATAGACTCAATAACAAAAGCAATCATCTACGCCATTCCCCGGGGCGCCACTTTTTTATCTAAGGTGAGACTATGTCGTTGAAAACTAAACTACCCTTGGTCAAAACAAAATTTGTAATCTAGGAATGGTAGATGAATGCTAAAGTCAAAGCATAGAGTGAGTCTTGGGTCGAACCACTAGAAATGGGAGGTTAATGCTAAATTCAAGGCTAAGCTATTTCGAAGCAATAAAGTGAGGTGTGTAAATTCAAAACAATCAAACAATCATAATGAAATCAAATTTATCAAGCACTAGGGTTAGGATCCGCATATACTCGGAATGGATATAGCTAATTGGGATTGGAGATGATTAAGTCAAGTGTCGCGAGGGAAAATCAATTAAGCAATCAAGAGAGTAAGGTAAGCTAATCTCCAAGAGGTCAAGCTAGCGCCAACTACGAGAGACTCTAACTAGGAACCTTGCAAACCTACTCAATTGACAAAAGCAAGCCATAAATCAATTTTCCGTATTAATGCAAGCTTACAATGCATTATAGTGTAACAATAAAAGTTATCTACTCTTCAATTAAGCACACACATGCACTTAATCCATCAACCAATTTAATCACAGACATCAACTCCATCAATTTCCCCCAATTAGCATCAATCTATTACTCATACATGCTTCACCATTCCCCTAGCAAGAGAACTACTCACAATCCATTGAAATTAAGATCAAAACTAAGCTAATCAACAATTTCATCATCATCATATCAATAGAACTAATTCGATCACAAATTCAATTCAAACTTGAACAATAAACAAAGCAATTGAAATGATCAGCTAAAGATTGCATAGTAAAAGAAATCCTTACAAACTTGCTTCCATTCAATGGAGAAAATGCTAGACTTACCAATCTTCAATCATCAATCAAGAACTTCTCTCTTTACAATATAGAGTTTCTCTCTCTTAAATTCTTATTCTAATTCTAATTCTAATCACATTTTCTAATTTCATTCCCCCCCCCTAAAAATAGAAAGAAAATCTATATATAGTAAAACTAACTAAGAGAAGTTGGTTAGATCGTCCCCAAATAAACCAATACAGGCGCGGCCAACTATAAGGGAGAGCGCGACCGCGCAAATCTATGTAAGGAACTGAGACCTAGACAGGCGCGGCCGCGCCATAGCCGCGCGCGCCCGCGCCTGGGAACAGGGAATCCTTCTTCCCTATCATGCCGATGCTCCTCGTGCGTTCCATTTAATTCTCTTGATAATCACGGGACCTTAAAGTTTCTAAAATCCATGTTTGCGAGTTTAATATTAGAAATCATGCCCCCACGGCTTGAATCCACAGCTCAAGGACTTTAGGAACTTGCACTTCTACATGGTTGAGCTTCAAATGGAGAACATTAGACATCCTAATCAATGAAAAACTTGGGAAGACGCCTCAGGAAACTTTGATAACGACCTTAACCTGAAAAATAATGGAAAACAAGCAAATAAAAGAGAAAATAACAAAATAAACCAAGAAATGCATAAAGAATGAAATCCAACAAAGAAAATGCAAATTAAAAGAAATAAAGAGTAAAGTTAAGGAAAGGCTAAGTAAAAGAGCTATAGAATAACATGAAATTCACCCTATAAAGAATCAAATGAGTGCCATAAATGACACTCATCAATTCCTCTTGCAAGCTATTGTGAGATTTAGTGCCTTGTAATGTTTGTCACCTTCTAGAGGTAAATCTTTGTCCGAAAAAGTGATCAATTTGATAGAACTAGGGAGATCACTCGTAAGGAAGTAAGCCAACCCCTCAGGAGTGGTGTCGGAATCTATCCTTATCTTATCCAAGGCATTCATTACCGCTAGCCTATGTTCTTGAGACGTAGCTAGAAGTTTCCATACGTTCATTTCAACCTTGGTATTTTTGAATTTCTTGACAATGTCGTTGTCTTCTATAATGGGTATGGGAACTTGCTGCACGGTACGCATGGGTTGTGTAGAGATAGGAGGTTGCATTCTCCCGGATCTTGTGAGGACGTCTATGGGTGAATCATCTTCATCCCAAAAAACACCTATTGAATATGACATTGAAAGTGAAGGTACTTCCATATCCTTAAGGTAGAAGTCTTTATCATCGTTGTCCCAAACCCCATTAATGCTTATGTCTTCTTCCTGTGGGATTTGAACTAGCTTTTTATCTTCAATCATCTTCTAAATTAAATCTTTAAATTTAAAACAGTTTTCAACGGTATGTCCTTCTGATTGATGGTATGGACAGTAGAACCTGTCTGTCCTTTTTAGAGATTCAAATGGTCTCGGTTCGAGAGGTTTGGCCTTACCATTCTCGGAGACCATCTTGAACATTTTAGCATTGAAGGTCCCAATTAGAGTATAGAGTTTATTACTCTTCTTAGGTGTGTCAATTACTTGGAGAGGGAATGTTTTCTTCTTCATGGGTGGAATTTTAGCATTCTTGCTCTGAAGTTCCTCTCCTTGTTTCTTTGCTGATTCAATAGCTTCACATAGTAAGTTTATTCCCTCCCACATTGACCATATAAGAATTCGCACTTCTTCCTTAGTTTCTTGTTCTGGAAAGTCATCCATGGCATCAAAAAAGGTTTCCTCCTCCTTCTTCGATAGCATGAATTTCTTCGACAGGTTTGATGAGAGATGAGGGATTAACATGATTTTCCTCATCAGAGATGGCCAAGGATTCGGAGAGAGGTGCATTGTTGATGCTTGGCTTCTTACTTGCAGGGGGCAATGGTTGTTTATTGTTATCAATCAAAACTTCGATAGCTTCCTTAAGCTTCCAACAATTCTCAGTGAGATGGCCCCTACCTTGGTGATATTTGCACTGTGTATTGGGGTTCCAATTAGCTGTCCTCTTTTCAAGTGGTGGGTCCCCAAATGGTCCAATAGGAGTTATAAGACCTTTTGCATTCAGTTGATCGAATGTGGTGTTATAACTCATACCAATAGGAGTTAAGTGCCTCCTAAATGGTTTCTTTTGTCCTTGGTTGTTCATAGCAAGGACTTCACTCAAATTAAAAGTGCTAACATTATTTGAGTTGGTGGTATTGGAAGACAAAGGATTGTCGTTCTTCTTACCTTTGAAGCCACTATTGGAGTTGTTGTTAGCAGCTTTCTGTTTAGCAAGGTCGTCTTCAATGATAATACCGGTATCATAGACGGCCTTAAAGGTGTATAGATTGTTTTGGTTTTTAGATGCATGGAGTACTTCTCTTGGAGTTTCTTGATAAACAACCTCATAAATTCCTTTTCACTCGGTACTTCAATCATCCTAGCAAAGGTTTCTCTTCATTTATTGAAGAAAAAAGTGAAACCTTCATTCTCTTTTTGCTTAAGTATTTCAAGTTCCCTATGATCAGTTTCAACTTTAATACTACATGTATACTTATCATAAGCGTTTATAATTGATTCCCAAGTTGAGGTTTTCTCTTTGTAAAGGGAGAAGAACCATTGCTGGAAAATGGTTACAAGTTCGATTTAGTCAGAAAAAGGTTCGAACATACGTAGGAGTTCTACGGGAAGCCGAGACCTATATTAAAGCAGCTGATTTTTGTTCGCTTACCAAAGAAGAGAAGTCGGCCAAGGGAGCTGAGAAAAAGCAATCTTCTCAGCAGGACTTAGCCGAGACGAAAAAGCAAGGAAATAAGTAAAAAGAAGTTTGAGTGGCGGATGATCAACAACAAAAGTTAAAGAAGGTTAAGACATATGAGCCAAAGTATGAGTTCACCAAAGATTGTTACTCAATCCTGATGGAGATTAGGATAAGTTTGAGTTTGAAAAGCCCCAGCCGATGAGAGGCTCGACCCAGTATCACAATAAGAACAAATTTTGTCATTACCACATGGACGTTGAATTCGTAAGTTTTGAAAAGGTTGTTGGACAAGCTGGCCAAAAAAGGCATGTTGAATTCGTAAGTTTTGAAGTCGAAGTTTACATATACCCGGACTGACAACAAGTCCGAGAAGAAAAAATAAAAGAAAAATGAAAACAAAGATGATGGAAACAGTATAGATTCTGGTTTGGTGGCCGTAATATCAGGAGGCTTTGCCGCAGGCGAACCCACCATGAATGGTATTAAGTAGGATGCTTGGATTCTCTGCAAGGTAATGCATGCTAAAAGGGTGAATGTTGAACCCTTTCCAGAGGTGACGGTTAGTGAGTTTGACCGAGGCCAGGTCAAGGTCTTGCGCAATGACCCTATGGTGTTCATCATGAAGATAGCTAATTTAAAAGTCAGCTTAATTCTTATAGTTACGGGCAGCTCGTCCTATATCATCACCTTAGCCGCTCTGAAAAATTAAAAGTTCCCAGAAAATGATCTCAAAGACATCACCCACCCTTTGGTGGGGTTTTGGGGGAACAACATTCACCCAGTCGGATAGACAAATTTACCTGTCCGATTTGAGAAGAAGGAGGAAGGAAGGGACATGGTTGTATGTTTCTTTGTGGTCAAGGAGCCAACTTGCTACAACGTCATACTTGGTCTTCCCAAGCTATAATTTTCCCCCATCTGATGTTGTTAAATTTTGAGAGGTCGAACGGGAAAATTGGTTCAATTCAAGGAAGTTAAAAATTGGCAAAGAAGTGTAATCAGCTCGCGGTGAAGCCAACAACTCGCGTACAAGGAAGATTATCCGAGCTAAAAACAGAAGAACGCTCACTCCAAGTATACCAAATCGGCCAAAAGTACAGGATGGCCATGGTTGACCAAGCATGGAAGTTAATAACTATCGGTTGATCAAGATATAGTGTTGGACGCCGAACAATCTGATCAGACGATCAAATTTGGCATTATAGCTATGGGTTTGCTTGGAGATGACTTAATCAAGTTGTTAAGAGAATTCAAGATGCATTTGCGTTTGAAGTAAGCAAAACACCGAGTATCAGCCCAGACCTGGCCGTGCATAAGCTAGCTGTAAATCCACTTGTTTAGCCCGTCCAGCAAAAGAAGCGGAATCACAAGGAAGAGAGGAATTAGGCGGTCAAAGCCGAAGTAAGAAAGTTGTTGGACGCCGGCTTCATTTGGTAGTGTTACTATCCAAATTCGGTAGTTTACAATAATCTCAACAAGGCATGTTCGAAGGATAGCTTTCCTTTGCCTAAGATTGACCGATTCACTACTACAAAATTAGCCAAAGAGACCCGTCCAAATTAGCCAAAGAGACTGCCTTAGAGGCGGTCTCGCAGTCTCTAGCGCAGCGGTCTCTTTAGTAAAGAGACTACTTTATTAGAGGTGGTCTCCAGAATGAGAAAGCTAAGACCGCCTCTTAAATATAAGCGGTCTCAATTTTAAGGAAATTAAGACTGCCTTTATAAGAAAAGAAGTCTCTATTTTCAGAAAACTGAGACCCCATATCTTAAATAAGCAATCTCTTTTTTGAGAAAGGTGAGACCGCTTTTTAACTTCACGGGTCTCTTTGGTCTCATTTTAAATTAAAAAAAAATATCTTTATAATTACAAATTCGTCGATATTAACATCAATAATAAATTATTTAATTTTATTTATTTCTCCATTATAAAATCAGAAGTAAAAAAATAATTCTTGTATTTCATATACCTCAAAATTTATGTACATAGTACAGATTTGAATGAAAATTCAATACATAAAAAAAATTCGAAAATGATGACTGAACTTGAAACTTGAGAGATCGTTACCTACAACCACAAATACACAAATGTTAAAAAAAATTTAAAAGCAAATATTATTATCCGAAAATAAATCATAACAATAACAGATTGAAAAAGACAAAAACAAAAATTTAAAAAACGAGATATAAAATAAAATAAAATTCGTTTACAATAAAAAAAATATGAGAAATTGTTCGATTTAACTAATGAAATACGAGATCTAAAAGTAAAATTGGATTTAAATGACAATGAATACATACAAAATAAAAGCAAGAAAAATTATACTAATTTCAAAGACAACTTAAAGAATAATTCTTCAAGAAATTCTCAAAGGAATAAAATAATAATAATAAAAAAAAACACATAACTTAAAAATAAAGCGCTCAAATCGAAATTTAAAATGGAAACAGAAATACAAGTCAAATACGAAATTAATAAAGATGACAATTACTAGATTTGACTATGAAAGGTGTTTTTAAATGAAAATATCATAACAAAATGGCAAAAATAGCATTTAAAACGGAAACATTAACAATCAAACAAACAATCTACTATCATGGCTAAACGGAAAATCGGAAAAATTATTGGTTTTTAACAATAAAAGAGATGTTGAAAAGCAATAGTTCTAAGAAATTTAGATTTTTCATTAAGAAAAACCGAAAAACAAAACTCACCTTGGCCAAAGATCTTGAAATTTTGAAACTATAGAGTGAAGATAACTTCTTCAGCTTGAGAAAGAAGTGACTGATGTAATTATTTTTTATATTTTATGTGAGATTCGCTTGAGAAACAGAAAAAAGGAGTTGAGGAGTGAGGAAGATAGATCGATGTGAGAAGGGAGATGAAAGAGAAACAAAAATTAGAAATGAAATGAGACATTTGATGAAGAGCAGCGGAGAGGACAAGAGAAAATGAAAAGGTTTAGGGTTTCGAACTTAATGGGCTTATGGCTGCCTAAATATATGGGAGAATCAATTCGAGAGACCTGTTATTTAGAACAACAGGTCTTTCTAATTTCTCATACTTAAAAAAAACAACATTCAAGAGACCGGTTATTAGAATTGACCGGTTTCTTGGATATTACGTGAGACCTGTCCTCTAGAATGACGGGTCTCTCTATTTTTCTCAATTTTTTAAAAAAATTCCAAGAGACCTGTTTTCTTAAATTAAGGGTCTCTTTGATATTTCGAGAGACCTGTCATTCAAGATAATCGGTCTCTTCTCTATAAGAGACCTGTTATACACTTAACCGGTCTCTCAATTTGGGTCTCTTTGGCCAATTTTGTAGTAGTGATTGGTCGATTCTACGGCCGAACAGGCTCTTATGAGCTTTATGGATGCATACTCCGGATTCCACCAGTTCCCCTTGTGTGAAGAAGATCAAGAGAAAATTATGTTCATGACCGAGCAGGGGTTGTACTGTTATAAAGTCATGTCATTCGGCCTCAAGAATGCCCCTGCTACCTTTCAAAGACGTGTGAATACGGTTTTTAGAGATCAGATTGGTTGAAACATAGAAGCATACATTGACGACATGATTGTCAAGTCAAAAGAGTCGGCCAAACATCTAAAAGATCACCGAGAAACACTTGTCGAACTCAAGCGGCATAAGATGATGTTAAACCCAAAGAAGGGCGTTTTTGGTGTTGAGTCCTGCAAATTTCTCGGATTTCTGATCGATCAACGAGGAATTAAGGCCAACCCGGAAAAAGTCAAGTTGTCTTGGACATGAAGTCGCCGAGGAAAATCAAGGAAGTGCAAAGATTGACAGGCTTTTAACCGCATTCGGCCGGTTTTTATCAAGATCAGGGGATAAGTGCCAATACGTTTTTCAGACTATCAATAAGAAAGAAATATTTGAGTGGACATAAGAAGCCAAGAAGCCTTCGTTTAGTTGAAAAGCCATTTCATACATTGCGTTGGCTCATTATTTGACTCAAGAATGAGAAGCTATACATGTACCTTGCCATCTCAGAACACTCTTTAAGTGTCCTCCTACTTGTTGAAAGGGACGGCCACCAGATTCTATTATATTTCATCAGCCATGTTTTACATAATGCCAAGCTTAGGCATTCCCCTATTGAAAAATTTGGCCTTGCATTGTATATGCACGACTATATTTTCTGGCACATTCAATTGTGGTCTATACGGACCAGTAACTTAAGAAGTTGTTTGCAACTTTGAAGCCAGCGGATGCATGCTTAAATGGGCCTTAGAGCTTAGAGGTTTTGACATCATGTTCGAACCTAGAATGGCGATCAAGGGACAAGCCTTTGCTTATTTTTTGGCAGCAATGACTCGGCTGGACTTGTAGCCGGTATGAGACAAGATTTGGAAATTTTATGTAGATGGTAGTGCAAAAACAATCGGATGTGGTGCTAGGATTTTTTGTTAGTATTCCGAGGTGAATAAGTTTGAATATGCAATGAGATTTCAGTTCCAAGCCTTGAATAATGAGGGTGAGTACGAAGCCCTACTAGCCGGCCTTAAAATGTGTAAGGTGGCTGGGGCAACAAAAGTTGATGTAAGTTTGGACTTTCAGCTGATAGTCAACTAAATGAATGGTGACTATCAAGCCAAGGAGTCGGACATGATGAAATATTTGCAGATAGTTAAAGAGGTGGCTAGGACCCTAGAACATTTTGCCCTGCAACAAGTCCCCCATTCAAAAAATCATCAAGCAGACACACTCTCTAAATTAGAATTCTCGGCATCATGTGATACTCCCAGATCAGTGTTTTGGGGAGTAAAGAAAAGAGGAATATTGTTGTCGAGCCAGTACAAATTATTGACAAGAGCTCCTCTTGGATGGATGGTGTCATCTCGTACTTAAGGGATGAGATACTCTCGGCCGACCCAAAAGAGAGATGGCTGATGAAGAAAAGGGTTGTGTAGACATCTACTTTTGGCCTTCTATCCCGATAGGAAGTGCAATGACGATAAATAACACCCTCTTCGTGTTAGATCGAAGTGAAGAATACTTATGGATAACTAGTTAAACCACAAAACACAAAAGACTAGCCCAAATTAAAGAAAAAGCCAAAACAAAGGTCCAATTAACTAAACCAGATCATAATTAGGCTTAAGCCAGCGCTTAAACCCTAATAATGACCGATCTAGGAGCGCCCAGGTTAAATCTTAATGCTGCTGCTGGAAAAGCCGCGCGCATCTTCAAGAGTCGCGTTGGGCTGCCGCATGCAACTAATTTAGTTGCGCGTAAAACCCAGCGCAACTTTCGGAGTTGCACTGCAGAAGACAATTAGTTGCGCTGCACATAGCTGTGCAACTCTATAACTTGCGCAGGGATGCCGCGCGCAAATCTTTCTGTTGCGCGCGACACCTGCTGTGGCGGAATGCTTGTAACCCTTAACCTAATTATTCCCTATAAATACGAGCTTAAACCGAGGCTTAAAAAGACATAAATTAACCTAAAACTCTGGCAAAATAACTTATGAACATGTGCAACCTAGCCCTTTTGTCCTAAACACTCACCCTTTCGATATCTTCATACTACGGTGGAGGTTCCCCAACAAGAAGGAGTCCATAAGTGTTCTAAACGGAGATCTAGCAAAGAGAAGTGGTAAATTCTCGAGCACTTAGTTAAATCACCTTTATTTTCTTGTTTAAACTGACTTTAATTAATTAATTAGTGTTGTTTTATCACCTTTAAAATAATTAATTAATCAATTTCACATAGTATCTTGAGTTAAATAAAGATTAGAATTGAATTAAATGATTGTTGGTTGATCACTTAAGCCAAGGCGAATCTTTTTTATTTTCTTGTCCTATTCATGAATTTAATTAAATAAGAATAACGACATTACGATGTAATTCCTACATGAATTAATGTTTGTATATAAAATCAACAAACATAGTTTTAGGTATCATGTTGCATATATTGTTTAGTGATGAAATTGCAAAAAAGGAAGAGCTAGTAGAGGCCGTACTAGGGCTAGGATGACGATTCCCCTCTAAAAGGAACGTTATCTTAGTACCCTTGCTCCCGAAATCATTTTTGGTTTATAGACCAATTTGGGCATGGGTAAACTTATGATTTGTGCTAATTATTCCATGAATTCCACATGGAAGAAAGTTATGAACGAGGTTTACAAGTTGTTTCTAAAACTCATTGGCGACTCCTACTTGTTTCTTACAAAAAAAAACATGATGATAGAATCAATTCTAATTCAAGGTCCTCCAAACAGTCAGGAATTCAAATCCTACTACACCCTAACAAGTTTAAAGTCCTAGGCTTTTAAGTGGCCAAGGGAATTTAAGGAGAGTACCCCTTACGATGGGCTCATTCTCCTTACAGTGATGACTCCGCTGGGGACTTAGAGGTTACATGATTAATTCTTAGTTATGCTCCAAGGTATCCAACACTAGGTTGCCTGTGGGTTGTAACGAGAATTAACTTGGATAATCTCTAGTTAGAGAGCGAGACTTGAACGCCTAATATCTTCCTTTTGCACAAGAGTAAAAACCAAAAAAGCAACATTACATCATGCATAAGCATAGCACACTTAAACCATTAAGGGTTGGCTCATTGACTAGGGGTCGCCAACACTAGGCGTCTATCCCGAAATCAAGAATAATCATCCCACCCATATCACCAACAAAATGTTGGGAGGGCGATGTCACGGGTCAACACGTTGAGTTATTGATTTAAGAGTCATTTCTTTAGGTATGGTACCTTTGGACACCCAAGCCTTTTTTTTACCTTAGAACGGCATTGCGTGAATCTTGACTCATGACATGCTTATGTGATTATGTGACTATGTGCAACATGTTAGGATAGTCTTCTTTCTTTTCTTTTTTAGTTTGGTCTAGGTTCCCAATTACGAAGTTGTCTCTTCGTGATTTAGCGTCATATTCAAAGGATAACATAATAAAAAAAATTAAAAAAAAATAATTCAAGTAAAAATAATCGAATAAAAAAACGCTCGAAAAAAAAATTACGAGCAGGTGGCGTGCTCAAGTTAAGAAGTTTTGATTTTTCAAAAAACAAATTGACTCGTCCGAACAATATCTTCATTGAAGAATTGTTAAGGGCGATGTTATCCGTTTGAATATATTTTGCGTCTTTTTTCATTTTTCCTTTTCAAACAAGCCTATCGATTTACTTATCCTTTCTTACTCTTTTAGGGCCGGTTTTCAAGCTTGGGAAAGAGGACCCCCGGGCACTCGCATTCTACGTTTACCACACAAAGATCAACCCCTTTCAAACCACTTTCCTTCGACAACTGATCCTAGTCCAACAACAATGCCAACTGTCGAAGAACTTCAACAAGAGATTCTTCGTTTGAGAGAGGAAAAGGCTCAAGAGGCCGAGGAGAGAAGAATTAAGAAGGTGAAAAATGCTGAAAAAAAAAAAGCTAAAACTTTAGCCTTACAAGAAAAGATGGAGCAATTATCCATCAAATAAAAGTCGTTGCAGAAACTAGTTCTTCGTTTTACAATGGGGAACAAGTACTTTGACGTAGAAAAGGTTGGTCCTCCCCCAGGACTATCTTTACAAGAAAAGTTCGTAGCTACGAACTTGCCAATATTTAAGGTGACCAATAATCCACAAAATCACTTAATGTGCTTTACTGGCACTATGACACTAAAGGGAGTTGATCCTAAGCTTTATGCTTTGAATTTCCCTTTATCACTAGTTCCAATTCCGAGAGAATGGTACTACAGGCTAGATCCAAAATTTAAAGCGACATGGGAAGATGTAGTTTCGGCTTTCATCACCCAATATGAGAGTAACGTAGAGTTCAAGTCAACTTTACGTGAACTCGAGATGCTTAAGCAAGGCGACGATGAAGGATTCCTTGCTTTCTATGGAAGACGGCGAGAAAAGGCGGCTCACCTTGCCCAAAGGCCTCCTGAACTTGAGTTAGCACAACAATTCATTGACAACTGTCATGAAAAGTACAACAAACATCTACATTACCTTAGTCTAGACATTTTTCAAAAGGTCTATTCTGTGGCTACTAGGATTAAAGATGATCTTGCTAAAGAAAAAACAAATAAACCTCATTATCATCATCGTCCTAAGAATAACTACAAGAAGGGGAATGATAATGCATCATCCTTTATTGACGAATTTTCAACTTCCACGCAATACAGTAACATAAATTGATATGATGATCATAGAAAAAGATGGACAAAAGAGAGAAAATTTACTCCATTTACGGTAAGCTATAAAGAATTGTTAGAAAAATTAAATGAAAAGGCTTACTTGCGCCAACAAGGCCAACACCACCCACTCCACCAGAAAGGAGGTTTCCTCAATGGAATGGTAGTGCTTATTTTGCTTATCATAAAGGCGTTGGACACGATATTAAACGTTTCTATGTTTTAAAGCACAAAATAAAAGATTAAGTAGACGATGGAAGAATTCCCACACCTAAACCTAACAATAATGCATCCCCCTTAGGGGTGTTTAACATCGATGAAGACCATATGGGAAGTGATACGTTCAATCCTTTGGACTATATCACACCCATAAGAGAACCTCTATCCACAATACTCATAAGGGCATTTAATGAAGTATGTGGACTATGGGACGACGACTTTCAAGACTTATATGTCTCTAAGTATGCCGCTGTCCCACCTCCATCTTGTTTACAAAATGAAACTAATGGAGCGCTTGAATAGGATAATTTGTTGGGGAAATTGCAAGATTTATTGAATCTCTCCTTGGATGAACAATGGCATATAGCACAACTCATGGAACACCTTGAAATGGAGGCACATCCTAAACCTATAGAAGAAAGTTGGTTCATAAGTCCTACAACTAATCCAAATGAGATAGATCATTTAACTCATTCGGGGCGAGTCTACCAAGCACCACCACCAAATGGATCTTTGACAACACAAAATTAAACTCAAGGTCAAACACAAAATACAATACCACCTCCACTTGCGGTGTAAGATCCATTGGTCAAACAAATTCGCCAATCCAAGGCGAATGTTAGCATTTGGGAACTCCTAAGTACTTCTAAAGAACATAGGAATTCTCTCATGAACGCTCTAACGGCTTTGTGTGTTAGCACAGACACATTCCCTCAGGAACTCGCTAGCTTGCTTACTAAAGAGACATCCGACAAGTCAATCATTTTAACTAATGATGATTTGCCTTCAAAAGACACTACCCACAACAATACATTATACTTAACTATGGGATGCAAGGGATACAATATCCCTCTAACTTTGGTGTGTGGAACGACAAGATACTTCGGCCTAAATCCAGAAAAAGATTTACAATCAATTAATCAAAGCATTAGGGCCTATGACAACTTGAGAATATCGGTGTGTGGAACTGTTAAGCTACCAATTACCACATGCCCAATTCAAAAGATGGTTGAATTCCATTTTATGGACATAAAACCTACATTCAACCTTTTACTTGGATGTCCTTGGATTCATGAGCTTGGTGCAATACCATCCTCACTTCATCAAATGATTAGGTTGAACTATCAAGGGCTTCCTATGACTATACATGCTTCTCCACTTAAAATAGAAATAAATGGAAGAAGACGTTGAAGAACCATTTAAGCTTGATCCATATTCCACTCGAATAGTAAACAACATCTTGTTCAAGAGTAGTTACTTTCCTGGGATGCCTTTGGGAATAGGAATGAAGAAATCTCTCTTACTTCCTATCCCCAAAGAAAATCTTCTCTTTTGGATTGGGATATAAACCAATCAAAGAAAAATTTGAGTCTCACGATGCAAAAAACAAAGCACGTAGAGACAATAATAAGAAAGGGATAATCACTTTACTCCCATCCTATCAACAAACCCTTAATGGAATATTCATTAGGGAGGGAGAAGATTACCCATGCTACGACTTTCCGGAACCCTTAGTTTTGGAAGTAATCAAGAAGCGAAATATTTCATGATTGCTACTTCTTGGATGACGATCTTAGTATCGTTAATTCAAAACACCCAACTCTAGGGTGCTATGATGTGCAAACATTTAACTTACTATTTGAACTAGAGCAAAATCATGTCGCAACAATGACCAATCAAAACGCCATTCAAGATCAAGCTTTTGATCCAACCTCGTTGATCCACTAGTAGAAAAATACAAAAAGGCAACCCCCAAATGGCACCGGTTCAGACCAAACCGGTGCCAAAAACTGCCCTAAAAATGGGCGGGATTTTAGACCAAAATGGCACCGGTTCAGACCAAACCGGTGCCAAAAATACAAAGGGAACTGGTTTGAACCGGTGCCACTGAACCGGTCCAAGGTTTTTAGGAAAAACCGGAAAATTTAAACCCTAAAACCCTTATAAGCTTCGATCTCCTTATCTCTCCTCCTTCTCTCCGCCTCCATTCCCCCATTTCATCTCCTCTACTTCTCTCTCCTCCTTCTCTCTCCTCTCTCTCTCTCTCTTCGTTCTTCTTTCTTCTTTCATCTCCTTCGATCTCCTCTCTCTATTCATTCTTCTTTAATTATTCTTTCAACTCCCTTCGATCTCCTCTCATATATATGCAGCAACCAAAGCTCGAGGACAGCCGATCTCCTCTCATTAGCGCAACAACAGCCACCGCCACCACCACAATGTTCGAGCACCACCACCGGCATCAACATCAACATCAACACCATCTCCTCTGGCTTTTTTTTTCGATTTTAATAGTTTTTGTTTTCGATTCACCAATTTTGGTTTTGTTTTCGATTCACCAATTTTGGTTTTTGATTTTGGTTTTGGTTTTTGATTTTGATTATCGATTTTGGTTTTTATTTTGGATTTCGTTTTTAGGTTTTCGATTTTGGTTTTTATTTTGGTTTTTTTTCCTATTTGTTTTTCGTATTTGTTTTTTTTTTAGATTTTGATTTTGTTTTTTTCGAATTTTTGGTTTCTTTTTTTCGATTTCAATTTTGGTTTTTTTTTGGTTTTTGATTTTGATTTTGGTTTTCGATTTTGGTTTTTATTTTGGATTTCGTTTTTAGGGTTTCGATTTTAATTTTCCTTTTACTTTGGATTTTTGGTTTTTTTTTTTCCTATTTTTTTTCGTATTTGTTTTTTTTTCCGATTTTGTTTTTTTTTTTTGAATTTTTAGTTTCTTTTTTCGATTTCAATTTTGGTTTTTTTATTCGTTTTTGATAATTTTTTATATTTCAATTTCAATTTCTGTTTTATATTTTATATTTTATATTTTATATTTTGATAATTTTTGTTTTTTTTTCGTTTTTGATAATTTTTCAATTTCTTGATATTTTTTATATATTCTTAAGCTTATTTTTACCAATTGATTTTTTTTTCTGTTTTAATTAGTGTGTACAGATTATGCAAGTATATTGATATGTTCATGTTGTAATTTTTTTATGATTTATAATGTAATTTTTTTTTATTTATTTATAGTGTTAGTTGTAATTGATCTATATTGTAATTTTAGATTTCATTATGTATTGTAAATTTTGGATTTTATTTATTGAAACCAATTCAATTTTTGTTGTGAATTGTTATTTTTTTCAGATGATTTTATTGGTAAGTGAAAAAAAAACCAAAAAAAAAAATAAAAAATAAAAATGGACATTTTTGGCACCGGTTAACCGGTGCCAAAAGAAGGATAAATATTCTTTTTTTAGTATTTTTGGCACCGGTAAACCGGTGCCAAAACCTGTTTATGGTACCGGCTTTGAACCGGTGCCAAATAGGGGGGTATTTGGCACCCCCCACATAGGCACGAGTTCAAACCGGTGCCTTAGGCCGGGTTTGAACCGGTGCCAAATGCGTTTTTTCACGTAGTGATCACCCCTTCAAACGAAACTTTAGAGCATGGAAATCTTTCAAATGGACCAATCACAAAGGCGATAAACTGGAAATCGTCACAGGCAAAGGGAAGACGTTTGACGAATCGGGCGATGAATCTATTATAGACTCTAAGGAAGCTGAAAATTTAGGCCTTGTGGCCATTACTGAGTCTTTATTTTCTAGTTCTAAGGATGAAGATCCTAAAAGGGATTCTTCTCTAAATGTAATCTCTTTTGATTTTAATAATATGAGCTCTATTTCCGAGTATATGCCTTTTCTTGAATCTTTCGAATGCTATAACAATCAATCTAATGAAGATGATAACATTAATAAATTGGTTGAACTAAAGAATAAATGAGAACAAAAGAACCCTATCGTTGAAGAAACTGAAATAGTTAATATAGGAACTAACGAAAATAAGAGAGAAGTCAAAATTGGCTTAACTCTAAATCCGGAAGAGCGATCGACCCTCATTGCTCAAAGAATTTAAAGACGTATTTTCTTGGTCATACAAGGACATGCCTAGAATAGATAGGGAAATCGCGGAACATACCATTCCCTTGAACCCTACTTCTAAACCAGTAAAACAAAAACTTCGATCAATGAAACCTGATGTCGCATTAAAAATAAAATAAGAAGTACAAAACAAGGTAGACGTCGGTTTTATTCGCGTATGTAATTACCCATAATGGGTAGCGAACATCGTTCCAGTCCCTAAAAAGGATGGACGAGTTCGCATGTGTGTCGACTTTAGGGCTCTTAATAAAGCTAGCCCGAAGGACGATTTTACTCTACCACATATTGTTATGTTGGTAGATAACACGGCTGAACATGCGGTGTTATCCTTTATGGATGGATACGCAGGTTACAACCAAATTTTAATTGGCAAAAGAAGATGAAGAAAAGACATGCTTTATTACCCCTTGGGGTACGTATTGCTACACAGTCATGCCATTTGGTTTAAAAAATGCAGGAGCTACGTACCTAAGAACGACTACAACTCTCTTGCATGATATGATGCATAAAGAAATAGAAGTATATGTGGATGATATGATCATAAAGTCCGAAGATAGAGTGGGACATATAAAAGCTTTACGCAAATTTTTCACTCGCATAAAAGAATATAAAATGCGATTAAATCCACATAAATGCGCCTTCGGAGTAACTTCTGGTAAGTTACTCGGATACGTAGTGAGCACACATGGAATAGAGATTGATCCCTCTAAATTAAAGGCAATTGTTGACATGCCTCCCCCTCAAACAGAAAAAGAAATTAGGGGATTCCTTGGCAAATTAAAATACATTAGTCGATTTATCAACAAATTGACTATGACTTGTGATCCAATATTTAAAAATTTGAAAAAAGAAGAGAAACATGAATGGGATAATCAATGCCAAAAGGCCTTTGAGAAAATCAAAGATTATCTCAAAAGTCCACCAATTTTAGCACCACCAATACCCAAACTACCTCCTAGGCTATACATTACAGTTATAGACACAGCCACAGACACCATGTTAGCACAAGAGGTAGAAAAAGTCTAACGTGCAATATATTACATAAGTAAAAAATTCATCCAATACGAAACAAAATATAGCACCTTGGAAAAGACAAGCCTAGCATTAGTGTGGGCAACCAAAAAATTACGACATTGTATGTTACCACAAACTACTCATGTGATTTCTCAACAAAATCCGATAAAGTATTTGTTTGAACAACCACCCATACAAGGAAGGATATCTAAGTAGTTGGTGATGTGGCCGAATTTGAGCTAAAATATATTCCTGAAAAATTGATGAAAGGAAAAGTAATTTCCGACTTTCTGGCACAACATCCAATTCAAACAAGTCATGCAGAAAATACTTATCTTTCGGATGAAGAGATTCTCATGACACAAAATGAAAAATGGTTAATGTACTTCGACGGTCCGTCCAATAAAAAAGGATGTGGCGTAGGAGTGTTACTCAAAAGTCTAGAGGGAGCACATACTCCAATCTCTGTTAAATAAGGCTTTGAGGTTACTAATAATGCCGCAGAATGTGAAGCGTATATTATTGGATTAGAAGCAACGGCTAGCATAGGTGTGAAAAAATTAGAGGTATATGGAGATCTAGTTTGATTATAAATCATATACTAAAAAAATGAAAAATAAACAACTCCACAATGATATTATACCAAGCACACCTAGAGCACCTCATTGAGCATTTTGAACATATTGATTTTAAATATCTCCTAAGGGATGACAATCAATTTGCCAATGTGCTAGCAAAATTAGCCTCTATGATCATCATTCCAGATCACTTAAATATGATTCCATTATGCATTGATAGAAGAGAAGAACCAGAGTATTGCAACACAATAGAGGAAATAAATGACATTAAAGGAGACAATCCTTGGTATGATCATATCCTCCAATACATTACTCATGACACATATCCCGAAAATACTTCATCGAAAGACCAACGAGCCTTATGAACACTTGCGGCCCAATATGGTCTAATAAATGGTCTATTATGAAAAAAGGACCTAATGGTCAAAGTTTATTATGTATAGGCCAACCGGAAGCCATACGCCTTATGGAAAATACTCGCAAAGGTGTTTGAGGACCTCACATGAATTGAAAAATGCTTTTAAAAATAATTTCACGACAAGGGTACTATTGGTCCACTATAGAACATGATTGCATACAATATGTTAAAAAATTCCACAATGCCAAATGTTTCCTAATTTACAACACCTTCCACCATCCGAACTATACAATCTCACTTCCCCTTGGCCTTTTTCGGCTTGGGGAATTGACATAATTGGAAAAGTCTCTCGAACAAGATCAGGAGGGCATGAGTACATATTAGATGCCATTGATTACTTTACTAAGTGGATTGAGGCTGCTTCTTACGTGAATATCACTTCTAAACATGTAGCAAAGTTTCTCGAACGAAACATATTTTGTAGATATGGAGTTCCGCATGAACTAATTAGTGATCAGGGATCTCAATTCAAAGCTGAAGTCGAGACCCTCTTAAATCGTTATAAAGTAAAACATCATCACTAATCCCCTTACAGACCTCAAATGAATGGAGCTGTAGAGTCGACAAATAAAAGCATAACACTCATCATTAAAAAAATTGCAGAAAATTATAAAGACTGGCCGAATAAACTACACTTCGCATTATAGGGTTATAGAACGTCTATACGAACATCAATAGGAGTAACTCTATACTCCTTAGTTTTTGGAATGGACGCAGTTCAACTAGTCGAACTGGAAATACCATCCCTACGCATCGTACTTGAAAGTAAGGTACCGGAAGCTGAATGGGTAAGAGCGAGGTATAAAGAGCTTTTATTCCTCGATGAACGACGGTTAAGAGCTTTGCATCATGTACAAGTCTACCAAAGGCGCATTGCACGTCATTTGAATAAAAGAGTAAAACCTAGAAATATAAAAGAAGGGGACTTTGTACTAAAGGAGGTTAGGGGTCCCCCAACCGATCCAAGAGGGAAATTCTAACCAAATTGGATAGGTCCTAACCACGTAATTGAAATCCTATCAGGAGGAGCCGTCAAATTAATGGATATTTGAGGAGATGAAATTCGCCAATTAACAAACATTGATCGCCTTAAGAAATGTTACATATGAAATCGGGATAAAACTCGTTGACTCATACAACCATTTTTTAATTAGCATTCAATTGAAAGATTCTAAGTTTATGCATTTTACCGAATAACACAGTAAAATACTAACACTTGGGTGGGGTAATTTAGAAATAATAAACCATTCTAAGTGTTCATATTTTTTCGAACATCACGAAAAAATCTTCACACTTGGGGGGTAATAATTTTTTTAAAAAATTTCGAGACATTCGTAGCACAGGCGTCGTGCGCAACTGAAATAGTTGCGCGTGCGACAGGCTCGCGCAACTATAGACGTTGCATGCGCCACCTGATGACAAACTGTGAACCCGAATTTTTGCGTTTGAATGAAGTTGCGATTTCTACTAACGGTAAAAAGAGGGTGTTTCTTAAATGTAACATATACTCGGAAAATAAAATTAAACTTTGATTTAATTCTTTTAAACAAGGTTTGATTAATTTTTTCATTTACTTTCTATCTAGGAGATTTAAGAAAAAATAAAATAATAGACATAATAAAAAAAAATTAGAACTACACAAAAACCTGATTTCGTAATGCGAATACGTAGGAAATCTTTATGATTCAGTCATATCAAAATATACAATATAAAGCTCATTTTATTTCATACGAAATTCAAAAAAAGAGACATTATTGAACTAGATAGTAAACGAAAAAAAAAACATAGTAGTGATACACTTTATTCAAAAAAAAAAACTAATGATAAGATTATGTAACACTCTAAGGTTTTACTATGTCCCTAATTGTCACAGATGAGGAGGAGTAGTTTCCATCGCAGCATTTTCAGAAACCTTGGAGCTTTCCCCTACACTCTTCTTCTTCACCCAAACATTGTTTTTCAATTTAGGGATTGGGGCCTTTGCAACCTGTTTTCCTTTCCCTTTGACTATTGGAGCTTTCTTGCGAGTATTTGGGGAAGGTTCTTTGATTTTAACACCTTGTTGCGCGGGTTTGGAGGAAGCTTTCCTTTTCGTTTCCTTTGAATGAGCCTTTGGGGATGAGAAGTCTAATTTTCTTCTCTCTCCTTTCTTTTGGCCTCTAGGAGGAGTAGTAGTGGTTGAATGCATTAAAGGCTTAGGTGGATTGCGATTTGTGGCGGCTTGAAGTTGAGATCGAGCCTTATTTAATTCACCCTTATCCGCAGCATTCATCCAAGCCTTGTAAAAGGAAGATAATATAATACTCGCGGGAGGATTTTGTATTACCCACTTCGGAATACTTGACCAATATTCCATCCAACGAGAAATCCTTTTGGGTTAAAAGGTCACATCTTTAGGGGCATCGCAATTTTGCGGGGGAATAAATTGCCTCATCCCGTATTGTTGGATCACCCTACAAGAAAAATATAAGTAGTACTAGATAGGCCTAAAAGCCTAATGTAACGGCAATTGAGACTATTCTCAATCATACTATTTATGTACCACCAAAGAATCACAAACCGTATGTTAGGAATCCCATGACAGAAAAATGACGTCCATTTCTCTTCGTTCTTATGCTTATAAAGGATTCGACGTCCAGGAAATGTCTTTACTCCATTAAGCTCAAGGTTTTAAGTCTGATCAACCATTTGCAAATGCTCCATGAGCCAAATCTAAAAAAAATATTAGTTTGCAATTTTTTACACAAGCAGGTGGCTCGCGCAACTTAAAAAGTTGCGCGCACCCTCCGCACGTAACGAAGAAGATTGTACTAGTCATGCTAACGCAACTTCTTGACTTGCGCTAATAAATGCCGAAAGCAACTTAAACAGTTGCGCGCACCCTCCGCACGTAACGAAGAAGATTGTGCTAGTCATGCTAACGCAACTTCTTGACTTGCGCTGATAAATGCCAAAAAAAAAAAACAAAAGAAACGTACGTGTAATAGGAGTGGACTTCCTGTTAAACCGTTTTCGTTAGGATCTCCTCTAAGGCGATTCAAGCACAGAACGGTTTCCGCCAAAACCAAAGGAGCAGGTGAATGACATCCCTCTATTTGCTCTATTATGGACACCATCGAATAATCTCTGTATTCTTTGCCTATCCTAAGTAAACAATTAACAACAAGACAATAACATAAATCACGAATTTTAAAGCGTTTTTTAGTCATGTTGTCATGAGGGGCGATGAAATAATCAATAAATTGAATTAAATTCACTCCTTCTTAAGTTCCTATGTTGGTCAAATCATTATTGGACAAGCCAAAAAATCTTTGGAATATAGATTTGGGATCCGACAATGTAGGCGAATAAGTCACAGGGAGAGTGTTTGTAGGGAAACCTAGCAAGGCCTCGAACTCACTAGGAAGGGGGGCAATTTCGTCCCCTCTAAACAAGAAAAGATGGTGGTTAGAGTCCCAATGATTGATTGTGGCATGAAGAAAATCAAAGTTAACCACTAGTTACATATAATTCAATAAAGGGTCTAAGTGGTAAATTTTAAATGCTAGTTTGTCCTCAGTTGAAAGGGAAGTGACCCATTGCTTCAAACGTTGTTTAAAGGTCTTCACCATTGTTCAAAAAAAAGAAAGACAAAAAGAGTTTAGAGAGATTAATTCTTTTTAATTTCTTATGTTACTAAGCGAATGAATGCGAGATGATCAAAAGCCTACACGAAACCACGTTTAAATAGACCCAAGAGGGGCAAATTTTCGGCAAATTCGGCTCAAAGGAAAGTTCATTGACAGGTGGCGTGCGAAACTCATGAGTTACACGCGACATCCGCGCGCAACAGATTTACAAGCGCGCGACAGCCGCGCGCATCTCCCCTGACGCGGCATGTAAGTTGGGTTTATTTCCGTATTTTGGCTCATATAATGACGGAATCTTCACGAGATCTTAAGATCAATCATACGCTTGCCTTCGTATTTTCTTTTTATTTTCTATTATTATTTTCTTATTTTCTTTTTATTTTCTTTTTTTCCTTATTATTTTCCTACTTTATTTTTCTTTTTATTTTCTATATTACTTTCCTACTTTTTTATTTTCTTTTTTATTTTCTTATTTTCTTTTATCTTTTTCCTTATTTTTGCCTTCTTTTTTGAGTTTGTTTATTTTTTTGAGGGGGGTAAGTCGGGAACCCTTTCCCTCCCTACATGGAAACAAAAAATAAATAATGACATATATATACAAATGTGTCATAGATATAAAATAAATAAATAAATATACATCAGTTTCCTAAATAAATATAATAAATGTGTACAAGAGGAATCAGGGTGCTCGACGACTACTAGACGGTTGCTGCACATCCTGCAAAATCCAAAACGAAGATTAATACATGAAATGTAATAACTTTGTTGCAAAGAAAACTTACCGCGATCAACCGATGATCACGGCATGATAAAGTCACGAGTGCTCTCCGATAAGCAGCTCGGAAAGCGCGTAAAGTTCTCACCATGTCGTTCACGGTCACCCGCGGAACCATTCTTTCCTCAGTAATGGGAGAGGAAGAAGAAGGATGGTCGTTCTTCTTTCCTCTCGCACTATTATCTTTCAGAAGGTCATCTTCAATGTCAATGCCTATATTATAGACAGCCTTGAAAGTATTCATGTTGTGTTGGTATCTTAAGTGCTTTGAATACTTCCCTTAAAGATTCTTGATAAACATCCTCACAGATTCTTTTTCGGTAGGAGCCTTGACCATATTAGCAGAAGTTTCCCTCCATTTATTGAAGAAGGAAGTGAACCCTTCGTTTTCTTTTTGTTTTAACATCTCGAGTTGTCTATGGTCTGTTTCGTCTTGGATGTTGCACTTATATCTGTCTATGAAAGCTTTTACTATGGACTCCCAAGAAGAGGTTTTCTCTTTGTCAAGGGAAAAGAACCATTGTTAACAAACGGTATCAAGAGATAGAGGGAACAGAGAGGGGAAAACCTTCTTATCGATACCCTTAATTCTCATTATAGTTTCAAAAGCTCTTAAATGAAAATAAGGGTTATCTGTTGCCATGAATTTAGGGATGTCAGTGGCGTTGAACTTATGTAGAAGAAGTTCCTTGTCCAGCGAGACCCCTTATGAACTCATGCCCTGAAACTTATAGTCACTAGACAACTTCCTTAAACTTTCTTGCATGAGGTTCATTTGTTGTTGCTTCACAAGGTCTTCATTTTTGAGGGTTAAAGCCTTTAACACCTCAGTCACGTCATTCAATTGATTCCTAAGTTCATTGACCTCTTCTTGGCTTGCCATTATCTTTTTAGCTTTCCTCTTTTGACGAATTGGTTTATCAAAAAGTGAAACTTTAATAAAGTGGTTGTCCTTGATTAATCGCCCTTCTCTCCTCGACCAAGTACTGTGGAAAAGGAATTTGGGGATATTTATTGTTAATTATTTGACTCAAACTCTATTCAACATGTAATGGATGGAGGAAGTGAAGAAAGATTGGAATAGAATGTGAAGAAAAATGATGTAGATGGAGGGATATGAAGAATTAGGAATAGAATGTACCACCAACTTAAATGACGGAAAAAACAAACTCATGCATGAACCTAAGACATGGTCATGGTGATACATACTCGAAGTGTGTTCTAAGACTAGTGAGTGTAGGTGATATGTTAAGACTCGTGTCATGACCATGTGGCTAGACTATGTGACTAGACTCAATTAATGACTCGACAAGGTGTTATTGACAGTGAAAATTAACCGACTTAATTAGCAAACTGGTTAATTAGACACTAGGTGATGACTCGACCAATAATCCGAACTGTCGGCAAAACGACAGGACTGGCGTCGCTTTGTGTAGTGTAGCGCCAGACGATAGTGATGTCGCCAGGCGCCACACTCCACAGAGTGGCGCTACAGTCCAGACTTTTGGCGCCAATGCTGGAGCTTCAATCTGGGACTGTTTTCGGTGTTATTAATCAACAGGGGCATGCCTAAAGTCGTACTAGGTCAATTTTGATTAAAATCTTAGACTTTATTGACTCAATTTAATTAACTAATTAATTAATTAGGCAAAGTTTTTTTAGTCATTAATTTATTTAATATCAACACAAGTCAAACAAACGGTTAAGAAAACATATATATGCACAACAAATAATGCACAATTAGTCAAGTAGGCACAATATGATGCAATGAGTTTGCAACCTTACCATGGCTCTAGTTCTCTAAAGTTCGGGATATGGTTTAGTCAATAAAGGGTACATGGTTAATTGTCTGGATGCACCGCGTGGAAGCCTAACCGTGAAGGGTTGGCGCGAGTGGATGGGAGACCGCGAGTTTTAGAAAAACTTGCTTCCATGATTTGGTGAATTCAACATTCTCGGATGTACCCTTTGTTTCTCAAAGCGTTCAATCAGGTAGATGGAGCATGAATTCCCAGAGGGTTATGTCCATATGTATAACACCTATGGGTTTTAGAAAAGTGAGAAAAAACTCAATCAAGAAGTAGGATCGAGAAAATAATACGAAAAACTGGTCGAAATTAGAACTTATATTTCTGACTCGGTATTGGAAGAATTAGGCGCCAGCAAACAGAGCTTGGTGCCAGGTTTTAGCTGTAGCGCCTGGCGACAAGCCGTCATATGGTGCTACAGTTAAATGTCTGGCGCCAATGCTCTGGTCGCTGACGCTAATTCCTACATGCCTCAGCAGCTTTCTGTGCTCGATAAAATTTTCCAATTTCGCGTAGTGTTATTTCGGTCCTAGTTGCGAAAGATATTTCTCTAATTTCCTATGTGTAAAATCCTATGTTTTTAACTCATTATGGATGGTCTTTCCAATGAGGTCTTTTTTATGCATATGACAATAATGTTAATCAAAATTACGCACATTAAATACTTATAACGTTTCGAGTCTCATCCACTCATTCTAAATCATTGCCAAAACAAATTCAGGAATTAAAATAGAAATGCTTCCCAGTGGAGTCGCCAAAAACTGTGGGGAGTATTTCAAGCGTTAATCCCCTAGCTTGAACCCCACTGTGATCATACACTAAAGTACGGTGGCGTCCAAAAGGGAAGAAGATAGAGCAAAAGAGTCGCCAACAAGTTTTTTTAGGAACTTGTAAACCGTTCACGAGATGAAGGTTACACCCCTTAACGATCCAAGAGATAGTCAACTCCATAAGGTCTTGAACCAAATAGGGTTTGGGGATGAAGGTAAATATCCAACCTAAAAGAGATTGAACCTGCCCTAATAATAGGCCTCTACTTTATTCTGATCGTATTCATGTGCGCTTTCTGACTAACATGCAATCAATAGGGTTATCCCTAAACCTGTTTAATATATGTTTGTTGAATTTTAATGTACAAATAAAACTATTATTGGCGATCCCTTGAATTATAATCAAATTAACCCTAAACAAGATTATTAATTATCTTATTAAGCGTGATTACAAGTACCAATTCCGTTTAAACATGCATAAAAGGTGTGATCAAGCAATAAATGAATAATCAAACAACATCAAAATAATAATTAAAAATAATAACAATAATCATAGCAATAATAAAATCATTATCATAAAAATAATCTTGTTAAAGCATAATAAAAATAGCAAGATCCTAGGCATGATACTAACAAGATTAATAACAAACCCTAGCATGTCACTAAACAATAAAAATCAAAGCTTTAACCCTAACATGATACTAACAATCATAAATATTAGGAAGAACATAAAAGGCATCATACTTTTAATCATACTTGATACTAAAATTACCCTAGACATGATACTGGGAATCATAATAACAACCTAAACATGATCTCTACACCAAAATATCAATAAAAACCATTAAAGTACTTACTTTGATGCCTCGTACCTCATTCTTATAACAAAATCCACGCGTTAGTAACTTCAAGGAAAATAATAAATCCAAACAATTAAATTAAATAATTGAAAGAGAGATTTGAGACCAAACCCTCAAAATTAAACCTTTCACGTCTAGGGCGAAGGCAACTTCGAATATGGCTAGATGTATCTAGATCTAATGAATGCGGAATTTTGTATGTTTGAGAAAAGCTAGTTTAGAAAAGAGAGAGAGAGAAAGAATTGGTTGAATGAAAACGGAGTTTATACGACGTTATTTATAGAGAAAATCAGCCAAAAAGATAAAATATCAAAACAGAGTTTTGGCGCACGTAAAATTGAATTAGCACCAACGCTGGCTATTGGCGCCAGGCGCCAAGCGTAGCGCCAGGGTATACAGCTGGCGTTTGGCGCTGATTTAGAAAGTTACGCGTTTTCTTAATATCAGATAGAAATTGCCGTACAAGAGGATAAAATCGTATTTCCCTCAAAAGATGTTCTTTGATTTTAATTAAAACTCTGAAAAGTCAACAAAAGTCAATTTATCAATGCTAATTGAATTAGGAATGAAAAGAACCTTCTAGAAGAATCTAGAAGACTAAAACCATTCCTAATTGCATTAGGAATGATAAATCTATATTAGGCCCTCCCCTAGATCATTGGGCCACATATAAGGCTCAAACCGGGCCCAATTTAGTAAATTGGCCATAACTTCCTCAATATTCATCGGAATTGGGCTTATAATATATCGTTGGAAAGATCTTGTCAAGCCCCATCCAACTAAACTACTATTGGACCCATATCATGGACCAACCAAACTGGATTATGATTCGACGTGAAAGGTACTCATCACTGGGTTGGGTTTTGGGGAGACACAAATGGGTGTCTACAGAATCCCCACTTTGACTAAGTTTGGAGAAACGCAAGTTTCGAAAACAAAAGTCAAAGTATTGATAGGGACGGAGAATGATTCAGAACGTTCTGCGATCGTAAATCATTCTTGTAACGCCGATACCTGCAAACTAGCGTTAGTTACACATATAAAAGAGTTAAGAAATGTGTATCTTGCACCGTCGAGCACACGCTTCTGAAAGTAACCGATTTAATACCGCTTTACTTTTGTTTTGATGACCTCCTGTCAAGAGAATGTCATCCCGCTTGAAAACCGCTACGCTTGTAACTGCTTCCAACATAGAAGATTGCTTCGCCTGAAACGATCCTCTTCTGCTTTGATAATATTCCACGTCCAAGGGAATACCATCGAAGATTGCTTCACTTGAAACAATCCTCAGTTGTTTTGACAATATTCCACGTCTAAGGGAATACTATCAAAGATTGCTTCACTTGAAACAATCTTCTTCCCCTTTATGACCATCTTCCACGTCTAAGGGAACATGATCGAAGACAACTCCTCTTGAAATCACCTTCAGTTGTTTGTGACAAATTTCCACAATCTAGGGAACGCCATGTTATTGTTTTGATGTTCACTCGTATCTGAACAAAGAGCTTCTTTTCTTTGGATATTCTTTTGATATGTTCACGCACCTCTGAACAAAGAGCTTCTTTTTTTTTGGATATGTCCAGCGTCTCTGAACAAAGAGCTTCTTTTTAATATTCTTTCTTAATATGAACTTCTGAATGATGTGTTCACGCGTCTCTGAACAATAGTGCTTTGAGTGATATGATTCCCACGCATCTCTTGAGCAAAGAGCTTTGATGATATGTCCACGTGTCTCTGAACAAAAGAGCTTTGAATGAAATGTCCACGCGTCTTTGAACGAAAGAGCTTGAAAGAAATGTTCACGCGTCTCTGAACAAAAGAGCTTGAAAATAGGATGCCCACTCGTCTCTGAGCAAAAGAGCTTGAAGGAAATGTTCACGTGTCTCTGAACAAAAGAGCTTTGAATGATATGTCCACGCGTCTCTGAAAAAAGAGCTTTATTAATATGCCCACGCTTCTCTGGAGCAAAGAGCTTGAATGATATTTCCACGCGTCTCTAAACAATAGAGCTTGAAAGTAGGATGCCCACGCGTCTCTGAGCAATAGAGCTTTTGATGATATGAACGTTTGTTGCGAAAATATTCCGAAGAAAAAATTCCGAAGACCTACGCTTGCCGATCTCTAAAGCTCGCTTGAACTTTGCTTCCGCTAAAACCAATATAGTGGTGTCTCCGTGATGAGCCAATTCTTAGGAACTTTCAAGCTAAGTGAGACGATCTTTCATCAGGTCGATCACTTATTGCGACTGTAATCAAACTAACTACTTAATCATGTCAAATTGCTCATAGGGGCTAACTGGCGTACCAAGGAACCCGAAACTGTTGTGTGAGGTCGAAATCACCCTTTTGAGAGGCTTCGAGCTCTGTTGTTGCTGAAATATCTCTGGCGCCAAGAATTGACTCTGCCTCCAAATGCTGAGATCTAGCGCCAAGCATTGAAATTTGTTGTCGTCTGGCGCTGGAGTAGGGTCTTCCCTATTCTGCTGCACCTGTATTTATTTTTTACTATAGATCTTTGTTATCTCTTTAATTATCTTATGGTTGACCTAAGGTTTATTGTCGCTTGACTCATCGACTTGACACGACTCAAGGTGTAGGCTTGACTCTCTGTGATTGACTCGAGGTTGACTCAACTCAAAGTGAAATGACACGTGTGACTCATGGCCTGTGTGTGCATAGTATTGATTGTGGGACTCTAAAATGCAAAAAAAGCAAAAAATTTCCGTCATTTTTGTGGAGGGTACCGACTTTCTCCCGAAAAAGAAAGATGAGAAAAAGAATCGAAGTTTTGAAGGTGCATGTTCAATGAGCTTAGTCAAATGTTGTTTGATACTATCTCTCAAGGTGAAAGGATTAATCCATCCTAGGCTATCTCAATGGTGGACTCCATGATGAAAGTATTTGGGTAACTTAGGCACGGAGGCTAAGCACTTCATACTTCGTGATTCATTGACAATTTATGACTGATGAGCGATTTTGATATGACAAGGAATGCTTCAACGTTGTATTAAGATTCCATGACAAAGGGTTCCTAAGGGATGGTATATTTGGTCATGTATCTGTGCAGTGTGTGAAAGTGACACTAAAGTTAGGCCGTAAGGGCTAAGTGTGTGAAAAAAGATATAATTTCAAGAAGAGTCAAATGATGGTAACTCTTAGGCTAGGCAAGCTAATGATGTAAGGATCAAGCCCCCAAGTCTAGCTCTAAATAAATAGGGATGAGAAATGGAGATCTCTTGATATGATCATGGTGTAAGTGTGTGTATGAATATGAATGCATGTTTATTACGACCGCACCTCGATGTGAGGTTGCCTACGTATCCGTTAGGAATCAGGCCGAACGTAGCTCTAGCCGAACCTCGCACAAGTATGTATACCTCAAAAAGGTCTTTTTAAGGGTTGTAACGTGGTTAGGCTAAACTTTACAGAAGAAGGGGATAAAGGCTCAAGACCCTAGATAAGACCCTAAGGTGTGCAACCTTTCTTTTGAATATTTATTTTTATGCTTGAGTTTTTACTCTTTTTTAGCTCTTTTTTTTTTTGCTTTATTTATTTTATTTTTATAAGTGTGGGCAATCCCGATCATGCGGTCTATCACTCACTTGGCATTCATGTTTCTCAGGCACGGTACCGAGCACTCGACAGAGACGTAATATGAGACGTGTTCATATCAAAGACATTTTCATATCAAAGACATTGGAACACTTACCCTTTTGTTCAATTTTATGTATTTATTATATTTTTTTGCTTACTTTAAGTCACTTAAGCTTTTTTGAAAATTGTATAAGTTGCATACCATCCCATCCCAAGGTTAGGTATATGTGGGTTGAAGAAAGAAAGGTCTATCGTTAGAGGACGCTCAAAGTGGTTTATCAAGAAAGGATTGCATATTTGTAGGGTGAAATGTGATATAATGTGGCTACAACAGGTGCCTCAAATCATTGGTATAGCTTATGCTTAATTCGACATGGTTTTTTTTTTTCAATGTAATGAAATGATCATATGTAAGGAAATAAATGCTCATTTTATTAAAAAGGGAAAAGAAAGAATCTACAAAATTAATCTAAGGGAAAAGAAAAGGTGCCTATGCTAGACTTATTGGGGAATGGGTAAATAAAGAAAAAGAAAAAAGATGTCATGGAATCTCGTCGTTGAAGCTCGCCTCTTGTCTTGTGTTGTTTGCTTTATCATCACTCGCTCTTCTTGTTAACTGAAGGTATGGGAAGCTTGTTATTATCAATCAAATGTTGGATAGCCTCCTTTAGCTTCCAACAGCTCTCGGTAGCATGACCCCTACCTTGATGGTACTTACAGTGCACATTTAGATTCCAACTAGGCAACCTCTTCTCAAGCGGGGGATCTTGAAGAGGTCCAATAGGAGTAATGAGTCCCTTGGCATGGAGTCGATCGAAAGAATCATCGTAGCTAATTCCAATATGGGTAAAATCCCTTTTTTGTTGCTTTCTAAATCCTAAGATCTCATTAAGGTCGAAAGTACCAACACTGTTGCTAGAGTAGGTGTTTTCGGAAGAAGAAGCATAGTCGTTCTTTATCCCTTTACAGCCACTGTTACTATCGTTACTAATCTTGGCCTTCTTGTCGCGCAGAGGAACATGAAGGAGATTAGAATCAATGAAGTCTTGAACACGATCCTTGAGGGCGAGACACTTTTCAGTAGTGTGACCGCGACCTCTATGGTATCGACAATAGGAATTTGGATCCCAATTGGGAAAACGTTTTTCAGATTGAGGGTCTTAACTGGGACCAATAGAGTGAATATGACCTTGATTGAGAAGACAATCAAAAGCTTCGTGGTGAGTCATTTCTATTGGTGTGTATTCTTCAATGGTCCATTTTGCCTGTGGCTTAGGAGCATTGAATTCTTCATTTTGTTCGATGGCCATCACCCGATTTGCTAGTCCTTCTACCACGTTCAAGAGCATGACAACGACATCTTGTAATTTCCGAATGTCCTCTTTTAGAATTGACGAGTCTTCCCTGGTATTATCTAAGAAAAGACTTTCATCCTCCCCAATCATGCCCACTTCATCGAGAGAGGTCATATAAGTTGTCTTGATCATGGGATTTCCTACAGGTGTGATAAGAAGTGATGGATCGAAGGATGCTTGATCATTTTCGATGGCTAGAATCTCGGAAATTTCATTGTTATCGATCAGATCTTGAATAGCTTCTTTGAGTTTCTAACACTCCTCAGTCTCGTGACCCTTTCCTTGGTGGTATTTGCAGTGCTTATTAGGGTCCCACTTGGGTGGCCTGGCTTCTAGAACTGGATCTTTGATAGGCCCTATGGGCATGACTAGTCCTTTGTGGTGTAGCTTCTCGAAATCTGTTTCATAACTCATACCAAGTGGAGTGAACACCCTTTTGATCTTTGGATTTGTGATTTAGAGGCGTTCGTGGAACGTACCTCATTAACGGGAGAGGAAGAAGAAGGATGGTCGTTCTTCTTTCCTCTCGCACTATTATCTTTCAAAAGGTCATCTTCAATGTCAATGCCTATATTATAGACAGCCTTGAAAGTATTCAAGTTGTGTTGGTATATTAAGTGCTTTGAATACTTCCCTTAAAGATTCTTGATAAACATCCTCACAGATTCTTTTTCGGTAGGAGCCTTAACCATATTAGCAAAAGTTTCCCTCCATTTATTGAAGAAAGAAGTGAACCGTTCGTTTTCATTTTGTTTTAACATGTCAAGTTGTCTATGGTCTGTTTCGTCTTGGATGTTGCACTTATATCTATCTATGAAAGAGTTTGCTATGGACTCCCAAGAAGAGGTTTTCTCTTTGTCAAGGGAAAAGAACCATTGTTAACAAACGGTCTCAAGAGATAGAGGGAAAAGAGAGGGGAAAACCTTCTTATCGATACCCTTAATGCTCATTATAGTTTCAAAAGCTCTTAAATGAAAATAAGGGTTATATGTTGCCTTGAATTTAGGGATGTCAGTGGCGTTGAACATATGCGGAAGAAGTTCCTTGTCCAGCGAAACCCCTTGTCAACTCATGCCCAGAAATTTATAGTCACTAGACATCTTCCTCAAACTTTCTTGCATGAGGTTCATTTGTTGTTGCTTCACAGGGTCGTCACTTTTGAGGGTTAAAGCCTTTCACACCTCAGTCACGTCATTCAATTGATTCCTAAGTTCATTGACCTCTTCTTGACTTGACATTATCTTTTAGCTTTCCTCTTTTGACGAATTGGTTTATCAAAAAGTGAAACTCGAATAAAGAGGTTGTCCTTGATTAATCTCCCTTCTCTCCTCGACCAAGTACTGTGGAAAAGGAATTTGGGGATATTTATTGTTAATTATTTGACTCAAACTCTATTCAACATGCAATGGATGGAGGAAGTGAAGAAAAATTGGAATAAAATGTGAAAAAAATTATGTTGATGGAGGGATATGAAGAATTAGGAATAGAATGTACCCCCAACTTAAATGACGGAAAAAACAGACTCATGCATGAACCTAAGACATGGTCATGGTGATACATACTCGAAGTAGCGCCAGACGACAGTGCTGTCGCAAGGCGCCACACTCCACAGAGTGGCGCTACAGTCCAGACTTTTGGTGTCAATGCTGGAGCTTCAATCTAGGACTGTTTTCTGTGTTATTAATCAAATGGGGCATGCCTAAAGTCCCATTATGTCAATTCTGATTAAAATCTTAGACTTTATTGACTCAAATTAATTAACTAATTAATTAATTAAGCAAAGTTCTTTTTGTCATTAATTTATTTAATCTCAACACAAGTCAAATAAACGGTTAAGAGAACATATATATGCACAACAAATAATGCACAATTAGTCAAGTAGGCACAATATGATGCAATGAGTTTGAAACCTAACCGTGGCTCTAGTTCTCTAAAGTTCGGGATATGGTTTAGTCAATAGAGGGTCTACGGTTGATTGTCTGGATGCACCGCGCGGAAGCCTAACCGTGAAGGGTTGGCGCGAGTGGATGGGACACCGCGAGTTTTAGAAAAACTCGCTTCCATGGTTTTTTGAATTTAACATTCTCGGATGTACCCTTTGTTGCTCAGAGCGTTCAATCAGGTAGATGGAGCATGAATTCCCAGAGGGTTATGTCCATATGTATAACACCTATGGGTTTTAGAAAAGTGAGAAAAACTCAATCAAAAAGTAGGATCGAGAAAATAATACGAAAAACTGGTCGAAATTAGAACTTATATTTCTGACTCGGTATTGGAAGAATTAGGCGCCAGCAAACAGAGCTTGGTGCCAGGTTTTAGCTGTAGCGCCTGGCGACAAGCCGTCATATGGCGCTACAGTTAAATGTCTGGCGCCAATGCTCTGGTCGCTGACGCTAATTCCTACATGCCTCAGCAGCTTTCTGTGCTCGATAAAATTTTCCAATTTCGCGTAGTGTTATTTTGGTCTTAGTTGTGAAAGATATTTCTCAAATTTCCTACGTGTAAAATCCTATGTTTTTAACTAATTACGGATGGTCTTTCCAATGAGATCTTTTTAATGCATATTGCAATAATGTTAATCAATATTATGCACATGAAATACTTAGAACGTTTCGAGTCTCATTCACTCATTCTAAATCATTGCCGAAACAAATTCAAGTATTAAAATAGAAATCCTCCCCAGTGGAGTCGCCAAAAACCATGGGGAATATTTCAAGCATTACCCCTAGCTTGAACCCCACTGTGATCATACACTAAAGTACGGTGGTGTCCAAAAGGGAAGAAGATAGAGCAAAAGAGTCGCCAACAAGTTCTTTTAGGAACTTGTAAACCGTTCACGAGGTGAAGGTTACACCCCTTAACGTCCAAGAGATCGTAAACTCCATAAGGTCTTGAACCAAATAGGGTTCAGGGATAAGGTACAAATCCAACCTAAAAGAGATTGAACCTGCCCTAATAATAGGCCTCTACTTTATTCTGATCGTATTCATGTGCGCTTTCTGACTAACATGCAATCAATAGGATTATCCCTAAACCTGTTTAATAATCCATGTTAATTTTAATTCACAAATAAAACTATTATTGGCAATCTCTTGAATTATAATCAAATTAACCCTAAACAAGATTATTAATTATCTTATTAAGCGTGATTACAAGTACCAATTCCCTTTAAACATGCATAAAAGGTGTGATCAAACAATAAATGAATAATCAAGCAACATCAAAATAATCAAAATAATAATTAAAAATAATAACAATAATCATAGCAATAATAAAATCATTATCATATTAATAATCATGTTAAAGCATAATAAAAATAGCAAGATCCTAGGCATGATACTAACAAGATTAATAACAAACCCTAGCATATCACTAAACAAAAAAAACAAAGCTTTAACCCTAATATGATACAAACAATCATAAATATTAGGAAGAACATAAAAGGCATCATACTTTTAATCATACTTGATACTAAAATTACCCTAGACATGATACTGGGAATCATAATAACAACCTAAACATGATCTCTACATCATAATATCAATATAAACCATTAAAGTACTTACTTTGATGCCTCGTACCTCATTCTAATAACAAAATACACGCGTTAGTAACTTCAAGGAAAATAATAAAACCAAACAATTAAATTAAATAATTGAAAGAGAGATTTGAGACCAAACCCTCAGAAATTAAACCTTTCACGTCTAGGGCCAAGGCAACTTCGAATATGGTTAGATGTATCTAGATCTAATGAATGTGGAATTTTGTATGTTTGACAAAAGCTTATTTAGAATAGAGAGAGAGAGAGAAAGAATTGATTGAATGAAAACGGAGTTTATACGACGTTATTTATAGAGAAACTCAGCCAAAAAGATAAAATATTATAACAGAGTTTGGCGCACGTAAAATTGAATTAGCGCCAACACTGGCTATTGGCGCCAGGTGCCAACATTAGCGCCATGCGCCAAGCGTAGCGCCAGGCGCTACAGCTGGCGTTTGGCGCTGATTTAGAAATTCACGCGTTTTCTTAAAATCAGATAGAAATTGCCGTACAGGAGGATAAAATCGTATTTCCTTCAAAAGATGTTCTTTTGTTTTAATTAAAACTCTGAAAAGTCAACAAAAGTCAATTTATCAATGCTAATTGAATTAGGAAAGAAAAAAACCTTCTAGAAGACTAAAACCATTCCTAATTGCATTAGGAATGATAAATCTATATTAGGCCCTCCCCTAGATCATTGGGCCGCATATAAGGATCAAACCGGGCCCAGTTTAGTAAATTGGTCATAACTTCCTCAATATTCATCGGAATTAGGCTTATAATATATCGTTGGAAAGTTCTTGATAAGCCCCATCCAACTACACTATTATTGGACCCATATTATGGACCTACCAAACTGGATTGGCTGTTTTCTTAAAAATAAGTTTTCAAAAACAGAGAGAAGAGAAAATAAATTAAAACTATCCGCAACACTAAACTTTCCACACTTTCCCTTCATTCGATTATGATTCGACGTGAAAGGTACTCAACACTGGGTTTGGTTTTGGGGAGACACAAATGGGTGTCCAGAAGTACTAACCGGAACAAAGGCTGGAAAAGGAGTCAGTCTGGATGCTATAAAAGTCGGATAAGAAGCATCCGGTAGCACCAGTTGCTCCGCTGGACAACCAAGGTTCGCCTGCGCTCGATCCTCTATAGACAACAGGTCCGAACGCAGAATCCGGATCGGGGGATCCGCGGGAACCAAAGGCTCCTCAGACAAAAGCTGCCAGAGAACACGCTCGCCTAAAAACTAAGCATCGGTCCTCTAGAACACCAAGAGTCCCGTATAGAGGGCCCGGAAACGACAACGAACCATGCCAGACTGGATAGTCTTAGGAACTCCGACGATCAAACTCCAAGGACATAGATCGATCTATAAAACACAACCACATGAAAAATCGTTATAAAATGAATAAAATCAAAAAATAAAAAGAGCACATGTAGTTGGAATACTCACCGACGCACGAGTCGCCGAAATGATCCTTTGGCGAAAGTCGCCGGCAGAAGTAGCTTATCTCCTCTTAATAGCGACCACGAAGGCCGATAGGAAAACAAGCAGCCCCAAGTACCCTGGGGGCTAAGAAAGGCAGGTATGAGTATCTCTAAGCCTGAAACCGAGAAAAGATAATTCTAAAGAAAAAAAGGAAAGTAATAACCGAAAAAAGCTTAAAACAAATACCTCAAGGATATGGCCATGCCACGTAAGCGAGATCTTAGGCACCTTAGTAGCTGCCGCGGAATCCATGACCCGGGTCGCCTTGCCCATAGCTGTAAGCATACGGGCATACGAGAACTCCGCCCAACTCAGGTCACCGACTTGCCTCAAATCGCTGAGGCAAATAAGTAACCCAATGGCGAAACGCTCTCCTCGATCACTCAAGATGGTGACGGAAAGAATGTGGGCAATGTATATCCGAGCCAGCTGCTCAGGTGTACACTACCGGTCAAGCTCGTCAGCCAACAACTCGTCAGCAAGAACCGAGTACGGACAATATTGCGCGTACACGTGAAGGGCTGACGTAAGACGGTCCCCCACAAGGTCGCGCAATCTTTCATATGGCCCCTTAACGAGTTATATAACTACAAGCTCGCCCCATAAAGGAAAACCCGTAATCATAGAGAAATTGAAAGGGGTAACCGTCATCTCTCCCCATGGAAAGTGGAAAGTGTTGGTGGAATCCCACCAAAACTCCAGCAATCCACGGAGGAAAGCTGACGAAGCAGACTGGATCGATAAACCTCGAAGAGCCGCTAACTAGGAGTCAATCCCAGAAAGTGCTACAATCTCCTTTGCCACTTCGGGTACACACTCAAAACAGGCTCGCAGGTCACCAGAGCCGTACAAACACATGCTAGGCTCACTCTAAACAAAAGAACAAACATAAAAAAAAACGGTTATGGTTTTAAAAGGAGAAGAAACAAAAGAAAAGAGAAAGAAACGAAAGCGCAAACAACTCACGATGCCGCGCCACACTTTGATTGAAACGTGGTGGTCTGGGTCCCACTTAAGGACCCTAGGGTCCCATTTGGGAGGAGCTTCCCAAACCACCTCGTCCTATCGACGTGGATCGGCCGTGACGCGACGCTCTCGAACCTCCTCTCAAGGACGGGTCACCCTCTTCCGAGGGCGAATCGCCTCGTTCGGACCAACGAGAACCTCCTTATTATCGACAAATGGAGGCGAGTCCATGCTATGAAAGATAAAATTTCTCTAATTATTTATTTTATTTCCTAAGCTAAACTAAAATACGTATTCTAGACCCATTTCGGCAGCATAACAGCTACCGATAGGGGAAAACACGAAAATCTAACGCCACCAATACTTGGGGGATACAATACTGACAAGGGTTAAATCGGTCGCTACAATCTAACTCTCAATCAAACAATACTTATACGAACACCCTATAACCAAGTACAATGGCAAATAAAGGTTCGGTCCACGAGGAACGAGAGTAATTGCAAGTCAATCTTAAACCTAAGCTAGTTCGAAATCAATGGAAAATGGTGTTCTAAAATACTATTAATAAGATGGAATAAATCAATAAACTAAGACACTAGGGAGAACGGGAATCCGCCTAACCATTGGTAACTAAGCAACAAGGAATCACAGAGACAAACGAGATATGCAAAGACTATAAGTCTGATCAATATCATGTGATAGGAAGACAACGGGCAATACTAAGCTTGGATTTCTCATGCACTTAACATTACTCGATACATAATCAAACCACATTCAATAATGAAATACTCAATTCACAATCTCTTGTTCAAATCAAGAATATCATGCAATCAAATTCAAGACTCTAGGTTAGCTACTCCTATTATAATGAATTAACATGCAATCGCATATAATCAATTTAATCACAATCCGTTTATCAAAATCAATCCTCAATTACATAGATTACCTAGGCCGGGTTTCATCCCGAAACCCTAGCTAGGAGACTACTCACACATATTCATAATCAAAGCAATAATGAATTCCAAAAGCATAATAGATATAAACATGAATTCTGATTAAGGAATAATAAAGCTTGATTAATAAACAAGAATGAATAATACCAATTGTATTGATGCGAATCAATGGAAAAGTTCAGAACTTTGATATCCGTCGTCAATGAATAATACAAAGAACCTTCGCAAATCTTGCTTCAAATCAATCCAAGAAAACTAAAATCTCTAGGAAATTCTCTAAGAAAACTAATGAATCTCTAATACTAAGAACGTTCTCCAATAACTCTCTACAAAAGCTCTCAAAACTATCTCTAAAAACTGTCTTTTAATCCTCTTAAAGTCGGGCCTTATATACGTCTTCTAATTCGGAGAAGTCAAGCGCGCAGTTAACCCTGGATCAGCACGGTCGTGCTGTATTTGGCACGGCCGTGCTAGCTTGTCAGTAAGTAAACCGGGTTTCTTCTTCAAATTGGCACGGCCGTGCAGCTTCCTGGCATGGCCGTGCTGAATTTGGCACGGCCGTGCTGAATATGCTCTAGCACGGGGCTCATACTGATGCTGACACGGGCACGGGCAACATCTGGCACGGCCGTGCTAATGGCCTACACGGCCGTGCGGGTGCGTGGATACTGACACGGCCGTGCTATTGGCTTGCACGGCCGTGCTGCCTTGCCTGGGGTTGCTTGCTTATAGGCCAGCACGGGTGTGCCTATGGTAACACGGCCGTGCTGCCTGTGCTATGTAATCAATGCACGACACTTGAACTTCCTTAACTCCTCGGACTCCGGTCAAGGCTAGCTCGGTTACGCATCAAGGGCTCGGGATCCGATTAAACTCGGTTGATATTACCTGAAAACACATAAAAAACAAACCGAAAACCCGTGAAGCACGTAATATGGGGAACGTAAGCATAACAACGTAATAATCGGCCAAAGCGGCCCCAAATACATCCAAAATCATCCTAAAATATGCTCTAAAGCGCGCCCTAAAGTGCGCTTGTCAAAACCCCCCAAGCTACACTTTTGCTAGTCCTCGAGCAAAAACCAAGGGATACACACACACACAAGATCAAATAAACTATTGCCATTACATATAAATCCAATTTAGCACGGAATGAAGTCAATGGATCCTACTTAGAACAACCATGCACGGAATGAAAACTCACTCAAACAAGCGACGAGACACAAAATCCAAGGTATCGTTGATCAAAATGCAAACAAAACCTAAACCAAGCATAGAGAACAAAGAAGTCATGCTTCCCTCTAAACCCAACCAAACCGGCCACGTCCTCCCCTTTTGCTTCAAATCACCACCCTAATTGGCCCCTCGTGATTCCTCGAAGGAACCGGAAAAAGTGATATTTTGAGGAAATAACAAAGGTATCCCGACATCTCGATTACGCATAATCTTTCCATAGGGTTGAAAGGTATCTCCCTCCACCGTTTGAGAACCGAACACCTCTAAAGTCTAAGGGTCTTAAAAGGGTTGTAATGTATTGGCAATGGGTAAGGTAGGTGAAAACAATTTAAAAAAGTGGGGTTAATTCCTAAATGAAGCGCAAGAATCACAATTCTCAAAAACAATAGTTCAAAAGATGTAATTCACTTTCCACAATCTCATTGATTCACATTCTTACACATCCCGAATTATCCATATAATACACACTCAAATGACCTCTTTCAAACTTCAAAACTTTATTTATGTGTCCTTGCCTTTTTTCACAATTCAGACGACTTTTCTCCTTTTTTTTTTTATTTTGATTTTCTTTTCCTTTTTTTTTCAAAAACAAATTTTCATATTACATCTTTACAATTAAGCTCACTTTCAAACTTGCTCAAACCAACTGTCGATCATTATTCTTGATTTAGACACAATAAGCTCAAACAAACCTTGCGAGGTAAACGCTTCACAACTAAGGGTTGGTAAAACATCGGCCATCGGGTTTGTAACATGGGTAACCAAGAATGGAATTAAAGGCTCAACATGGTTAGCAAGTAAGATGATGTAAAAAGAAAATTAATTTGTAACAAAACAAAAGGAACAAAATAAGAAAAATGAAAAAGGTGCCCTCTTCCTCCCTTAAAAGTGTCAAGTCGGTCTCGGGAGCTACTAGTCAACACAAAGATCGAAAAATGCGTAATCAAGGATCCAAATATGCCACTCAACAAGAATGATGAAGGCTAGAACAAATAAACCTCACGGGATCTAAAAAACAAAGCAACTACCAATTAAGGGGATCAAATCCACAAATGGGAAGCGACTCCATCTTACCACAGCCCAAAGGCATAGAGTTTCACATGACAAAAGTGTTCTAACCAACTACCTTCTCCTAGACTCGTCTACATTGATCAACAATAGACTCAAACTGTGCATTCATTACTGGCTTAAGTAGAAATAGATATTCCACACACATTCATTCACGTTTCGAATCCAAATATGAGCATTATTCCAAATGTTTATGCAATTAGACAAGTTTATCACGATCCAAAAATATAGGAAAAGACTATGAGGCAAATCATATAAACTAGACTACACATTCTCAAAACAGAAGCTTTTCCTATATTGCACACATATATAAACAACTAAGTAATCTAAACAAGCTAAATGGCTCATAAAGAGGCATGAAAATCACATAATAATCCCAATCGACAAACAAGTGATCGAATGATATCAACATCAACGATCCCAGGTTACTTAGAACCGATCAAACATCCTCGAACCATTCAACTTCTTCCTAAACTAAACTATCCTAAGCACACAAAAAAAAGAAAAGATCTCACCAAATTTGCTTCCCGGGAGCTTCAATTAACGGCCATAGCATCGTTCTTCAAACTCATGCCGCGTCTCGAATGTTCCCAATCTGCAAAAAGGAAAGACATACTAGCAAACAAGTTAAGGTTAGTCTAAGAAAGCAGTAAATCTTTTTTTTTTTTGTTTTTGTTTTTCTATTTTTTTTTTTTTTTTTTCGAAAGCAAATAAAAACTAAACTACCAAAAATCCAAATCCCTAAATACAAGTAAGACCCCCCCCCCCCAAGCTAGAATCAAACATTGTCCTCAATGTTTACACATCGAGGACTTACAATAGTAAGGAGAGGGAGGTAACTAAAGGGAAAGGGAAAGGGATCACGAGCTAGGCCCGCCCGGGCCATAAGGGAAACGGGAGGCCATATCATCAACACTCCTCTTCAGGTCTCTGAAGGCGGAGGTCATATCCTCGTTCGACCGGCGTAAATCCGCTACCTCGAGCCTCAAATCTTCCATTCCTTGGCGGAGCCAGGCGAAGTCTTGCGCCGGGATCTGCTGGGCCGCATCCGGGCCACCCTCCTCGTCATCATCATCATCATCAGCATCGTCACCTCCTTGGCCCCCGTGGGCCTGCTCATCCCCCTGGTGAGGCTGGGGATTGCGGTCTACATACTCCGTGCCTCCGTCCTTGTTCCAGGCGAAGTCGGGGTCGAAGATCCAGTTGTCTTTGTTGTAAACCACCGTTTTCTCCGGATCGGGCAAGTAGGCGTATGGCTTGCCTGCTACGAGCCACAAATAGCAATCCGGCTGGGATGTCCCTTCAAGCCACTGCATGGCTCTCAAGGTGCGCATATCAAGCCTCGTAGTGCCTAGGATAGCCTGCAATTCAGAAAAATCAATCCCATTATATTGCGCAAGAATGGTGATCATTCCACCGATAGTAATATCACCCCTACCCCGGGCTACACCGTCGAGGTGGTCTAGTAACCACGCTCCCATGTCTAGACGCCCGTCCCCACGGGTGAGGTGCCAAATAAACTGTAACTCCCTAATGAAGACGACACCCGAACTATCTCCTCTAGCAAAGATAGTAGAGGAGAAGGTCCTGTGGGACAACCGAAAGGCGGGATTGACGATGGAAGTCGCCTTATCCCTACGGGGATCTCTATCCATCTTCCCCGTGATTTGCCGCCAAAACAACCCGGAGTTGTAGTGTTTTGAGTGGCCATCCTTAGGACCATATTTCAGGTCGGATGTCCACCCAAAGGCGGCATTAACTTGGGCCACCGACATTTGAATGGTGCCCGAGTTCATTAGTTGAAAGGACAGATACCGGGGTGAGTTATTCTCATCCCGATGCACGTACAAAGAAGACAAAAACTCGAGGGTAAGCCTCTTGTAAGTGAGAGCATGCATGGTAAGGAAAGAATCAAAATAGGTAAATGAAAATAGTTGAACCATGTCGCTTTTGATCCCTAGAGCCCTAGCGGCTAAAGGGTCGTAGAACTTGGTAGGCCGGATCGGTCGGTGGGATAATCCTACAAATTTGTCCAAAAAGGACGGGTTATTAAAAACAATACCCATGGTGTCCACCGTGGGTGGAACCATGGATGAGGATGCATCGTCCCGACCCGGTCTCCTAGTCGATGTCTTTGTTCTAGGCATGTTTGATTCAAGAAATTAAGCACAATATACCAATTAACAAGCAAGAAACTATCCTAGCATGCAATGTACTACCCTAACACTAATAGTTCACCCAAACTTGCAACAATAAAGCACAATTCAACAACAAATATTCAATAAAACGAATGAAATTGGACAAAAATTGCGGAAATCAATGAGTTTAAGAACGAATTCACCGAGGACTCCACGTAGTGGAGTTGTGGCGAGCTCAAAGAGGGCCGAATTTTGCGTCCAATCACTTGAAAAATGCTCTAATGCAAGGAGGGTGCCGAGATCTTGAAAGAAGAGTGTGGGGAATTAGGGTTTGATTTGAGGAATTGAGGGAGGAGGTTGGGGGTTTGGGTTAGTATAGAGAGAAAAAGGGTAGGAGAGTTGGAGAATAATGAGAGAGTGTGAGTGAAATCGTGTTTAAAAAAACACGAAAAACTATCCAGAACCCGCGCTGCACGGCCGTGCTATAACTTGCACGGCCGTGCTGAGGTTTGGCACGGCCGTGTTGGCTTGGCAGGCTTTATGCGAAATTGAATTTCAGATGGCACGGCCGTGCCGAATTTGGCACGGCCGTGTTGGCTTGGCAGGCTTTTTGCGAAATTGAATTTCAGATGGCACGGCCGTGTTAAAATTAGCACGGCCGTGCTAGTACTTGACACGGTCGTGCTGAAAATGGCACGGTCGTGCTAGAATGTCAGTGGGCTTTTGAGGTTTTGCACGGCCGTGCAGGATTATGGCACGGCCGTGCTGTCTGATGGCACGGCCGTGCTGTCTGCTGCAGTCTGCAGGTTTTCTTTTCCTTCAAGGCACTCATCACTCTCTTTATTCCGACTTCTAACCAATCTTCTACCTGCACAAAAACACACAAGAACACACAAAACTCACACAAAATAGGAGCTAAACCAACTACAAAACAAAAGAAACTACTCTAGTAAAAGCAAAAAAATCGGGTTGCCTCCCGGAAGCGCTAAGTTTAACGTCGATAGCTTGACGTGGTCACATTCAACTCTTGTGACCGCATTCGAACACATCTATCACACCAACATGGGCTCCCTCATAGTATGTCTTCAACCTTTGCCCATTAACCACGAAGGATTGCAACCCACTAGAATCATAAAGCTCAACCGCACCGGAAGGGAAAACATCTTTGACAGTGAATGGACCCCTCCATCTTGACATCAACTTACCGGGGAAGAGCTTCATCCTAGAGTTATATAAGAGGACTTTGCCACCAACATTGAACACCTTCCGCTCTATTTTCCGGTCATGGAACTCCTTAGATCGGGACTTGTATAGGTTCGCACTGTCATATGCGTCCATCCGAAGCTCCTCCAATTCATGAAGGTCCAACATCCGTTGCTCTCCCGCGCTTGCTAGATCAAAATTTATCTTCTTGATAGCCCATTGAGCGCGGTGCTCTAGTTCGACCGGGAGGTGACATGCTTTCCCGTAGATCAAACGGTATGGGGTGGTGCCTATTGGGGTCTTGAAAGCAGTCCGGTATGCCCAAAGTGCATCATCAAGCTTATCGGACCAATCTTTCCTATTCTTCGCCACTGTCTTCTCAAGGATGGACTTTATCTGTCGATTGGAGACTTCCGCTTGCCCACTAGATTGAGGGTGATAGGTTGTCCCGAACCGTTGATGTACTCCATTCTTTCGAAGCATCCTTTGAAAGGCCCCATGCACAAAGTGTGACCCGTTGTCACTTATAACCGCCCTAGGAACCCCGAACCTTGGAAATATAATCTTCTTGAAGAGTTTTACCACCACCTTGTGATCATTTGTAGGGGAGGCAATTGCTTCCACCCACTTAGACACGTAATCCACAACCACAAGTATGTATTGGTTCCCACGGGAGGAAGGGAAGGGTCCCATAAAGTCAATGCCCCACACATCAAAGATCTCAAGTTCAAGTATGGGTTTTTGAGGCATTTCATTCTTCTTGGAAATGTTTCCACTCCGTTGGCAAGCATCGCAAGTCTTCACAAATGCCCAAGCGTCCCTAAAGATATGGGGCCACCATAGCCCACATTGCAAAACCTTTTGGGCTGTCTTATTAGCCCCCATGTGACCTCCGCAAGGGTCGGAGTGGCACATTTTCAGCACACTATGAACTTCTTCCTCTGGAACGCACCTTCTTAGGAGACCATCTACACCTCTCTTGAACAAAATTGGATCATCCCATATGTAATGCCTTGCATCTCTCCTAATCTTCTTCCGTTGGTGCTTGGAGTAATCGGGGGGAAACTCCGCACAAGCTAAGTAGTTTACCAAATCCGCAAACCATGGTAGAATCTTCTCCTGAGGAGGTATAAAACATCATCCTTCAACTCATCACAAATGGGCAGCCCATCATCTTCTTGTTGCTCCCTCTCCATGCGCGAAAGGTGATCCGCAACCACATTCTCGGCTCCCTTCTTGTCCCGGATCTCCACATGAAATTGTTGTAAAGAGAGGACCCATCGGAGGAGGCGTGGTTTGGATTCCTTCTTCAAACTTAGGTACTTAATGGCAGCATCGTCGGTATAAACAATCGTTTTGGAACCAATGAGGTAGTCCCAAAATTTCTTAAATGCATGAACAATGGCTAGGAACTCTTTCTCTGTAGTGGTGTAGTTCCTTTGTGCTTCATTTAAGGTCTTGGACATGTAATAGATCACGTGAACCCTCTTCTCAACTCGTTGCCCAAGAACACCTCCAATAGCCGTATCACTAGCATCGCACATCAACTCAAAAGGTAGGTCCCACCGTGGTCCTTGCACAATCGGTGCCGAAATCAAAGCTTTCTTAAGTGTGTTAAAAGCTTGTAGGCACTCTTTGTCGAACTTGAAGTCGACTTCCTTTTGCAATAAGGCAGTCAAAGGCTTGGCTATAAGAGAGAAATCTTTTATGAATCGCCGGTAGAACCCCGCATGCCCTAGGAATTGTCTTACCCCTTTTGCATTGACCGGTGGTGGTAGCTTTGCTATAACTTCAACCTTTGCTTTGTCCACCTCTATGCCTGCATTTGAGATCTTGTGACCGAGAACAATAACTTCTTCAACCATGAAGTGACACTTCTCCCAGTTCAGGACTAAATTCACTCTCTCACACCGTTGTAGGCACTTCCCCAAGTTCACTAGGCAATCATCAAAGGAGGCTCCCCCAACAGAAAAATCGTCCATGAAAACCTCCATCTCGGCCTCCAACATGTCCCCAAAAATGCTCATCATACACCGTTGAAAGGTGCCCGGTGCATTGCAAAGTCCAAAAGGCATTCTCCTGTAGGCAAAAGTACCATATGGACAAGTAAAAGTTGTCTTCTCTTGGTCATCCGGGTTTATAGGTATTTGGAAAAACCCCGAATAACCGTCAAGAAAGCAATAATACTTGTGCCTAGTTAGTCTTTCGAGCATTTGATCAATAAAAGGGAGGGGAAAATGGTCCTTTTTGGTAGATGCGTTTAGACGTCTATAGTCTATGCACATCCGCCAGCCGGTCACCGTTCTAGTTGAGATGAGCTCACCATTCTCATTCTCAACTACAGTCATTCCCTCCTTCTTAGGGACAACATGCACAGGGGAAACCCATCTAGAGCTTGAAATGGGGAAGATGATACCTGCATCAAGAAGTTTGGTGATCTCTTTCTTCACCACCTCCCCCATTTGAGGATTGAGTTTCCTCTGCCTCTCAATAGAAGGCCTCGCACCATCCTCGAGAGTTATGTGATGCATACATATAGCGGGGCTAATACCCTTGAGGTTATCAATGGTATAACCTATGGCACTTTGATGCTCTCTCAATACATCACACAACTTCCGAGTTTGATCCGCATCTAAAGAAGAATTCACAATGACAGGATAAGTTGATTCAGGGCCAAGAATTCGTACCTTAGATGTAATGGTAGAGGTTTCAATTCTATTTTAGGGGCCTCGTTTACCTCTTTTGTGGTGGCCTCAGCAAGTGCATACATGGGTGTAATTCCTTGAAACCGTTATCACCATCATCTTCCTCTAGCATTTGCTCCTCTATGTACCTGCTCTCATCGGTATCACTTGGCTCAAGATCATGGTTAGTAGAAAGCAATAGTGTATGCATACTAGAGACAATCGAATCAATAGTGTCAATCATCATGCAGTTTTCGGAAGTAGACAAAGGATATTGCATGCTTTTGTTCAGATCAAATTCAAGGACCTCCTCTCCTACCTTTAAAGAAATCTTGGCACTCTTCACATCAATGAGAGCACCAGAGGTAGCTAGGAAAGGTCGCCCAAGAATAATAGGTATATGATTATCTTCATCCATTTCTAAAACTACAAAATCCACAGGTATCACAAATTTCCCAACTCGTAGGGGAACATCTTCTACCTTACCCTTAGGAAATTTGATCGAACGATCAGCTAACTGTAGGGTAATGTTGGTAGGAAGAAGTTCTCCTACCCCTAATCTTTGATATACAGAATATGGCATAAGACTAACACTAGCCCCAAGATCACATAATGCATTATCAATTTTCATTTTATTAATAGCACAAGGGATTGAGAAATTACCTGGGTCTCCCAATTTGGGAGGCATCTTGTTCATAATGATTGCACTACAATTCGCGGTGAGGTTAACAGTTTCTACCCCATCACAATTCCTCCTGCCACTCAAAATATCTTTCAAAAACCTAGCATAGTTAGGCATTTGTTTTATAGCGTCGGTGAATGGTATGGAAAGGTGAATTTGCTTCAAAGTATCTAAAAACTTACCGAATTGAACATCCAACTTATGTCTCACAAACTTATGGGGGTAAGGAAGTTTTTGCAATAGATTAGGCTCTTTGACTTGTGTTACTTCCTTTTCATTTAAGACCTCTACAGTTTTATCATTCTCTCCGGTCCTCTCCTCCTCACTCTCTATAACAGTATCAGTGATAGGTGTAGTCACAGATTGACTCCTAGGGGGTACTACTTCATTGCTCCCCCTCAATGTCTTTCCACTCCTAGTGGTGATAGCATTTACAGAGTTTTTAGGGTCAATACCTTGAGGTGGGAGTTTTGACACTCCAACCCCATCCTTTATAGCACTAGCCAACTGAGAAATCTGGGTTTCAAGCATTTTATTATGTGTCATCACTTCATTAAACTTTTTGTCACTGGTGGCCATGAAAGTGTTGAACATTTTGGTCTGTGCTTCCATCATCTCCTCCAAACTAGTCCTTTGCGATGGTCCTTGAGCATTGTAGTTGTCATTAGAGGTTCGGGAGCCACGCGCATTAGACTGTTGGGGATTTTGATTTTGGAAGTTGTTCCTGTTACCATTGTTATTCCAATTTCCCTTGTTATTGGCATTCATGCTCTGATTGTATTGCCCTTGATTACCTGCATTTGTTGGTAATTATTCTGATTACCAAAATTACCATGTTGATTATAAGACCCTTGGGGATTTTGGTCCCTTTGGTTCCTGTTTCCCCACTGGTTTTGCTGTTGGTAGTCAGAATTATTACCCTGTTGATTATAATTGTTCCCTCTTTGATTAGGTGGTAAATATCTGTTATTGTCATTCCTAGGTCTATTATCAAAAGACAGGGCATTGACTTGTTCATTATCACACTCATTACCATCATTATAGTTGGATTGAAATTGGGAGTCTACGTTACAGGCAGAGGTATCATGGTCATAAGACCCACAGTGTTCACAGAATATACATCCAGCAGGCATATTATTAGAGTTAGAGTGCATACCTGCTCCCTTAGAATAGGATGGAAGATTTTGATGCGGTTGATCGTTGAGCTTCTCTTTGATAATTGACATTTCCTTACCTAGATTTACAATTTGCGATGTCAAATTCCCGATTGCATTAAGATGGTCTACCGAATAGACCGCCCCTCCACTCTTGCTCATGTCCTCTCGCTCTCCATCTTGCCAATCCATGTGGTGTCGTACCACATCTTCTATGATATCAATGACTTCTTCTTCGGTTTTGTTCATAATGGGGCCACCTGCTCCCGCATCCAAACTGGTCTTCCTTGAGGACTCAATCCTCCATAGAAAATCTGTAAAACTTGATATGTTGGGATTCCGTGGTGTGGGCACTCTCTTTGATACTCCTTGTACCTTTCCCAGGCTTCGTAGATTGACTCCCCACTCCTTTGCCGAAATCCCTGGATCAAAGCTCTAGCATCGGCCGTCTTCTTTTGGGAGTAAAATCTTCCCAAGAATGCTGTCGTGATATCATCCCAAGTGTGTAGAGAGTTCGGCTTCACCTCCTTTTCTAACCATTCGAGAGCTCTCCCAATAAGTGAAAAGGGGAAAAGCTTCAATCTCACGAACTCTTGATTTACCCCATTAACCTTGATGGTATTGCAGTACTTCTCAAATTCGTTCAAATGAGCCAAAGGGCTCTCATGCTTGGCACCACTAAACTGCCTTCTCTCGATGAGGGTGATCATAGCCGGCCGGATCTCGAAATCATTGGCCTCAGTAGTGGGTGGAGCAATCCCACTTGAAGCTCTATACGCCCCAGGAGTTCCCAACTCCTTAAGGGGTCGTGGTGCTGGCCGATTGGGTTGGCGCGGTATGTCTGCCATTGGAACCTGTTGTGTGTTGTGTTCCTTTCCTTGAGAGTTTGATGACGTCAATCGAGATTTACGATTGCTCTTCAAAGTTCTTTCGATTTCTGGATCGAAGGGTATTAATTCTCTCTGTTTAGACCTGCGCATACACACTAACCAAACCAATTAAATAGCAGGGCTACAAGTGTAGCCAAAAGGGAAAAATCTTTTTGTGATTTTTACGATGAACTAGACTCAAGAAATCAAAAAGCAATTAACAAACACCGTTCCCCGGCAACGGCGCCATTTTGACAAGGGTTAAATCGGTCGCTACAATCTAACTCTCAATCAAACAATACTTATACGAACACCCTATAACCAAGTACAATGGCAAATAAAGGTTCGGTCCACGAGGAACGAGAGTAATTGCAAGTCAATCTTAAACCTAAGCTAGTTCGAAATCAATGGAAAATGGTGTTCTAAAATACTACTAATAAGATGGAATAAATCAATAAACTAAGACACTAGGGAGAACGGGAATCCGCCTAACCATTGGTAACTAAGCAACAAGGAATCACAGAGACAAACGGGATATGCAAAGACTATAAGTCTGATCAATATCATGTGATAGGAAGACAACGGGCAATACTAAGCTTGGATTTCTCATGCACTTAACATTACTCGATACATAATCAAATCACATTCAATAATGAAATACTCAATTCACAATCTCTTGTTCAAATCAAGAATATCATGCAATCAAATTCAAGATTCTAGGTTAGCTACTCCTATTATAATGAATTAACATGCAATCGCATATAATCAATTTAATCCACAATCCGTTTATCAAAATCAATCCTCAATTACATAGATTACCTAGGCCGGGTTTCATCCCGAAACCCTAGCTAGGAGACTACTCACACATATTCATAATCAAAGCAATAATGAATTCCAAAAGCATAATAGATATAAACATGAATTCTGATTAAGGAATAATAAAGCTTGATTAATAAACAAGAATGAATAATACCAATTGTATTGATGCGAATCAATGGAAAAGTTCAGAACTTTGATATCCGTCGTCAATGAATAATACAAAGAACCTTCGCAAATCTTGCTTCAAATCAATCCAAGAAAACTAAAATCTCTAGGAAATTCTCTAAGAAAACTAATGAATCTCTAATACTAAGAACGTTCTCCAATAACTCTCTACAAAAGCTCTCAAAACTATCTCTAAAAACTGTCTTTTATTCCTCTTAAAGTCGGGCCTTATATACGTCTTCTAATTCGGAGAAGTCAAGCGCGCAGTTAACCCTGGATCAGCACGGCCGTGCTGTATTTGGCACGGTCGTGCTAGCTTGTCAGTAAGTAAACCGGGTTTCTTCTTCAAATTGGCACGGCCGTGCTATATATGGCACGGTCGTGCAGCTTCCTGGCATGGCCGTGCTGAATTTGGCACGGCCGTGCTGAATATGCTCTAGCACGGGGCTCATACTGAAGCTGACACGGGCACGGGCAACATCTGGCACGGCCGTGCTAATGGCCTGCACGGCCGTGCGGGTGCGTGGATACTGACACGGCCGTGCTATTGGCTTGCACGGCCGTGCTGCCTTGCCTGGGGTTGCTTGCTTATAGGCCAGCACGGGTGTGCCTATGGTAACACGGCCGTGCTGCCTGTGCTATGTAATCAATGCACGGCACTTGAACTTCCTTAACTCCTCGGACTCCGGTCAAGGCTAGCTCGGTTACGCATCAAGGGCTCGGGATCCGATTAAACTCGGTTGATATTACCTGAAAACACATCAAAAACAAACCGAAAACCCGTGAAGCACGTAATATGGGGAACGTAAGCATAACAAGGTAATAATCGGCCAAAGCGGCCCCAAATACATCCAAAATCATCCTAAAATATGCTCTAAAGCGCGCCCTAAAGTGCGCTTGTCAAATACCTGCAGTTAACCTCAGTAAATGGGGGCTTTTAACACCCACAAAAGCTATCCTATACCAATTTCAACTAAGCATTTAAGGGATTATATTCCAAAATCCCAAAGAATCAACTTATTCTAGACGAATAACAGTAATATAAACATACTTATCGTTTAAAAAAACAATTTTGGAGTTCGAATATGGTGAAAATAGGCCAAGTATACACTTCGCGCCAATTTTTTCAGATTCAAAATTTTCAAAATGTTAATTAAGGAAGTAAAGCTAGTTCTAATACTACAAATGTTGCATAATTAACAAGTATAACCAAAATTGGCAAACAAAATAACAGAAAATCAAGCCAAATTCGAGTAGAATTGCAAAGAACAAACTTGAACAAAGAAATGCTCATACTAGGTCCAATACATAACTATTTTTCATGAAATTTGTTGCAAAACACTCCTTAAACATAGCATAACAACATAGAGCAAACAATTTCAAGAAAAAAAAACGGAATTAAAAACCCCAAAAAATTTGGGGTTTAACGATTCAAAAATCGTTCGAATTCAGCCGAAAAAGAACAAATTTTAGCAAAAAACTTACATTGGATTACGGCAAATAAGAATTGAGAACAAAATTTGCTTCCTTTAGCTTCTAAAATCACGAAAACTTATCTTCCTAGAGAGAAAGATTCGAAAATGGCGAAGGAAGGAGAAAGGTGAAGTGAAAGTCGCGTCTGCGATTTTTCACTTTACTGACATAAATGTCGCGCGCAACTTAATATGTTACGCGTGACATACAAGTGCAACTCGGAAAGATGTGCGCGCTAGGCCATCGCGATCTTATAAATTGCGCGTGATATTGGTCACTAAAAGACCGGGATATTTATGTTGATCCGTTTGATCATTTTTTGAACGATTTTTGCTCGTTATTAGACGAAATGGCGCGCAAATTATCAAAATCTTTTTAGTTCTTTGCATATTGTAGTTTGTTTTCTTTTTTGTTAGTTTTTTGCATCATATTGCATGCACACCGTGCTTTGTGCCTTCCCCAAGCATACGTTTTGAACGTTTTTCATAAGAGTGCCTTAAGACGTTCCGTGGTGGTGCTTTACTTTAAAGCACCCATAGACAGGTTTGTCATTTTAATATACTGACGTTACAAATGTCCAGGTTTTCTTTTTTTTTCACGTCTGAAGCAAAATAGAAGGTGTTTTCATGCAGCGTAAAAATGCAAATGGCGTATCGTACGACGCAAAATTGTATGGTGTAGGTGTTGCGTAAAATTTCCCCAAGCTTTGCGAGATCTACCTCTCGGGACTAAAAGGTAGAGAATTACTGTAGGCGTTAGCTCAACGAGTCGACAGGCACGCCGAACCTTTAGGAACAGGCACTTCTTGAATGTATACGGTAGTTAGTGCGCTTACTAACTTACCGGACAGTTAGGGTGTCGAATCCACCCCCTTTATAAAGAAGCGACAAGACGATGTTGCGCCCATGCAGTCACGTGCCCCAAGTCCTGAGACACGTGTACTAATCTTGTAAACAAAACTGATGAGAGAGTTGCTGACTTTCTTCCCTCTCACTAAATATGGATATATGACTCCATTCCTAAGACATATATTTCTATCTTGTGGACTTCCGGCTCGAATACCGGACCATTTTGGCTCTAATACCGAAAACCCCTTTTTCATCTTTTACCTTGTTAAAGTCCGGCTAAAGTTTTAATGACATATAGAGGGACTTTGGACCAACAATGACACGATTGAGAGGAAATCCTCCACTTTTATTCTTTTAAAAACTGATCTCTTCTCATGACCTGACATCACCCAGAACAGTTTTACTTTTAAAACCGTTCTACAATTGCAAAGGATCAATCTAGATTCTTTAGCGCGTTAAGACTAGGAAGGACTTTTTCTGGCCTTAATAGCTACTTGTTTCAAACACATAGCGAACCAAGGATTGTTTCGACATCCTTAAACATTACTGAAAGATTCTTTATCCATAGAGAACTTCGCAGAATGAGTCTCGGATTTCTTTCCTTGACTACTTTGATTATCGTCTATTCTAGACTCGATCAAAGAGGGGGCTAACTGTAGACATCTACTTTTGTCCTCTTGTGCTTATAGGAAGTGCAATAACGATAAATAAAACCATCTTCGTGTTAGATCAAAGTGAAGAATACTTATAGATAACTGGTTAAGCCACAAAACACAAAAGACTAGCCCAAAAAAGAAAAACCCAAAACAAAGGTCCAATTAATTAAACTAGATCATAATTAGGCTTAAGACGGTGCTTAAACCCCTAATAATGACGGATTTAGGATGGCCTAGGTTAAATCTTAGTGTTCCCGCTGGAAAAGCCGCGCGCATCTCAAAGAGTCACGCTGGGCTGCCGCACGCATCTAATTTAGTTGTGCGCAACACCCTGCGCAATTTTCGGAGTTGTGTTGCGGAAAATTCTAAATTATACGGAAAAAATATAAAATCGAATCTAACCATAAAGCCGCGCGCAAGACAATTAGTTGCGCTGCACATAGCAGCGCAACTCTATAACTTGCGCTGGGATGATGCGCGCAACTCTATCGGTTGCGCGTGACACCTGCTGCGGCAGAATGCTTGAAACCTTAAAGCTATTCATTCCCTATAAATACGAGCTTAAACCGAGGCTTAAACAAAGAGAAATTAACCTAAAACTCTGGCGAAATAAATTGTGAACTTGTGCAACCTAGCTCTTTTGTGCTAAACCCTCACCCTTTCGATATCTTGTTACTACGGTGGAGGTTCCCCAACAAGAAGAAGTCCATAAGTGTTCTAAACGGAGATCTAGCAAAGAGAAGTGGTAAATTCCCGAGCAATTAGTTAAATCACCTTTATTTTCTTGTTTAAAATGACTTTAATGAATTAATTAGTGTTGTTTGATCACCTTTACAATAATTAATTAATCAATTCCACATAGTATCTTGCGTTAAATAAATATTAGAATTGAATTAAATAATGGTTGGTTGATCACTAAATCCAAAGCGAATCTTGTTTAGTTTCTTGTCCTTTTCACGAATTTAATTAAATAAGAATAATGACATTACAATGTACTTTTTACATGATTTAATGTTTGTAAATAAAACCAACAAACATAGTTTTGGGTATCACATTGCATATATTGTTTGGTGATGAAATTGTAAAAAAGGAAGAGCTAGTAGAGGTCGTAGTAGGGCTAGGATGACGATTCCCCTCTAAAAGGAACGTTATCTTAGTACCCTCGCTCCCAAACTCATTTCTGGTTTATAGACCAATTGGGCATGGGTAAACTTATGATTTGTGCTAATTAATCCATGAATTCCACATCAAAGAAAGGCATGAACGAGGTTTATGAGTTTTTCATAAAACTAATTGGCAACTCCTACTTTTTTCTTACAAAAAAGCGTGATGATAGAATCAACTCTAATTCAAGGTCCCCCAAACAGTCAGAAATTCAAATCCTACTACACCCTAACAAATGTAAAGTCCTAGGCGTTTAAGTGGCCAAGGGAATTTAAGGAGAGTACCCCTTACGACGAGATCACCCTCCCTACAAACGGCCTGGTTCAAAATGAAGAGAAGGGAATTGTTCAAGAAAGCTTTTGTGAAGCCATACTTGAAGTGTATCACCCACGAGAAAGGGAATGATGCATTGGACGACCTCCACCAAGGGCAATGTGGATCCCATATAGGCGGACGTGCCTTAGCAGAAAAGGCTACCCATTTGGGGTATATCTAGGCGAGTATGAATGCGGACACCATGAAAATGGTGAAAAAATGTGATAAGCGCTAGAGATTTGCAACCCTGATTCACCGTCCGGCCAACAGTTTGTCAGCCAAAAGCAGTCCCCTCCCTTTTAAAAAACGGGGCATGGACATCTTTGGGTCGTATACTCCAGCGTCCGATCAAAGGCGGTACGTGCTTGTAGCTATCGACTACTTCACAAAAAAGGTTGATGCCGAGGCCGTCCGAGGAATTAAGTGGACGGACGTATCAGCCTTCATCTAGAATAATATTATTACTCGTAATGGAGTACCTCAGTCTATAGTGTTTGACAACGGACCTCAGTTTGAAACGCGCCAACTCAAGGAATGGCTAAGTGATCGGGGCGTCACTCACTGTTTTGCCTAGGTCGGCTGTCCCCAAACCAACGGCCATGTAGAGGCCTATAACAAGCTCATCTCCAATGGCATCAAAAGGAAGCTTTAGCAAGCAGGTGGCCTATGGACAAATGAGTTGGTTAATGTTTTGTGGTCTATACGTACTAAAGCAAAAAGTTCAACTAGAGAAACCCCCTTTTTATTAGTCTATGGCGTTGAGGCTATGCACCTAATTGAGATATATGAGCCCACTCATTAAGAGATGTTGTATTATGAAAATTTTAATTGGGAAGCAATGAAGACTGCCTTGGGTTTTCTTCCAAAGGCAAGGGGTAACGCGACGCTCAGACACGAAGTATACCGTCTAAGAATGTCTAGAGCTTACAATCGTCGAGTATCTAAGCGGCCATTGAAGATGTGTGATTTGGTCTTAAGGAAAATGGAAACGGTACTAAATTAGAGAGGATGTCCGAAACAACACTTACCGTCTCGAAGCCTTCGATGGCTATCCGATTCCCCGTACTTGGAACGCGGACAATCTGAAGAAATACTGTGTTTAAGTTTTCTTTTACATAGCTAAAATTTGTATATACAGCTAGGTCTTGATGACCAAGCAATGTAATTAAGGCTATATGGCCCCAATAATGTAATTTTGACAAATCAATGAAAAAGTCAAGCGTTGTTATCTTGTTTTGTTTGTTTATGTCTTTCCGTTATTTAGCAGAAATGTTGCGTGAAAACAATTACGATGTTGCTTGAAACATAGCAGTTCGGCCTTTAAAAGACTGAACAAAAATGCCAAATAAAAACAATAACAAGGATGCTTGCAACATAACAGCTTGGTCGTAAAGGGTACAACCTAGCGGCCGCACAACTGCCTAAGCAAGGGCATCCCAATATTAAACAAAGCGTCCGACTACAACCAAGACGGGCGATTAAGCAATAAGGTAGCCTAAGCTTTGCTAAGGCATTTATGCCCCAAAAATGGGGGTAGAGCATACCTAAGAGTCCTAGCCCACCCATAAATTAGAAACTTTCAAGTTGAGATATTTCTTGAAATTTTCTAAGCATGTCCGAGCGATATTTTCAACAGACGGCTTCTACAAATCCAACTAAACGGCCATATACTTAATATTGATTCGGCGTTCACCTATTCCTAGGACAATTAAGATATATGATTTGATTAACTTGCTAGGTATTCATACCCTTCAAGGTATAAATCCACCAAGTTAAACAAACCAACTAAATTTTGGACTAGGATATCATAGAATAAAGGGGAACACCCCCTAGTGCTCGTACAAAAGCAATAAAAATCATAGCAAAGTGCGCAAAAACCGCTAAACATGGAAAAGCATAGATTACCGCTCAAAAGGCGACAGAATTTAAATCAAATAAAATTGCTCAAAAGTCGGTAAATTATCTTACATAACCGCTCAAAACAGGTGGCATTAGAATGGAAATTGTTCAGAAACAAGTAAAATAAATAAGTGCTAAAAACAAAATAGCTGAAGCTTGGCAGCTATTGTTGAAGGACCTGAGCTTTATTTAGCTAACTCGTCATCTTTGGCATGCTCCTCCATGGTTGACTAACACTCACCGGTCGCGGTGAGGTTGAATGGATCCTTAGCTGGCACCTTATCTCCAGTCGGCTCCACCTCTTTCTCTTCCTCGCTCTCGCCCCGCCTTTTCCTCATAGTCCTCATCCTCCTCGAATTCGGCCGAGGTCACGACTAGTTTTGGAGATGATTTCCCAGCCTTCTTGGCTTCATCTCTAAGGCATACGGAGTTGAGGCGCTTGGTAAAGCACTCCTGGTAGTAGGCGGCTTCCCCCTCCTCTACCATCAATTCGAAAGCCTAGAAGAAATGACTCTTCAGCCTCTCTTTGACATTATGCTCATTGCGGACGACTTCAGTAGCGCTGGGCAGCCGAGGTGCCTTAATTTCTTCGGTTAAGTCTGAAACAGACTTCTTTACAGTTTTCACCTCGACCTTAAGGGTGTCCACTTCTTTGAGGGCCGTCTGAAGGTTTAGTTGGGCCAGGTTTAGATCTCCTTTCAGCTTTTCAGAGGCTTTTAAACCCTCTTTCTATTGTTGGGTGTTTAGGATCGCCGCATCGCTTTCTTCCTAAAAGGTCTCCCTCGCCAAGATCTCTTTTTCAAGAGCTTTGCCCAGCTTCACCAGATTCTCAGCTTACCGTGCCGCTTTTTCGGACAGCGCAGTAATCTAGGTCCCTAGTGAACTCTCTAGATGGCGGTCGTTCTTGTGACGGAGTCCTTCTCCTTCAATTCTAGGAAGGTAGTGAGCCTGAGAAAAAGAGATGCACCCGAACGAAGAGTAGTTAGTAAAAAAAATTAAGAAATATGTTCTAAGTATGAAAGTTAAATTGGCAAACAATCATGAAAGGTTACCTCAGTGCTATAGTTTAGCATGGGGTCGAGGAAGCCCTCGTTGATCCCCTTCAGCTTATCTCGATGTTCTTAGGGGACGGCCCTGCCATGACTTCTCTCACGGCCATATTCATCTCAGTGACTGGCTTGGTAGCATCATATTCATCTCCTCCATAATATTTGTGCACGACTTCAAAAGGTGTTAAATTGAGCCAAAAGAGGGCTTGCAAGAAAACAAAAGGAAGTTTAACACTTAGACTACTGTTTAAGAAGCTGGGAGGAGAAGGAAGGTTGAAGGTGAATGGAGGAGGTGGTTGAGGTTCGTCCTCCCCTTCATTCGTGCGGCCGGGTAGCTCTTCAGCAAAATAACTGGCAGTCGCTTGCCAATCAGACTTCTTGACCCTCTGGACGGCTAGAGTTAAGACAGGGTCGGTATCATCCGCTTTTGCAGAACATCATGGACCGACCTCGTTATCGGATCCACGGACTTGGAGACCCCACTTGGTGACAGCCGAGGTTGCTCTCCTTGGGACTACTTTGAAGCAGTCCGCGACATTGTCTTAGCAACGGGGTCAGAAGGGTCGTAGAGGCGACTCACTTCATAGCTTTGGACGCCTTTTCCTTAAAAAGCAGTGGCCGACTTCTTTCGCTTTGATCTTGGGGTAGGAGTGGCCAACAGGAAAAGACAAGAAAGAGAAGAAAAAGTTAGTATAAAAGAAGACATGAAAATGAATCTGTGTCCGCGTAAAAAAGGGAAGGAGTCTCCTCCCAACATACCAACACAGAGCTAAGGGAGAGTCCACATAAAGAAGGGAAGGAGTCCCCTCCCAACGTACCAACTTGGTCTGGTCATACATCTTTTGCCAAGCCTTATACTGATCTAAGTCATTCTCGGACATATCGATCTCGCTCTTCTTCTCTTTGTCTAGCATGGTGTATGCTTCCTGTGCAAAAAAGGAAGAAGGAAAAGAGTTTGAAAAATCCTCAAAGAAATAGAATGCGAAACCTAGAAAGTTTTAAAGCCCCACCGTAGGGAAGGTTCTTGTATAGGCCGCATGCTGACATAAATATTGGGTCCTGAAGCCAGCCGCCCAAGGGGATCTAGTTTAGGGGCACATCCACCATTTTTCCATCCCTCCTAACCTTCTTAACCCTAAAGTAGTCAATTTGGTGTGCTTGGCTAGGGCAGATGGGTGGTTTTTATGGCTTGTGATCCCTTAGGCCAAGCTCAATTGGCTTAGTATTAAACTGATTCATCCGCAGATTGAACTCCACATCCTTTGTCTTGATGCAGTAGAATCGGTTCTTCCAGTCTCGCCATTTCTACACACACTCCATCGCCACCATACAATCCTTGGTGGTGTTGAGAATGAACCAACCGTTTGTGTGCTTCTCCAGACAAGTCATGGCATGAATCTTGTAGAAAACCAGAAAGTACGACTTCAAGCCTTTCCGGATGCATGTTACTAATTACCCAAAAATATTTACCCAGCAGTTCGACATCAGTTGGAAAAGAGCAATATTGTATTTGTCAAGGATAGTACGAATAAAGGGATGAAGGGGGAAGCAAAGTCCAACATCTAGAGCGGCACGATAGACGCTGAAGGATCTACGACGCGACCGCTCGTCTTCTTAGGAGACCCACCCCAGGTCTCGATTTGGCGGGTGGTGGGGCTAGGATGGGGATAAAAACCATACCCTCCATGGGCATGGGGCAGGGGTGGATTTAAGTTGTACCCGCCCCACTTCATACACGCCCCATACCTTCCTAATACCAACATTTATATATCTTTAAAAACAAATTTATATACTTTTATACTCATTTATAAAATAAATACGTGAAATAAAATATTAATTATAATACTTTTGTACTACACTTAAATTATAAACAAAAACGTGTGTTATATTAAGATCAATTTTTTTTATTATTATAATTCGTATTTATTATGTTGAATTATCTATTTGAAAGATGAGTCTTGGGTGGATATTGGCGGGTTTTTGGTGGAGATTATGTGGGGGTGGATATCCAAGTGGGGGGAGGGTGCAGGGCGGGGATGGTTTTGAAGTTGTACCCGCTAGGGCGGGGATGGGGATGAATTTTGGACCCTCCGCGGGAAAGAGGATGAATTTTAGACCCGACGCGGGGAAGGGGATGGGGATAAGGAAGAGAATTTTAGGTGGGGATTGGGAAGGTCAATATCCGTCCCGCCCCGCCCCCATTGACATCCCTAAGCCCAAGTCTGTGCTACCCACCATACTGGAGTACGGGTCCTTGAAGGTGTTAATGTTGGCGACAACCTAATCTTCCGCCGCCTCACCATCTGCCTCATTCTCAGCTCCCTCTTCTCCAGGGTGAGGAGCAACCCCAAATTCTAAGCTAGGACAAAACTCTGTCCAAGTAAGTAGCCCTGGCCGAGCTCCTACTTTTGGAGCCCTGGCCTCCCCTACTCATCGTCGTACCTTCGGGCGCTAAGGGACCCTTGCCCTTATCTTTTGCAGCTGCCGCCTGATTTCTCGTAGAAGGGGCACTAGGTGGCAAGTCGGAAAGTTCAGCAATGATATGCCTGTTCTAGGTATGTCCGACCTACTATGTTGGAGATGGGGTTGTTCAAGAATTGGGACGGACGGTCCAGCCCTGTCCGCCCAAAATGAGGAAGGAGGTCTCTCCTAAGATAGCAACTCGGCCGGGTCCATGACCAAGTTGGCATATTAGGGGAACCTTAGTTCCGGGGTTTGCCCGGACACACCTCTAGAGGAAGAGACGCCTTATGCTCTTTGGCGTTCTTTAAGGAAGTGGTCACTTTGACCGCCGAGCATCTAGTACCACCAATAGAGGTTGTATTAGTGGTGGGTTTGGTTTGCGTGTTTAAATTTTTTGGGTCATAAAGGACCCTTGGATGCACTAGATTGTTGTCCGGGTTTCTCGTAGCATCTTTATTGTATGTTTGCATCGTACGAGTCATTTTCGACTATAGGGATAGCGAAGAATAGGTGGATGAGAGTTGGTACTCACTAGAAATGGACCCACTCCATGAAGGAGACAAGTGGTCTCCGTCCACTCTAGACTCCTCAGTCCCATGCGAACGGCCGGCCTCATGAGAAGAAACGGACAAAGAACTGAGGCAAGTAAAAAGAAAAGTAAAGAGAATAGTCGACCTGCCTATGTACATGTAGAAATTTATGAAATTCTTTGTAACTTTGGTCGGAAAACTCAATCGTACAGCGGAGCTCTTGAAGATTCAGGGGAAAAGTCACTTCCTCTCTCTAAAAGCTCTGACTTCTCTCTAAAATTCTTTAAGCTCTAAAGTGCCAAAATAAGGTCAAACCTCTTTGTTTTATAGGGAAAAATTATGGGGGTAAAATGGTAAATCCGTCTTTACCACTAAAAAACTTGAACTGTTACTTTTTGAAAAAACTAACCTAAAATTCAAAAAATCAAAACGATGATCCTATTAATTTGGACAGAAAAAGAGACTGACGGGTAATGGCACATCCAAATAAACGGCCACATCAGCAGGATTAAAACTGCCACCCTAAAAATCCAGGCGTCCGAACTCTTTTCTAGAAGTTCATGCGTCAATTCCTGTCTGCCTAATTCCTGACTCAAACGTCCATTAGAGGGATTACAGACGACGTGATTTGTAATTGAGCCCAAGGCGGTCATCCATTAAATGGGCGAAAATATTTGTTCGCCTATTCCACCATAAGTTCTATACCTACAAACCCAGACACATCAATGCGAGTAGAAAATTAGTGGAGGCGGCCCGTAGCGTACGAGTCACCCCCTTTGAGGGGCAAATGTTTAGAGTAAAAATACCCTTCCACGTGGTCCAATCCCATAGTGACACGCGGCCCAATCAGAGGGCGACACATATCCCTATGGGAATATGATGCGTTTCAAGCTTAAGAAGAGCACTTGAAATGAAAGAAAAGGGCCTTCTTACATCAAAAGACCCAAATCCCGGGAAAGACGCAAAACGGATCTGACCCCTAGACACGTGTCGCTACTTGTTGCGCCGCTGTAGACACCTAAAACTGTCTCCCCAAAATCAAACTCAATGATAAATAACCTTTCACCGCCACTGTTGGTCGGGTTTAGTATTTAATCCAGAGAGTGCTTAAAAAATCGTATTTTATTAAATTCATATTTTTGAAAGGTCTATGATCAGTCTTGGTGTTTGGTAAAAGCATAGTTTTAATTTTAGCCCAAACTTGTTAATTAATTTTAAACCCAAACCTTTTTATTTTATTATTTTATTATTTATTTTTGGCCCAAATATTTTATTTATTTTTATTTTTATTATTTTTTTTTAGCCCGAATAATAGAGTTAGAAAAAAAGCCCGAAATTTTCAATCGGCAGTTAAAGATCCGAAAGAAATTAGGGTTAAAAATGAATTTAGACGGAAAAATGGACTGGAACTGACCGTGTCACGGTACAGCTTGATCGTGTCACAGGAATTGTTCCCGTCTGACGGTGGGACGGAGAGTTCCGTGTCCTATCCGCGTAAACCCTTAACGCGTTTTCTGTTCCGTTTTTAGAAAATTTCCCGCGTCACTCCAAAACTGACCGTGTCACGGGAACTTGTACCGTTTCACGGTACTGTCTAACCGTGTCACGGTACAGTCTGACCGTGTCACGGGATACATTTTTAGGGTTTTTATCATTTTAGGGTTTCGTGTGCTCCCTCAGCACATTTCCCTATAAATACCCCCTCATTTCTAATGTACGGGGCAACCAGAATTCGATTATTCTTATTTTCTCTCTTCTATGCTATTAACCTAAACACTAGCCTACCCTTTTCACTTCAAAATTCCTTCTTCAAGCACTCAAAGGACTCCATATTTTACTCGAGGTTCTGTCCTTAAGCCAAGGCGTGAAAGGTAGAATCGTTTGAGGGTTTGGCCCCTAAATCAACCTTATTTTATTTAATTTAATTTAGTTGTTGTTTTATTATTTCCTTGAAGTTACTAACTCGTTTATTATTTTGTAGTTTCAAGCAAAAAGATTCAAAGTAAGGATCATGCTCTTTTTATTATTATTATTTTTCTAACAATTTCTTTATGTTGTTGGAATTATGATTAAATTGGTTTTTATATTAATATTGATTCTATTATTTTTTTATTGATCATCATATTGCATGTTTAAAGGGAATATGTAATTTAAAATCACGCCTAATAAGATAATTTGGACAACCGGTTTAGGATCCTTTTAATCTTATTATTAATTGAAGTGATCACAATATTTTAGAATTATGTGTTGCATTAATATTCAACCAATTTAGCTTAATAATGGTTTGGAGCAAATTGAATATTTTGTTTGCATGTCTTTGAGATCACAGGAATGCTTTTCAATATAAGAATCGAGTAGAGGCCAATACAGGTGAACGTGACTCCATGACTCACTTCGTACCATCATCCCCGATCCTCCTTTTGTGGTTCCGAACCATATGGAGTCAGTTGTTGTTGCCTATCGTTGTCCCTTATCGTGGTTGCCTTTTTATGATCCGTGAACGATTTACAAGTTCCTTACAAAATTGTTAGCGGCTCCCTACTTTACTTGTCCCTAATCGTATTATGTCAATTCCCACTTCCTATGAGTGCCAAGCATATTCACCACATGCTTTTAACGTAGGCGCACTTCAAACGACTTCTACGATTTGGCGACTCCACTGGGGAGGATTCTTAATTATTTATCGATTTGAGTGATCGGTATTTAATTAAGATGAGTGGATGAGACTTGAAAGATTCTTGAAAAAATATTCCTGTGATTAATTTGGCATTTTTGCATCTGCATAGACGTTTTAACGTCGCATTCAGGTTTGTCCCGTAGGAAAAATTGGATAACTCGGTTGCGCGCAAAAGCAAACAGGGCACCAGTCAGATTTTCTGACTGCCGTGTCACGGCAGAGTCTGCTGTGTCACGGTACAGTGTACCGTCTAACGGTACACTGTACCATGACATGGGAATTTCGGCCGTGTCACGTCAGTCCTAAAATCTGTTCCACATGCGTCTTAGCCCGTGGGATTTAAGCTCTATCAACCCAAAAACGCTCATGGCAATAAGGGTTCATCCTAGTTATTAAATCCACCCAAACCATGGAGTTGAGTTCGATTTCATCACGAACTCGCGAGCCGCCCGTTGGCATACACCCTCAAGGGAGGCTGCCTTGCAACGCGTCCAAACTCTTAACCATGGTACCCTTTTGACACCCAGAGCTTGACCAATAGTTGAACATAGATCTTGACTTTAGGTTGCGAACATTTTTTACATCATCGTGCCTAAATGCTATGTGTTTGTTCGGTGCTAACCCTAATGTGTTTGCTCTTTTTGTTTGACCCATGACCGAGGGTTTTTATTCTCACATAGTAATTAGTACGGACTTAAAATCGATTAAAATCTGAAAAAATCACAAAACTGACTTGGAACTGCGCACCGTGTCACGGCATGTTCTGCCGTGTCTTGGTGAACAGTGCCGTGACACGGGAAAGTCTACCGTCTGACGGTAGACTGCACCGTGTCACGACAGTTTGCACCGTGACACGGTGCCCATGAAAGTGTCCTGTCAGTCTTGTTCTCGATTTTTGTGCGAATGCTGTGTCCAGGGTTTTGGGTCGTGTCTAGCTATACGGTCAAAACACGCGTCCATAACCTCACTTAATCACTCACATGTCCTGTTTACACACTTTTTTGCTTTAAGTTGTGCACCACTTTTTTAACCGTATTTTAGGGAAAGTCTTGTTTTTATGTCTTTTTTTTAAGTCGGATGGTATCCTCCCTTTAAAAATAAACAAGCAACGTTTCAAAAAAAAATAAAAAAAATAAAAAAAATTTGACCGTGACACGGGAATTTATCCCGTCTGACGGGAGAAGTGTCCCGTGCCACGTCACCCTTTTAAAAAAAATAAAATAAAAAAATTTGACCGTGACACGGGAATTTATCACGTCTGACGAGAGAAGTATCTCGTGCCACGTCACCACTTTTAAACAAAAAAAAAATAAAAAATTTGACCGTGACACGGGAATTTATCCCGTCTGATGGGAGAAGTGTCCCGTGCCACGTCACCTTTTAAAAAATAAAAATAAATTTTGCAGTGACACGGGAATTTATCCCGTCTGACGGGAGAAGTGTCCTGTGCCACGTCACCCCCTTAAAAAAAAAAAAAATTTGCTGTGGCACGGGAATTTATCCCGTTTGACGGGAGAAGTGTCCTGTGCCACGTCACCCCCTATATGAAAAAAAAAGCGTCAGTTTAGTCTTCCGTGTTAATTTGGTCCTCGCGTCAGTCATTTTGGTTATTGTTCACATGTCTAGCCATACGATCATACCACGAGTCTTATAACATCACTTGATCACTCACGAGTCAAGTATAGTCCACACAATTTCTTTATGTTCCGACTCGAGTCGTGCACCAGGTCGTTTATGATCGTATATTAGGTTCATGCACCCTTTTTTCGTCATAATAAAAAAAATGAGTGGAGTTTTCTCACCTGTTTTCAAATGTCTATTTTTTCCTTCCTTTCCTATCTTAAGCAATGAGTCAAACAATTAAGTGAATTGTTTTATTTCACAGTACTTGTTCAAGGAACAGAGATAGATCAATACGGTTCGAGCCATTACCGCAACAATCTCTAAGATCTAATAGGCGTTTAAAGAAAACTTTGTCATCTCCGTTACTCATCACCTTTCAATGGCCACTAAAGAAGACATTGAGAACATCAACAAATCCATTGAGGCACTGTCTTCCATGATGCAAACCCTTACCACTAGGGTCACTACCATGGAACAAAACAAGGTCACTGTTTCCACCCTTGACAAACTGAAGGAACAAATGAGTAAGATTTCTTAGGATTTCACTTATGTGGAACGGCCTCCCACTCCTTTGGATGTGAAGGATAGACTCCCTGAAAAGTTCTCCACTGCTGATATTCCAAAGTTCAAGCCTACTGACAATCCAATATTCCATTTGAAGGTGTTCTCTGCAACCATGACTCTTAAGGGATTGGACGTAACACTCTTCCCTACGGTGTTCCCTCTCTCCTTAGAACATGCTTTCCAACAATGGTTCTATTCCCTAGATGCCAAGCGTACTGCGACTTGGCAAGATGTCACCGACAGTTTCATGAATCGTTACAAGTGTAACATTCAAACTAAAACTTCTGAACGTGAACCTCCATTCTCAAACAGAAAGAGAATGAAGGCTTCACCGCTTACCTGAACAGATGGAGGGAAACAGCTTCACTCTTGGTAGATCCTCCCAAAGAAAGAGAGATGGTGTGCCTCTTTATTCAAAATCTGACTCATAAATATTGAGAACATCTCAAATTTCTTCCATTGAACACTTTCGAAGCTGTATACGACATCGGCATCAATATCGAGGATGAGCTAATAAAGACTGCTGGTAGTAACAATAATAACACTTGGAAAAACAAGAAGAACGACCATCCTTATTCTTCGTCTTTTAAGCACGAAAATACTACCAACAATATAAGCCAAGTTGATCTCAATGAAGTGTTAACCCTTGATACTCCATTGCCCAAGAAAAAAAGAACTTACACTCATTTAGGAATGACTTATGATGCGGTCTTTGATCGCCTTTACGGTCAAGGCTTGATCACGCCTATTGGACCATTTCGAGAGCCAAAACCTAAAGAAAGGAACGCCAAATGGAGCGCCAAATGGAATCCCAATGCTTATTGCAAGTACCATCAAGGAAGGGGCCACACTACAGAGCAATGTTTGAATTTGAAGGACGTCATTCAAGACTTGATGGATGCAAACAAACTTCATGTCCCTCCAGGCGGCAAGAAGTAATAAATACAAGGCACGCAGATCCTTTGTGCAAGATTTCATGATTTCTTTCTTTATCATTCTTCTCCATTCCCCCATTCATGTCTAGCATAGGTTTTCCACTTTGAATTTTTTTTATACGTTTCATGTGTTTCGTTCACCTTTTCCATTAATAAAATGAGCAATCTTCCTTTACATCTCGATCATAGAATTTTTCATTCATTCATTCTCAATAAAAAAAAATAATAAAAAAAATTGCCGAACTAAACACAAGGTACACCAATGATTTGAGGCACCTTTGCAACCCTGTCATTCCCCATTAACCACTCAATCACATATCCAGTTCTTCATCAACCACTTTGAGCCTCGTCTAACGTTTGGCCTTCATTTCTTTAACCCACATTCACTCAACCCTGGGATTTGAAGATGTGTAATTGTATAACATTCAAAAAAGCAAGTAAAAAAAAAAAGTAAAAAAAAAAAACAAGTAGCAAAGCAAAAATAAAACAATGTCTAAAGGCAAGTGTTCCAATGTCTTTGATATGAACACGTCTCAAATTGCGTCTCTCATCGAGTGCTCGGTACCGTGCCTGAGAAACATGAATGCTAAGTGAGTGATGGACCGCATGATCTGAGATTTTCAACATTGATTCAAAAGAATGAAAAAAAAAAGTTCAAAGCAAAAAAACGTGTTGAAAATAAACTTGCAAAATTCAAAATTTTCAAATTCACAATTACACATCTTGGGGGCTTCTCTCGGGTCTTGAGCCTTTTACCCCTTTCTCCCTTACACCATCAACTTAACCACATTACAACCCTTGAAAGACCTCTTTGAGGTGTACATACACTTGTGCAAAGTTCGGTTAGAGCTACGTTCGGCCTGATTCCTAACGGATACATAGGCAACCTCACATCGAGGTGCGGCCACATTCATATTCATATCTATGCATGATCGAGTCAAATAATATCCAATGCTTATCTCTATATCCCTACCCATTTAGAGCTAGACTTGGGGGCTTGAACCCAAATCACTTTAGCTTACCCAGCCTGAAGAGTCATCATCTTTACCTCTTCTCACATCTCTTTCCATCGCTATAACCCTTGCATCCAACCTTAGTATCACACTCACACACTTCACTCACACATCCATATCCATATCAACCATCCTTCCCTTTAAGAGTCCTTTATCATGAAATCTTGTTTCAACACTGTGCATGCTTCAAGACAACATTCAGTAGAAGAAACATTGTATACTTGCTTAGCATCCTGACTTGAGCAATGTTCATTGTTTCGCATAATGTGCTAAGAAACATTTATATATCAATGATTTTTAATCATACAAAGCATATCGTGCTTAGCTCCTTGACCTAAGCAACGTTCATTATGCAATAATCCTTGTACGTGCTTAGCTTCCAGACCTAAGTGACGTTCAAAATCGCTTCTTTACACCATATATGATGCTTAGCTCCATGACTTAAGTTCATTAATCTATCGTGTCACATGATGTAATTGTCCTTAGCCTCCTGACCTAAGAACATGCATCATGCATACATTATTTTCAGGACAAACAATTCAATCCATACAAATCATTTTGTCTTGCTCAAGGAGGGAGTTCAAAACTTCTCTCCCTTTTCATTATTTTATTTTGGGGAAGTTCAAAAAAAACTTTTTCCAAGTTTTCATCGAATGAAGTTCAAAAATGAAATTTCAGTTTTCACATCTTTCTTTTTCGGGAGAAAGTCGGTACCCTCCACTCATGACAAAAATTGACGGAAAATTTTTGCATCTTCGTTTGCTTGTGTATACACACACACATACACACACACACACACACACACACACACACACACACACACTCACAAGTCATACACATGTCATGTCACATCAAGTCAAACTTGGTTAAGTTAGTGGTCAAGTCAATCACAGTGTATACGAGTCCATTGGCAAATTTATTTTTGCAGGTCTTATCTACAGCCCACGTCCGGGGACAAGCGAACCATCTACAGCCCACTTCCGGGGACAAGCGGACCAACTACAGCCCACGTCCGGGGACAAGCGGACCATCTACAGCCCACGTCCGGGGACAAGCGGACCACCATCATTTCATGACGCAAGGTTCTCGATACACAGAGACTTGCAATCTCATCATTTGTCGACTTTCCTCAAGCATGGAAAGTATTATCCGGTGGATTTCTTCAAGCATAGAAAACTGCCAAGTCGGCTTTCCTCAAGCATGGAAGGCGTTATCGGTGGATTTTTCTTCAAGTATAGAAAACCGCCAAGTCGACTTTCCTCAAGCATGGAAGGCGTTATCGGTGGATTTTTCTTCATGTATAGAAAACCGCCAAGTAGTCGGCTTTCCTTAAGCATGGAAGGCATTATCAGTGGAATTCTTCAAGCATAGAATGACCAAATTCATACGTCGACTTTCCTCAAGCATGGAAAGTGTCATCCGGTAGGTTTCTTCAGGCTTAGAAAGCTACCAAACTCATCTGTCGGCTTTCCTCAAGTATGGAAAGCATTTCAACAAACATCACTCGGTAGATTCCTTCAAGCATAGGAAAATACCAAACTCGTTTGTCACCGACACACTGCTGCCAGATATGTATTCTATCCCTTTACTCTTTTATCTGCGGAATTAACATTTTTCTGCAGGTATCGGTGTATACAAAGTGATTTAGGATCGTAAAACGTCTTAAATCATTCTCCGTCCCTATCGACTACTTTGACTATCGTTTTCGAAACTGACGTTTCTACAAACTCAGTCAAAGTGGGGGCTTCTGTCGACGCCTAAAAATGTCTCCCCAAAACCAAACTCAATGATAAATAACCTTTCACTGCCACTGTTGGTCGGGTTTAGTATTTAATCCTGAGAGTGCTTAAAAAATCGTATTTTATTAAATTCATATTTTTGAAAGGTCTATGATCAGTCTTGGTGTTTGGTAAAAGCATAGTTTTAATTTTAGCCCAAACTTGTTAATTAATTTTATTCCCAAACCTTTTTATTTTATTATTTTATTATTCATTTTTGGCCCAAATATTTTATTTATTTTAATTTTTATTATTTTATTTTAGCCCGAATAATAGAGTCAGAAAAAAAGCCCGAAATTACCAATCGCCACTTAAAAAGCCGAAAGAAATTAGGGTTAAAAATGAATTTAGACGGAAAAATGGACTGTTACTGACCGTGTCACGATACAGCTTGACCGTGTCACGAGAACTGTTCCCGTCTGACGGTGGGACTTCCCTTGACCTGGGAGGTCTGCCGTGACACGGAGAGTTCCGTGTCCTTTCCGCGTAAACCCTTAACGCGTTTTCCGTTCCGTTTTCTGAAAATTTCCCGCGTCACTCAAAAACTGACCGTGTCACAGGAACTTGTACCGTCTAACGGTACTGTCTAACCGTGTCACGGTACAGTCTGACCGTGTCACAGTACAGTCTGACCGTGTCACGGGATACATTTTTAGGGTTTTTATCATTTCAGGGTTCCGTGTGCTCCCTCAGCACATTTCCCTATAAATACCCCCTCATTTCTGATGTACGGGGCAACCAGAATTCGATTATTCTTATTTTCTCTCTTCTATGCTATTAACCTAAACACTAGCCTACCCTTTTCACTTCAAAATTCCTTCTTCAAGCACTTAAAGGACTCCATATTTTACTCGAGGTTCTGTCCTTAAGCCAAGGCGTGAAAGGTAGAATCGTTTGAGGGTTTGGCCCCAAAATCAACCTTATTTTATTTAATTTAATTTAGTTGTTGTTTTATTATTTCCTTGAAGTTACTAACTCGTTTATTATTTTGTAGTTGCAAGCAAAAAGATTCAAAGTAAGGATCATGCTCTTTTTATTATTATTATTTTTCTAACAATTTCTTTATGTTGTTGGAATTATGATTAAATTGGTTTTTATATTAATATTGATTCTATTATTTTTTTATTGATCACCATATTGCATGTTTTAAGGGAATATGTAATTGAAAATCACGCCTAATAAGATAATTTGGACAACCGGTTTAGGATCCTTTTAATCTTATTATTAATTGAAGTGATCACAATATTTTAGAATTATGTGTTGCGTTAATATTCGACCAATTTAGCTTAATAATAGTTTGGAGCAAATTGAATATTTTGTTTGCATGCCTTTGAGATCACAGGAATGCTTTTCAATATAAGAATCGAGTAGAGGTCAATACGGGCGAACGTGACTCCATGACTCACTTCGTACCATCATCCCTGGTCCTCCTTTCGTGGTTCCGAACCATATGGAGTCAGTAATCTCATGGATTATGAATGGGGTGTAACATTCACGGGTCTATCGTTGTTGCCTATCGTTGTCCCTTATCGTGGTTGCCTTTTTATGATCCGTGAACGGTTTACAAGTTCCTTAAAAACTTGTTGGCGGCTCCCTACTTTACTTTTCCCTAATCGTATTATGTCAATTCCAACTTCCTATGAGTTCCAAGCATATTAACAACATGCTTTTAACGTAGGCGCACTTCAAACGACGCCTACAGCCGCCAATCAAATTGTGTCATTCTAGGGTAATAACCCAAAAGAGCACATGTTCCCACCCCTATAAATACCCCTATCATTTATGATGGGAGGGGTAAAATGTGACATAACAGCAAACAGAGCATTAAATAGCTTCAACTTCTCTCTACTTTTTCTCTCTACCTTTTCTGATTTTAGGTTACTAACCTAACCGTTGGAGGTGAATATTCCGTCAACAGAATATTCGTGTTTTGCTGGTGAAGGGAATATTTCAAGCATTACCCCAAACTTAAACCCCACTGTGATCATACACTAAAGTACGGTGGCGTCCAAAGGGAAGGAAGATAGAGTAAAAGAGTCGCCAACAAGTTATAGGAAATTGTAAAATGTTCACAGGGTGAAGGTTACCCCCCTTAACGATCTAGGAGATAGTTAACTCCAATAGGTCTGGAACCATGACAGGAAGTTCGGGGATGAAGGTACAAATCCAATCTAAAAGAGAAAGAATCTGCCCTAATAATAGGCCTCTACTTTATTCTTCTTGTATTCATGTGCGCTTTCTGACTAACATGCAATCAATAGGTTAACCCTAAACGTGTTTATCTATGTTGGTTGAATATTAATGCACGACAAAACTATTATTGCCTTATTGGCGATCACTTGAATTATAATCAAATTATCCTTAAATAAGATTATAATTATCTTATTAAGCGTGATTACAAGAACCAATTTCCTTTAAACATGCATAAAAGGTGTGATGAAGCAATAATAATAAATAATCATCAAGCAACATAATAATAATCATAAAAATAATATCATAATTAAAATAATCATGTCAAAAATAAAGCATAATAATAGCAAGATCATAGGCATGATACTAACAAGATTAATAACGAACCCTAGCATGTCACTAAACATCAAAAATAAAAGCTTTAGCCCTAACATAATACTAACATGATATTAGGAAAGACAATAAGAGGCATCATAGAAATCATAATTGATATAAGGAACTATTCTTTACCCTAAACATGATACTAAGAAAAGCATCCTAACATGATACTAGGAATCAAAATAATAACCTAAGCATGATTTCTATATCATAATATCAATAAAATAATTAAAATACTTACTTGGATGCCCCTTATCTCTTTCTAATAACAAAATACACACGTTAGTAACTTCAAGGGAAATAATGAAATCAAAGAATTAAATTAAATAATTGAAATAAAGAGTTAAGAAAGTTTGGACTAGATTTGGGACCAAACCCTCAGAAATATCAAACCTTTCACGTCTAGGGAGAAGACAACTTCGAATTTGGCTAGGTGTGTGTAGATCTTGTGAATGCGGAATTTTGTTTGTAAAAAGTTGGTTTAGAAAGAGAGAGAAAGTATCAAGAATTTCTTGATGAGAGTTGGTGATAAAAATGGAGGTTTAAGGACGCTATTTATAATGAAAATAGTCCGGAATAGATAAAAAAAGAATCGGATTTTTAAGAGGAATAAAACACGACGCTAGCACCGCAACTGCCTCTGTCGCCGCGCGACAGGGCTTATCGTCGTGCGACAGGCTTGTCGCTAGGCGACAACCTGGCGTTCGGCGCTGCAAGTGATTTTCAACACATTTTCATATTTTTTGATAAAATTAAGCGTAAAAGTCCATTCGAGGGGTAAAATAGTAATTTCATTTAAAAACACTTGTTTTATTCCAAATAAAACTCATAAAACTCAATTATCAATCCTAATCACCATAGGATTTAAAAGAACCTTCTAGAAGATTCTATAAGACTATAATCAATCTTAATTGCATAAGGAATGATAAATCATAATAGGCCCTCCTCTAGATCATTGGGCCGCACATAAGATTCAAATCGGGCCCAGTTTAGTAATTTGGCCATAACTTCTTCATATTTATCGGAATTGGGTTTATAATATATTGTTGGAAAGCTCTTTTCAAACCCAATCCAACTACACTATTATTGGACCATTTTCATGGATCAAACTTAACTAGATTGTCAATTTTTATAAAATAGGTTTTCGAAAACAGAGAGAAAGAATTTAATTAAAACTAACCGCAACACTAGACTTTCCACACTTTCACTTCATTCGATTATGATTCGACGTGAAAGGTATTCATCACCTGGTCTGGTTTTGGGGAGCCACAAATGGGTGTCTACAGAAGCCTCCACTTTGACTGAGTTTGGAGAAATGCAAGTTTTGAAAACAAAAGTCAAAGTATTGATAGGGACGGAGAATGATTCAGAACGTTCTGCGATCCTAAATCAATCTTGTAATGCCAATACCTGCAAACTAACGTTAGTTTAAAACAGATAAAAGAGTTAAGAAACGCGTATCTTGCATCGTCGAGCACACGTCTCTAGAGGTAACCAATTTGTTGTGTTTGTTGTTGTGACAACCTTCTAAAAGCTAGGGAACGTCTTCCTGCTGCTTTTGACGAACTTCCTCAAGCTAAGGGATATCGTCTGAAGACTGCTACGCCTGTAACCGCCTCCAATGTCCGTTGTGATAGTCTTCTGCAAGCCAAAGAATACTATCAAAGATTGTTCGCCTAAAATGATCTTCTACCGCTTTGTGACCATCTTCCGCAAGCCAGGGAACATTATCAAAGATTGCTCCGCTTGAATTCATCCTTAGTTGTTGCGATACTATTCCGACAAATATCACCGAAGACCAACGCTTGTCAATCTTCTAAAGTTTGCTTGAAATTTGCTTTGTTATGCTAGTGCGTCGGCGCTTTTGCTGCTTGTGAACAAGTATGTCGGTGCCTTTGCTTCTTATGAACCATTATGTTGGTGCCTTTGCGATTAGCCAATGTTTAGGCGCTTTAGCTAAGTGATACAATCATTTATCAGGTCGATCATTGTAATTGTAACCGAGCCGATTAATAAATCATGTCAAGATGCATAGAAGGGCTAATTGGTGTACCAAGGAACCCAAACTGCTGTGCGAGGTCGAAATAAACATTTCACGAGGCCTCACATTCAGTCACCACTGCAGCGGCTGCCAAAAACAGTTTTCGCCGCTATTTCTTCTTGTCGCACGGTGACAAACTCTGTCGCGCGGCGCTGCACTTGGGTTTTCTAAATAAAACCCCTTTCTTCCTCATTTCGCTGCTGCTGCTATTTTCTTCGAAATTTCGCCACGAAACTTCAACTCGTCCGTTTTTGCTCGTTTCTTAATGAAATTCGCTCCAACTGTTTGCAAATCAAAGCTTAATTCATCTATCTGATCTATGTAAGTTTTCTCCAAACTCACTCGAATTTTGCTGAATTTTGCACATGTTTATTCACAAATTTCTTGAAAATTCGAAACTTATATTGCTCAATTTGCTTTGTTTGTCAAATTTTATGCCATGAATTTACTTGATTATGTTTGTATATTTCCTTGGGAGTATTATGATACTTGTTTGACTCAATTTGGTGGAGAAATGAGCTATTCACCATTGTTGAACCTCTTAAGGTCGTGAGAACAATGTGGCTTGTTCGTGACGTTTTTGCCAGCAATTCTTGTCCAATTTGTCACAATAATTATCATAATATTGCAAGAGATTGATTGATTGCTTAAAAAATCCATATATGCTTAAATTGAAATTGTGCTCAATTTTAGTACTATGTACTCTGTTTTCTACCGAACATAGTATCATGCGTCTAGGTGAACCTTAGATACTATAGAATCATAATTTTTGTCAATTATGCACAATGTAGTATGGCTAGATAGCGAGGTTCTTATTCCCGGTTCCGAGACACACGACGGGAGCACGAGCCCGTACAGGAGGACGCGGATCCGTCCACTTCTCTCGGTCCCTTCCCTGAGTGGGATGAGCGGACGTTGTTTTTCGCCCCCGAGCACCATATGAGAGGGTGCATCGTGGGATGATCAGCGGTAGGACGCGTAGCCATGGTTTGGGCAACACTATTAGTGTTTTCCCTCCGATAGTCGAGGAGTTGTTGGGTCCGATCGTTGTTCGGGCCCGTGCTGAGGTGGAGCCAGCACCACTTAGCTCTAAGCGCATTCGCCGATCGAGTCTGGCGATGGATTTTGAGGACGATACGACCACCAGAGAGCAGCGGGTGCGCATCTTTGTGCTTATTTTGATGTCAGGGTCCTTTTCCCTGACAAGGGTAGTTAGGTGACGCTCTACTACCTTCCTGCTCACCGCGATCTTCACCTGATTTGGACTTATGATTGGGCCAGCTTGGCCTTTGCTGACTTTTTGCGAGGCATACGAGATTCCTTTCACCATAGAGCCTTCATAGGAAACATCGCTTCCTCTAGCTTCTGGAGAGTCGTAGTGTAGGGAATATTTCAAGCATTACCCCAAACTTGAACCCCACTGTGATCATACACTTAAGCATGGTGGCGTCAAAAGGGGAAAAAGATAGAGTAAAAGAGTCGCTAACAAGTTTTAGGAACTTGTAAATCGTTCAAGAGGTGAAGGGTTACACCCCTCAACGATACAAGAGATCGTTAACTCCAATAGGTCTGGAACCATGACTGGTAGTTCGGGGATGAAGATACAAATCCAACCTAAAAGAGATTGAACCTGTCCTAATAATAGGCCTCTACTTTATTCTAATCATAATCATGTGCGCTTTCTGCCACCATGCAATCAATAAGATTACCCTAAACATGTTTAACTAACTATATTGGCTTAATATTAATGTACAAATAAATCTATTATTGGCGATCACTTGAATTATAATCATAGTAACCCTAAACAAGATTATGAATTAACTTATTAAGCATGATTACAAGTACAAATTCCCTTTAAACATACATAAAAGGCGTGATCAAGCAATAACAATAAATATCAAGCAACATAATAATAATCACAATAATAATTATCATAATAAAAATAATCATAATCATAATAATAATGATGTTAAAGAAAAATAATAGCAAGATCCTAGACATGATACTAACAAGATTAATAAAAACCCTAGCATGTCAATAAACAGCAAAGATTAAAGCTTTAGCCCTAACATGATACTAACATGAATATTAGGAAGAGAAAAGGAAGCATCATAATAATCACAATTGTCATATTTGATATTAGAAATTATAGTTATTACCCTAAACATGATACTAGGAATCATTGTTGTCATTCAAAACATCAAACATCCTAACATGATCATAATAACAACCTAGACATGATTTCTATATCATAATATCAATAAAATTAATTAAAACACTTACTTGGATGCCTCGTGTCTCTTTCTAATAACAAAATACACACTTTAGTAACTTCAAGGAAAATAATAGAATCAAACAATTAAATTAAATTATTGAAATAGAGATTTGGGCCAAACCCTCAGAAATTATAACCTTTCACGTCTAGGGCGAAATCAATTTCGAATTTGGCTAGGTGTTTCTAGATTTTGTGAATGCGAAATTTTGTATGCAAAAAAACTAGAGAGAGAATATCAAGAGATTCTTGAAGACTAGAGAAAATAAGAAAATTAATAGTTGTTGATGATAATTGATGATGGAAAACGGAGGTTTTAGGAGACTATTTATGGATAAAATCAGCCGCATGGTTAGAAAAAAAAACCAGTGTTTCGAAGAGAATGAAATGACTTAGCGCCAGACGCCAGACTCCAGACATTAGCGCCAGGCGCTAAGGCTAGCGCCAGACGCCAAGCATTAGCGCCAGGTGCTAATCCCGTCGTTAGGCTCTAGAAACCAGTTTCACGCGTTTTCTTAATTTTGATAAAATTTAGCCATATAGAAGGGCAAAATCGTTTCTTCCTTTAAAACACTTCTTTTATTCCGATTAAAACTCTAAAAAGTTAACTAAAGTCAATTTATCATGTCTAATAAAATTATGAATGAAAAGAACCTTCTAGAAGAATCTAGAAGACTAAAATCAATTCTAGTTGCATTAGAAATGATAAATCAATATTATGCCCTCCTCTAGATCATTGGGCCGCACGTAAATATCAATCCGGGCCCAGTTTAGTAATTTGGCCATAACTTCCTCATTATTATTCAGAATTGGGCTTACAATATATCATTGGAAAGCTCTTTTCATGCCCCATCCAAATATTCTATTATTGAACCCTTTTTATAGACCAAACCAAAATGGATTGGCTGTTTTATTAAAATAGGTGTTCAAAAACATAGAGAAAGAAAATAATTAAAAACTAACCGCAACATTAGACTTTCCACACTTTTACTTCATTCGATTATGATTTTACGTGAAAGGTACTCATCACCAGGTTTGGTTTTGGGGAGACACAAATGGGTGTCTACAAAAGCCCCCACTTTGACTGAGTTTGGAGAAACGCAAGTTTTGAAAACAAAAGTCAAAGTATCGATAGCGACGGAGAATGATTCAGAACGTTCTGCGATCCTAAATCATTCTTGTAACACAGATACCTGCAAAACTAGCGTTATTTAAAACAGATAAAAGAGTTAAGAAACGCGTATCTTGCACTGTCGAGCACACGTCTCTGAAAGTAACCGATTTGTTGTTGTTGCATTGCTGTTGTATTTGTTGTTGTGAGAACCTTCCGCAAGCTAGGGAACGCCATCCTGTTGTTTGTTTTGACGGTCTTCTGCAAGCTAGAGAATACCACCTGAAGACTGCTACGCCTGTAACTGCCTCCAATTTTCGCTATGATAGACTTCTGCAAGCTAGAGAACCCGATCGAAGATTGCTTCGCCTAAAACGACCTTCTAGTGCTTTGTGACCATCTTCCACAAGCCAAGGAACACGATCGAAGATAACTTCGCCTGAAATCACCTCCAGTTGTTTGTGACAACTCTCCGCAAGCTAGGGAACTTTATCGAAGATATCCTCGCCTGAAACTATCCTCATTTGTTGCGATATTATTCCGAGGAAAATTACCGAAGACCCACGCCTGTCGATATTTTGCTTTTCTATGCCTGTACATCGGCGCTTTTGCTACTTTGAATTGTGAACCAGTATGTCGGTGCTCATGGTGCTTATGAACCATTTTTTCGGTGCCTTTGCTGTTTATGAACCATTGCGCCGGTGCCTCCGATGAGCCAATGCTTAGGCGCTTTAAGCTAAGTGAGACAATCATTCATCAGGTTGATCACTTAATGCAATTTTAATCAATCCGACTACTAGATCATATCAAATTGCTTAGAGGGGATAACTGACGTACCTAGGAACCAAAAATTGTTGTAAAAGGTTACAATAACCGTTCTAAGAGGCTGAGCGTTCTGTCGCCATTGCTGGCGCCACATTTTTGGCTCTAGTGCCAGGCACTAAACTCTAGCGTCAGGCGCCAAAGCTGTCATTTGGCGCTAGGGTTGGGATTTCCGTATATATCCCTTCTCTTCGTCATTTTCGCTGCTGCTGCTCTTTGCCTTCAAAAATCTCCACTGAGATTCAAAGTGTTCAATCTTGGTCGTTTCTCTACCAAATTCGCTCAAATTTGTTTCAAATCAAAGCTTCTTTCATCTACTTTCCCGATCTATGTAAGTTTTCTTCAAACTCACTCCGGTTTTGATGAATTTTGCACATGTTTGTTCACGAATTTCTTGAAAATTGGAAACATAAATTTCTTAATTCGCGTTGTTTGTCTAATTTTATTCCATGAAATTGCTTGATTATGTTTATATGTTGCCTTGAGAGTAATTTGAGACTTATTTGACTTAATTTGGTGAAGAAACGAACAAATCACCAATTTGTTACAATAATTACCATAAAATTGCAAGAAATTGTTTGAATGCTTGAAAAATTCCTTATATGCTCAATTTGAAATCGTGCTCTGTTTTAGTATTGCGTATTCTGTTTTTTACGAACATAGTATCATGCGGCTAGGCGAACCTTAAATACTATAGAACCTTAATTTATGTTTATTTTGGATAATGTAGTATGGCTAGACAGCGAGGTTCGGGTTCACATTCCTGACACACACGACGGGAGCATAAGCCCGTAGAGGAGGACGCCGACCCGTCCACTTCTCTTGGTCCCCTCCTTAAGCGGGATGAGCGGACTTTGTACTTCTCCCCCGTCCATCACATTTATGAGATGGTGCGGATTGGGATTATTGCTGGTAGGATGCGTTGCCATTGCTCGGGCAGCGATACTTTGGGCAACCTGTATAGGATGCACATCAGCGTCGACGGAGATGTGAGACTTCTCTGGGAGTCTTGTGGGCTGACTATGTTGTTCGAGGCCGCGAAGGCCATGATTGCTTCTAACAGGGGTCACCGCTTGGCTCGCGCCCTTGAGGAGTTCTTCTGGGACACCACAAACACTTTCCACTTTCCTTGGGGTGATATGATGGTCACCTCGACCGACTTTAGTCTCATTACGGGACTGGAGTTTAGTTCTACTTCGCTACCGTTTGACAGTAACATCAGCGTCTTCTTTCCTGAGGTTGAGGAGTTGTTGGGTCCCATTACTATTCGGGATTGTGCCGAGGTAGAGTCGACTCAGTTTAGTGCTAAGGGTATTCGCCGATCGACTCTGGTGGCGGCTTTTGAGGATGATGCGGCCACCCGAGAGCAGCTGGTGCGCATCTTTGCGCTTATCTTGCTGTCAGGGACGTTTTCCCCTGACAAGGGTAGTACAGTGCTGCTTTACTACCTTCCTGCAGTCCGTGATCTTCACTTGATTGGGACTTATGACTGGGCCAGCTTTTCCTATGCTGATTTTGTTCGAGCGTTGCGAGACTCGTGTCGACACCGGTCCTTTACGTGGAAAGTGGCTCTTTCCAGCTTCTGGAGGGTCGTAGATGTATACTTTATCTGCCACAAAGTTTAGCTCTAAGATTTGGTTAGCACTTGCTGATACTTTTTTTATGTAGATCTGGTTCTACGAGTACTTTCCTTCGGTTGCGCTAGCGAGACCGTCGCCACGCGGGTTTCCTGTGAGCGCCTATTGGGGAGGCCGCCACGTTCGGATGTCTACTGCTAATGTTCGAGATCAGATCCTCTCGGTATGGTTCTTTGCATAGTTGAACACTTTCGTATTATCTATGGTAGATTCTTATCTCATAGGCATTCTTCGCAGGAGCCTGATGTGCAGTACCGGCCGTGGAACGACTTGGTTGTCCCTAAGTTAGCTGCGTAGCACACCGCTGAGCGTCGCTACTTCTTAGGGACATATGGAGCGGTTGCGTACCTTGGAGAGAGGGTTGTTATTCAGCATTCCTCGGATACATTCGTCGTTCTTGCACCTCCGTCGTGTCATATGTTCAATGACGCAAAGCTGATGAGCATGTCGGAGAGGGCTGGTACCCCTTGGCGATATCATGCGATCCCTGGGCAGTGCTATGAGGAGGAGATGTTGCCGCTTTTAGCTCTGGCCCCTGTTTTTTCTAAGAAGGTTGCGGTATGATTTTCATATTTTACCTTTTGCTAAGTAGCCCCCAAGTGATATTTTACTAACTTTGATTTGCTTTTGTAAGGCTGGGCCTACTGAGTTCGTGTCACCTTGTATGTCTATCCATTACTAGGGGACATACGGGCCCATCGAGGAGATGATTCCTCCGGCTCCCGAGGATCAGCGGTTCGTGGAGCGGTCGATTCCTCGCCACTAGTCTCGGTTAAGCTTATTTATTTACAATTTGTTCATATATGTTATGCATTGTTACTTACTTTATTTCTTTGGCAGTTCTCGTGCGAGGTGGTCACGGCGATGGCACGGTGTATAGACGCCTTCCAGAGCCAGCTTGTTCGGATGAGGAATGTGGTTACGTGTCGTCGCGACGACGTTGTTCAGGAGGTAGCCTTCCATCTTATTTTTGCATTATTGCTTCTATCTTGATTGTTTCTGACTTGTTTTTTTCTTGCAGGGTCAGCCCATTCCTTCTCGTACCCGGAAGAGACTTGAGGTCCGAAGAGACCTGGCGAGGTACATCTCGAGACGTCGCCGTACTGGCTCTGGCGGTCGGGGTGGTCGTTTTGAGGCTGCTCGGACCGAGGCGGTGGAGGGCTCGGGCTCTTCATCTGAGGGCGCACGTGCTGAACCGGTAGGCCAGGGAGAGGCTACCTCAGCTTCTAGAGGTGGTGGGACGTACGAGGTCGGCTCGTCATCGCAGCAGCCACCGCAGCCTTATCCTCAGGGCGATCTTGGGTGGACGGGTCCTGGAGTCTTCCACCTCCCGAGGAGACTGGAGCTGGAGTTGGTGGAGAGTTTACTCCTCGTACTGCGTAGTTTTATGACATGATGGGCTTCTCTCATCATCTGCGTCCTCTGGCGCCGTAGTTTATACTTGTGTTTTTTTTTTAAAATTATATAGAACTTTGCCTAATTGACTCATTTATTAGACATATTTGTATATACATATTATTATGAGCTTATTTATTTAGCATTTATTTTTAATTTTTATGTGCATATTTGTGTGTGCGAAGAATTTTGAAAATTAAAAATTTGGCGCAAAAATTCCGTGATTTTTATTATTGATGGAGGGTATCCGAATTTCTCCCCCTTAAAAAGAAAATGAATAATAAAAAATTAGACTTAAAAAAAATTAAGTCTAAATAAAATCCAAAAAAAGAAAAAATATAATTAATATATTAATTAAAAGGGTATAAAAAAAATCGTAAAGCCATTGTTCAAATTCATATTAGCCAAAAAAACGCGGTTATTTAAACGCTCTCTTATAAGACACGTCAATGTCACGTGGCGCCACGCGTTTTGCGGTAGCGCCAGACGCTACTGTTAGCGCTTGGCGCCAGACTCTGGCGTTTGGCGCTGGTGAGCGCTGACTCTGAATCCTTTTCGGATTGAAACTGTGTCGATGTTGTTTCGGGGTTTTCTGATGTCCTGCGGGAGAGTTACAATTCCGAGACTGGAACCGGACGCCTGTACCTGCAAAATAACGGAGACTCCTGAGAGCTCCGCCTCCAACGGTCAAGTTAGTACCTGATTAAGGAGTAATTAATACAGAAATTAAAGTAATAAGGTCTCTCTAGGTGAGAGTATTTAATGTAGGTAATCTGCTTTGCTAGCGAGATCAGCCGGTTATTAGTGTGTTCCGTAAATTATTCGGTCCCTTGATTAATGAGGATTAATCGAGTATTTATAGCCTTGGGAAGCGTGCAACTCTCTAGGTTTAAGGTAAACCTAGGGCCGAACGGGCTTCTAGACTGAAATGGGCCTTGATGGCCGGTTGTCCCATTTGGCATGGGTGGACACGTGGCGTGTCTTAAGTGGTCCGTGGAGGACGCGTGGCGGAACCTGGTTGGTCCACTTGTCAAACGGCGCTTGGTGGATAAAAATCCCCTAATCATTTGCCCCTCACAGGTGGCACGCGACTGGTCACGTGTCGCCTGTGACAGGTGTCGCACGGTGACAGGCGACGGCCCGTTACAGGTGTCACCTTGCAGACGGCCGGGAGACTCTCCCGCCCAAATTTGAATTCGGAAGCGACCCTTCGCCTTCTCATTTTGCCTATAAAAGGAAGTGCTGACTTCGGTCATTTTCACATTTGAGAATTTTTGCGAGAACATTCGGACCCCTGAACTTGCTCTGACATTTTCGGACTTTTTCTGCCTACCGCCTGTTCTGACAAGCCGACTGACCCGAACTTTCAGGACTTCATCAACTGTCATCCGTTCAGGTAACTCAGTTCTCTTACTCTTAATTTTCTTTTTATTTTTTGAAATGGCACCATGGAAGCACACGACACGCCCTAAGTTAGTGATCAGCCGGTCACCGGGGACGGCTGAATCTAGGACTAGGAGTGCCGCCTGCCCTTTTCTGGACCCATCTTTGCCCTTTATACAAAGTCCGACTGAATCTGTGTCTATGCAGAACGTGATGGCCAGAACAAAAAAGACTGCTAGAATATCAAACTCAGACGGCTCCTCCCAAAGGGTACTCCTTAGCGAAACATCTGACCAGGCGCCAGATGTGGAACGAGGCGACTGTCAAGCTGACAGTTCTGAGAGAGGGACCAAGGTGTTCCCTTCTCATCTAACCGTGGACATGTCTAATTTACCTTCTGCTCCTTCTAAGGGAGAGGAGGCGGGCCCCTCTAGGAGAGGGGAGGAGTCGTCCTCTTCGGACTCGTCAGGGGACGAGTCCGATTCCAGCTCTTCTGACCATAGTTCTTCTGACTCAGAAGAAAAACATAACCGCCTACAAGAGGCGAGAAGTTCCCATGCAGTGGAGAAGGGGGATAATTGGGCAGAGCCGTCCGCCTCTTACAGAGAGGAAAACACCCCCTACTACTGCAGGGTGCCCCGGGGCCGGATCGCAACCATGCGAGACAACGTGGCGAGCTTTATTGCTAACCACAAAATGGGCCCGGAGTATTTACTGTTTGTGCCGGATCCAGAAGATACTGTCGTCTGGCCGGCTGGTACCAGCTATGGTGACGGCTGTTTTGGCTGCTATGTGGCGGCCATCAAAGCTGGTCTGCGCTTCCCATTACATCCGGCTGTTCAGCGGATTTTAGATGGGTATGATCTGGGGTTATGGCAGTTAGCCCCCAACTCTTGGGTAAACGTACTCGGCTATGTGGCCGGGTGCGAACTGAACGGGGTGGAGCCAAGTTTTGAGGCTTTCGCCCAGATGAACTATCTCAGCCGGACCCCTAAGTCGGGAGGTACCGGCTGGTATCAACTAACAAGCCACAGGGGTTACCTCATGACGAGAGGTAAGGCAAACAAATGGAAGGATTGGCGGAACACCTTCCTTATTATCGAGAGTTCAGACACGGAGCTGAACAAACGTTTTAACAAGTGGAACAGGGATCCGCCTCTTCTTGCAGGCGGCCGCAGCATGCCGCCTGTTCCCCCAAAGGCTAAAAGAGAGATCCTAGACAAAGGACTCTTCAAAGTAGGGACTAGGGTGAACTCTACTTCAGGGGTACGAGAGCAAGTACCCCTACACTGCGTCCCGAGCTTCAAGTGGCTCTATGATGAGTACTTCTTGGCCGCCTGTGGCCTCGGCAGTCGGTGCTCTAGAGGTAGCCGGCCTGACGAATACTCTGTTTTTCCACGCCTTGTTTACTTGGGATTTTTACTAACTTTGCTGTTTGTTTCTTTCAGCCGACGCCATGAGTAAAATAACAGCATCTAAGACTGCGGCGGCCATGCTGCGGGTTTCGCTAATGAAGCAGTCGTACGCCGACTCCCCCAGCAAGGAAGCACCCTTGGTAAGCTTTGAAAACTCTTCCCCTTTAAGTTGTATTATGCATATACTAACTCTTTTTGTTTTCAGTCTGGCACTCCAAGGGCTTCTTCCTCGCAACAGCCGGACCCCAAGGCCCGGAGAACGACTGTTGCAAGCTCTCCTGGGTCTTCCAGGAAAACAGTGGCGGCTGAGAAGCAGCCGGCCACTTCCTCAAAAACCCAGGCGGGGCCGCCTAGATGTATGGACACTTGCTTGTAAAAACTCACTCTTGCTTCCTTCTTGATTAGGTCTAACTTGTTTTTCCTTTTGCTTAATGCAGCCGGCCCCCAGGGACTTGACTTGGTTGAGGTAGCCAAGTCAATGGTTAAAGTAGTTCCTCCCTCTGACAGGGAGGCGGTCAAGGGTGCCGGCACCCTTGACCTCGATGGAATTTCGGGGATCCTAGCTGAGGTATACCCTTTTGAAGTTCCAGGACGCCTGTTAACCCTTTTGATTTGAAACTGACGCCTGTTTTTCTTTGTACTTAGGCCCTGCTCCGAGTCAACAGCCTTCGCAAGCCGATTGATCGGAAAAACAAAGAGGTAAAGGCCGCAAAGGCTATGGCCGCCTCCAGCTGTGATAAAGCAATGTTTCAAATTGCCCAAAATGAAGTACTGACCATTGATCTTCTTTATTATCAGGCGCAGGCGACCGCCGCTGTTCGGGCTCAGCTAGAGGCGGCCCAAAAGAAGGTTGACGAGCTGGAGGGGACCGTCACCAAATTTAAAGCCGAGCTGAAACCCCTTCGCCAGAAAATGCACTCTTACGAAGCCATGGAGAAATCTTTGGCTAACGTAAAAGAACGCCTGGTGAACCAGGAGAAGAGTCTTACCCAAGAGCTCTCGGACAAGGCCGAGCAAGAAAAACAAGAGCTCGTCCGGGAGATGGTGGAAGACTCCGCCCAAATCCAACGCATGACCTGGGAACGACTGTTCCCCAGTGCCGACTTTGCCTCATGGGAAAGAACGTACCGCCAGTGTTCGGAAATATATAATCAACAGATCCTGGCGGCTGCTGAAGAAGAGGCGATGGACGTTGCGTTGGAGGAGGAAGAGCCGGTTGTGGCGCTTGTGCCACTTGGGGGAAAGGCATCAAAAGATGATGCAGCGAAGGCCGAGTCCAGCAAGAAGAGTGCTGACCAGGCGGCTGCTGCTGATACTGAACTGCCCCCTTCTTAAGCTTTAAGTATATTTTTTCTTTTCACGGCCTGCGTGCCGTTTGCTTTGTAATTACCCGGCCAGGGGGCCGGGGTTTTGAATATTCTGCTGGTCTTTTATGGCCGGCTCATTTTAATCAAATTTTTTGTTTTTGTTCAAATTTGTCTAAGTATTTGAAATTTGCTCACTAGACAGACTGTTGTGTATGGCCGAACGTTAAGACAGGTACAAATAGTAAGTATGCCGCCTATGCCCCTGGACGACTGGTTGTCTGTTTCCAGGATAGATGATCAGTCGGCCATTTAATCAATCGGTATTCGAACTCTTTATTCAATTTGACCAAGTAAATAGAATTACCAAGTAGCCAAGGAATTTAAGTAGGAAAACAAGCGGCGGGTACCGGTTGTTTCCCTTTATTGCCAATGTTGGCCTCTAATTTGTTATTTGTTAACCTAGCAAGAGTATTGGTTGAGAGCCTTTGTTTATTAAAAACAAGTGGACGACTCGTACCTTTTAGGCTCAGTACTAAGTTTGAGTGACTATTAAGTTAACATAGGAGTTACTTAGTCTTCGTCACAATCTTGATTGAGTAGTAAAGGTATCAGGCGGCGTAGGCCGGCTAGACCCCTTGATTTACCAATGTTTGTTGGCTATTTACTCAATAGGTTATCCAGTAGGAATAGGGGTTCGAGTGCCCTTGTTTGTATAAAACAGGCGGACGACTCAAACTTTTTAGGTTCCATACCAAATTTGAAGGAGTGACTATGAGTTAACTTTGGAGTTACTCAGTCGCCGTCACTTTTGTTTGAGAAGTAGAGGTACCAGGCGGCGTAGGCCGGCTAGACCCCTTGATTCGCCAATGTTTGTTGGCTATTAACTCAATAGGTACCCCCTGCATTTATCCCAAGTAATACAGGCGGTCATCTGACTCAGATGTCAACTGCTACCACTGGTTTGGTTAGTGATAGAGTTATCCTTGTCTCAAAAACGGCTACGTGGTTGCCCTTTGGGACAGTCGTATAGGTGCCGTGTAATTAGTTTATAGAACAATGTTCCACCCAAAAGGGAGCTGCTCTCTGCGACGAATTTCATCCGAATGGATGCCGCCGGACGCCTGCTATAATGTTGGGACAGGTCGGATTAGTTTTTAAAAGTTAGATCAGTTGACTAGGCGCCTGGTCTGATCATTCGGCCAGTGGCCTTGGTACGTTCGTGGTGAACGTATGTGCTAAGTAAAAGAAGGGTAGCCGCCTGTTAGTTACAGGATCGGCCAGGCCCTAAACTTTTTAGCTAAGTATTGTGAGTAAAATACTCGAGAGAGAGTAGCCGACTGTAATGGAACAGACGGCATGCCCCTGTAAAGATAGAGAGTGAAACTCAATGGAGAGTAGCCGACTGTAAAGGTACAGACGGCATGCCCCTCGTAATACAAAATTGAATAGTAAGTGCCAACTTGTTAAGTAGCTCTTTACTTTACATCATTCAAAAGAAATATTTCTTAAGGTTATCTACATTCCAAGTTCGAGGCAACGGTTGTCCGTCTGGTGTTTCCAGACGGTAGGTACCGTCCCTGACTTCCGCATAGATTCGGTAGGGTCCTTCCCAGTTGGGAGTTAGTTTGCCAGACTCGTTAGCCCTACCAACTGCTTCCATTTTTCTAAGTACAAAGTCCCCTACTTTGAGTGGACGCCTGTGCACTTTTTTGTTGTATGATCTAGTCATTCTCAGGCGGTAGATTTCATGGCGCAAAACAGCATTGCCCCTCTTTTCAGGAAGTGAGTCTAATGCCAGGCGCATAGCTTCCCAGTTTGCCTCTTCGTCATATAGCATTACTCGAAGAGTCGGCTCGTAGTGTTCTATTGGAAGAACAGCTTCTGCACCATAAGTTAGGAGGAAGGGAGTTTCTCCAGTCGCCCCTTTTTCAGTCGTCCTAATGGCCCAAAGAACATGTGGTAGTTCATCTGCCCATAGGCCGCCTGCTCGTTCAATTTTTTTCTTGAGACCGTCTGAGATGATTTTATTAAAGGCTTCTACCTGGCCGTTTGCTTGTGGACGGCCGACAGATGCAAAGTAATGTCCAATTCCTTGGTCTCCCAACCAGCTTTTGAGAACAGGCGTCTCAAATTGGGGACCATTATCAAAAACCATAGACATGGGAACCCCGAACCGAGTGATGACGTTTTTCCAAATGAATGAAATTACATCTTTCGTCTTGATTCCCTTTACAGCCTCCGCCTCTACCCATTTAGTGAAGTAGTCAACGGCAACAAGTATATACCTTCTGCCGCCTGTAGCAGGCGTATATGGACCCAGAATGTCCATGCCCCACTTAGCAAACGGTAGTGGGCTGTGAATGGTAGTGAGATCAGTAGCCGGACGGTGAATTAATTTGCCAAACCTTTGGCACTTGTCACATTTTTTCACCATCTCCATTGCATCTGCTTCCAAAGTAGGCCAAAAGTAGCCCTGCCGCCTTGCCCTTTGAGCAAGCATCCTACCACCTATATGGGAAGCACAGAAACCAGAGTGAAGATCATCTAGTATCTCTCGTCCCTTTTCAGGAGTAACACACTTTAAGAAGGGTTGAAGGTGCCCCCTCTTGTGCAGTTCCCCCTGTATCATTTCAAAACAGGAGGCTCGTTTTTTCAGTGATGCCGCCTGTTGAGGATCATCCGGCAGTGTACCGTTTGTCAGATATGCCCTGATTGAATCCATCCAGGTTGAGCTTCTGTCTAGAATTCCAATAGGATTTTCCTCGATGCTTCTCTTCTCCATTACTTCCCAAAACACAGTTCGAGGAGTATCGGAGGAGGCGGATGATGCTAATTTCGAGAGTGCATCTGCCTGGTTGTTTTCTGATCTCGGTACTTGGATCAGATGGAAATCCTCAAGGGAGCCGACTGCTTGTCGGACCGCCTGTAAATATTTGATCATGGCCGGATGTGTTGCTTCGTATTCGCCATTGTACTGACTCACTATCAGTTGTGAATCAGAACAGGCGTCTATTTTCCTTGCCCCGGCCGCCTTACACATGCGGATCCCGGCTAGTAAAGCTTCATATTCTGCCTCATTGTTTGAAGCCTGGAAACTGAAGCGTAGAGCATACTCGAACCTGTCGCCCTCTGGAGATTGACATACGACGCCTGCTCCACAACCGTTTGAAGTAGAGCTTCCGTCCACATATACCTTCCAGACTTGGTCTGGAACTTGAGAGTCAGGAGGACGAGTCATCTCTACAATAAAGTCAGCAAAGGCTTGCCCCTTCACTGCTTTTCTAGGCTCGAAAGTAACTTCGAGACTCTGCATTTCTATGGCCCATTTGATCATTCGTCCGGAGGACTCCATGGTGGTAAGGGGCCGTTTGATCGGTTGGTCGGTATACACGACGACTGCATGTGCCAGAAAGTAGGGCTTCAATTTTTTAACAGCCATGAAGAGTGCAAGACCAAATTTCTCCACTAGGGGATACCTCAACTCGGCATTTTTCAGTACGTGACTGACAAAGTAGACCGGAAGTTGACAGCCGTCCCTTTCAGCAAGGAGCACCGCGCTTAACGCATGATCAGAGACGGCCAGGTACATGTAGAGATTTTCTTTGGGCAAAGGGCTGACCAGCCTTGGCAAGGAATGCAAGTGAACCTTTAATTTCTGGAAGGCGGCCTCAGCATCCGGCCCCCATTCAAACCTTGCCTTTTTCTTAATTGCCTGGAAAAAGTATAGGCATTTGTCGCCTGATCGGCTTAGAAATCTTCCCAAGGCCGCCAGACAACCTGTTAACTTCTGAACCTCTCGGACGGTACGAGGCGACTGCATGTCAATGACCGCCTGTACCTTCTCAGGGTTCGCCTCTATTCCTCTCTGGTTGATAAGGAATCCGAGAAATTTCCCAGACTCAACTCCAAATACACATTTCTTGGGATTGAGCATGACATGGTGCCGCCTGAGTGTGGCGAAAGTTTCTCGGAGGTCCGTCAGATGATCTTTCTGAAGTTTAGTCTTAACAATCATATCATCAATGTATGCCTCGACGTTTCTCCCAATCTGATCAAAGAACACTGTGTTTATCATTCGTTGGAATGTAGCCGGGGCATTCTTAAGACCAAACGGCATGACCGTATAACAGTATAATCCCTGATCAGTGACGAAGGCCGTCTTCTCCTGATCTTTCTTCCACAAAGGAATTTGATGAAAACCAGAATAGGCGTCCATAAAACTCATCAAGGCATGGCCGGCTGTTGAGTCGACCAGGTTATCAATTTTGGGCAGAGGATAACTGTCTTTGGGGCACGCCTTGTTCAAGTCTGTGTAGTCTACACACATTCGCCAGGTGCCATTCGGCTTTTTAACAAGTACCACATTTGCAACCCAATCTGGGAAGTAACATTGCCGAATGAACCCTGCATCAAGTAATTTTTTTGACTTCGGCGGCGGCCGCCTGACCTCTTTCTTCACCATGGTTCCGCTTCTTTTGCCGTACCGGCTTCTTTTTCGGATCCACAGCGAGTTTGTGTACTGCCAGATCAGGACTAATGCCTGGCATTTCATGGACTTCAAATGCAAAGATGTCCTTGTATTCTTTCAACAGGTTGTGAAAGTCAGCACCAAGGTTTCTCAGAGCAGTCGTCCCAACTTTGACTGTTCGGTCAGGGCGGGAGTCGTCTAATATCAGGTCCGTATGCTCACCAGCCGGCTGAGGGCGGAACTCATCCGGCCGGTCCTCTGCCAATGATTGCTATTTTCTTGCCTTTCTGGCGGACTCTGTCTGGGACGCCTTTCTTTTTCTGTCGCCTGTTTCTTGAACAGGCGCACTTTCCTTGACATTGTCAAGGTCTGTTTTTTCTCCACTTGACCCAGTGGCCTTAGCAGTGGGTTTGACATCCGAGAGATAGCACTCTCGGGCAATCCTCTGATCTCCCCTTAGGGAGCCGACTGTTCCATTGTCCCTTTCAAACTTAAGCAGCATAAGTGACGGGATTATAACAGCCTTGGCACTATTCAGGGTTGGGCGACCCAGAATCATGTTGTAGGCAGAGAGTTCCTCTACAACTAGGAATCGGACTACCATGTGTCGTCCTTCCCCTTTTTCGCCCAGGCGGACGGGTAGATCAACTCGTCCCAGTGGGTGGACGACTCCTCCTCCAAACCCTATTAAAGGGTGGGAGGCCGGATGTATGCAGTCCGTCTGATATTTCAGTTTTGACAGACATTTGCTGCTGATGAGATCTGAAGAGCTCCCAGTATCTATGAGGATTCGACCAACTCTCTGGTTGGCCACTTTACATTCAATAACGAGAGGGTCGTCATGCGGCCCCCTTATTCCTCCTAGATCCTCTTCAGTGATGACAATCTCAGGAAATGTATATTTGGACGGTCGTTCTTGGTGAACGGAATTTACATCTAACCGCCTTATATTATCTTTGTTGCCCCTAATAGTGGGGCCGCCTCCTGAGAAGCCGCCTGCAATGGTGTAGACGACTGCATCATCTGTATCGGAACTGTCGGCCTGTTGATTCTTTTTGGCCGACTGCTTTTTTGAGAAAGTATTCCCCGTAGATTTCTTGACATAAGTGTCAAGATCACCTTGATCAGCCAAGCGGTCTAGGTACCGCATGAGACTAATGCAGTCGTTGGTGTGATGACCAATGTCATCATGATAAGCACAGATTTTGTCTTGGTTCCGGTTGCTCGCAGAACCCTTCATGGGGAGCGGTTTCTCAATTGAGAGCCGTCCCTTTATTTCTTTTAGGATAAACTGGTTATCCTTGTTAAACACATACTTTGGGGAGTATGGTTTGAATTCCTTTTTCTTCTTGGCCGGCTGTTTAGAGGAATCAGCCGCCCAGACCCCTTTTCTTTTTTCATCTTTGTTGGACGACTGTTTCTGTCGTCCTTCTCTATTGTCGAACCTCTTCCCGTCCGACTGTTTCATTGTACACAGATCAGTCGCCTGTATATAGGCTTCTGCTTCAATCAAGGCCTCTTGAAGAGTCGCCACCCTTTTTCGAACTAAATCAAATTTGAAGGTAGACCCGTCTTTGAGACCTCTAAAAAAGTCAGTATAAGCTACCTCATCCGGTAACCCTTGAATCTGTATTCTCATCAGGTTGAACCGCCTGATGTAGGAACGAAGCCCCTCCTTTTCACCCTGCTGAATTGTTCCCAAATCAAGGGTCGTTTTCTTCGCAGGGATGTTCATTGCAAAGTTGGAGGCAAATAAGTAAGCAAGCGTCCTGAAACTGTTTACACAACCAGTCGGCAGGTTGCCGAACCATTGCTGTGCAATTCCCTTGAGAGTTGCTGGGAAACACTTGCACCAAGTGGGATCATCCAACCCTTGAAGGTACATCAGGTTGGTGAATGCCATCAGATGGTCTTCCGGGTTAGTAGTGCCATCATAGGCGCCTACTAAAACATTTTTTACTTTGGCCGGCTGAGCGGCTTCAGTAATTTCCTTGGAGAAGGCCGACGGCTGTTCACCAAGTCTAAGCAGCCGTAGCTGCCAGTCCATAGGTTGGACGTTTTTTGCTGCAGGTCCACCAAATGGAGGTGGCTGCATAAAATATTGTTGTTGCGGCACAAATGGCAAATTTGGTACCGCCTGCGCACTATGAAAGCCAGACTGACGGGAGGTGCCGCCTGACTGACTCTCATGGTACGACTGAGTTGGCCTCATCGAGGCATTTCGCAAACTGTCCTGAAAATTTGAAGTAGAAGCCGACTCTGATAATCGGTCACTCTTCTTCTGCTCTAGCAGGTGCCGAGCATCTGTGAACGTTTGCTTTGACCCGTCCGCCTGAATATGACGAACCGGTTTCCTATTTCCCGTAGGATAACGGAGTTTTGTGAAATCAAGAGCAGACGGCTCCCGCTTCTTAGATTTAGGATGGGGAGTCGCCTCTCGCCCTTGAACTGGCTTCCTCTTCAGTGAAGTGGAAGGTTTTTTGGCCGCCTGCTCTTTGACTGAAGCAGGCGATTTTTTGTTGATCAACTCTTGGATCTCTCCCTTGAATCCCCTCATGAAGGTCATGAGTTCGTTCCTTGTGATGGGAGCAGACCCATCAGTCGGCTGTTGCCGAGCAAGCGGTGCGCCTGCTGGCTCGCTTCCTGTTTGAAGATACTCCCGTTCCCTTATTTCAGTATGACGGGTACGGCGGGCCCTTAGGGTCCCGTCTGGAGCTGTATGAGTTTCAACTTCAAATTCACTTTCGGTATCATGGTCCGACTGAACTTGAGGGTCATCTAGGGGACGCCTCTCTTCTGGGGTCGGTACAGACTTGGATGCCATCTCTGAAGTACTCTCCCCACAGACGGCGCCAAATGTTTCGGGGTTTTCTGATGTCCTGCGGGAGAGTTACAATTCCGAGACTGGAACCGGACGCCTGTACCTGCAAAATAACGGAGACTCCTGAGAGCTCCGCCTCCAACGGTCAAGTTAGTACCTGATTAAGGAGTAATTAATACAGAAATTAAAGTAATAAGGTCTCTCTAGGTGAGAGTATTTAATGTAGGTAATCTGCTTTGCTAGCGAGATCAGCCGGTTATTAGTGTGTTCCGTAAATTATTCGGTCCCTTGATTAATGAGGATTAATCGAGTATTTATAGCCTTGGGAAGCGTGCAACTCTCTAGGTTTAAGGTAAACCTAGGGCCGAACGGGCTTCTAGACTGAAATGGGCCTTGATGGCCGGTTGTCCCATTTGGCATGGGTGGACACGTGGCGTGTCTTAAGTGGTCCGTGGAGGACGCGTGGCGGAACCTGGTTGGTCCACTTGTCAAACGGCGCTTGGTGGATAAAAATCCCCTAATCAGATGTTGTGTATAAATAGCCCCCTGGTCTGCCGATTTCTTATAGTTTCAGCAGATTAAACATAGTCATAGCTTTTGATAAAAATAATCATGTCTTTAATTACTCTGAGTTTTACCAACTTCACTCACGAATGGTGTCGTTCTCTAATTGCCAAGGAGAGAAAATAATTAGAATTTTTTCATATGGGGGGTATATATGGTATCAAGGAGGTAGATCTTGATATAGACTTCATTCATACCGCCTTAGAATATTGGGATGTGGATACTCATTGTTTTAGACTAGGGTGTGATGAAATTAGCCCTTTACCGGAAGAATTCGGTGCTATCTTAGGCTTCCCTGCATTAGATCTTGCAGTACTCCCTAATATTATTATAAAGATTTTGAGCGCTTCTTTAATTTAAAAGACAAAGATCTAACAAATATTGTAGATGGTACCATAGTTAATTTGAAAGAATTTGCACGCCATTATTTTGATAGACCTTATTCTGAGTCTTTTCTTGTTTATAGAAGAAGGGCTTTTCTCTTTTGCATGCTTAACCAATATCTTCTCACTAGTGGTAGAACTAATGAGGGCCAAGCAATTATATCAACTGTTTTGGAGAAGATTGAATCTGGGAGGAATCCAATGCCATTAATTGTTGGAGAGACTAGTTTTGATGAATTGAAGAGAAATCAAAAAACACCTTTTCAGGGCTCTCCAATTTTATTATCGGTAGAAAAATAATATTTTTAATTACAGAAATCAAAAACATATTTTTGTATAGTAATATTAATTTATTTGCATTGAATTTTGTTTGTAGATGTGGCTAATGGAGAGACTAGAATTAATCAGTCCTCCCGACAATGTTGAAAAATACACTCCAAATTGCTTTGTGAGAGGAAAGAAACGCTTCTCTAAGATGGGGCGCCATTAATGGAAGAAAGTCTTTGCCTCTTGCAACTTTGCCATCAAGTGGGTCATCCCTTGGTGAAAAAAAAGAAGAAGATGGTTGGTGTCAACAAGCAACATTTCTGTCGTCTTCCAAGCTTAACTAAGATGACTTTTTATTATCCCTACAGGGTAAAAAGACAGTACGGCCTACTTTAAGCAATTCCTTCTGGGGATCTTCTTCACCCCTATGAATTCCCTGTTTCTCAAGAAGTAGAAAAATTTTATGCATATTGGAGCTCTTGGCCTTTATGGGAAGTAATTACCCAAAAGGTTCCTCCTTCCTTGCCCAATGATGTGAAGAGGTGGCTTCTCAAGAAACCTTCAAAGGACGTGAAGAAAAATCAGAGTAAGATTGATGTGAAGAGTCGTCTAGGTTACAAGGTAAATCTTGTTAAGGAACGCTTGGGTGAAAAGGTTGAATTAAAAACACCTACGATGCCTAAGAAGAAGAGCTCTACAAAGGATAATGGGAAAAGAAAAGCTGGGACACTTTAGAGAAAAGAAATTTTTTGGAGTACGGAAGTCGAAAATTTTTCGAAAAACACCTAAATATTCTCAGGTGCTCCCAGAATAAATGGCTCCGCTTCTCCATGACTGGCGCCGGCATTATCTTGTATACATATTAATGACAATCCCTATTCATGGTAGTCCAATAGGGCATTATCTTGTAAATTGGCGTAAATGCCTTCGTGGACTATCCTCATAGCTCTTTGAGTATCCTTTTTCCCTACACATAAGAAAGCTCGACCCATAGGTACCCTTTTATGTAACTCGTTGTCTATGAGTACATATTGGGAAGCCAAGAGTCTTAATGCTCGTTTAGCTCTTTTGTCAGCATTAGGAGGGTATTCTTTTTTGGTGACATAGTTAAGTATATCCATGTACCACAGTTCTTCTTCTTCTTCTTCTTCTTCTTCTTCTTCTTCTTCTTCATCTTGGATCACTTCATCATCGCCTATAGCTTGAAAATAAGCCAGTTTATGCCTTTTTTCTATAGTTAGAGGCATTTGCTCGATTTTTGTAGGAATCCAAACCATTGAGGCTAGTCTTGCCAAGGCATCAGCAAATTGATTTTCCTCTCTAGGTAGATATGTGTATTCTACCTATTTTAACTGATTGGTGAGAATTTCCAGATAAGTTTGGTAAGGAGCTAGACTTTCGCTCCTTATTTTCCAACTTTTTGAAATCTGGTTGATGATCAATGAAGAGTTCCCGAATATTCGTAATTTTTTCACTCCCAATGCCAAAGTTGTTTCAAGGCCTACCATGTATGCTTCTTATTCAGCAGCGTTGTTAGCAACGTCGAAATCTAGCTTTATGGAGATTAGAACATGCTCTTCCTTAGGTGATACTAATAATACTCCAACGCCACATCCCTTTTGGTTTGAGGCTCCATTGAAGTATAAGGTCCAAGTATCATCTTCTGTGACCATCAAGTCTTCATCTAGAAATTCACTGTCGTGTATTGGCGTTGAATCTTCTATTGGAAAATCCGCTAGAAAATCTAAGACCACAGATCCTTTAATAGCCTTTTGAGGCATGAATCTTACATCGAACTGGGATAAGTTAACTATCCATCTTGATATGCGCCCATTGAGTGTAGATTTCTCTAATAAATATTTAAGTGGATCCATTCGGGAAACTACAAAGACTGTATGCACGAGCATGTAATGTCTTAACTTAGTTGTGGCCCACACCAATGCGAGGCATAGTTTCTCAAGTGGTGTATAGCGTACTTTATACTCGAGCATATTTTTACTTATATAGTAGATTTCATTTTCTTTACCTTCTACTTCTTGTACAAGCATGGCTCCCATTGTTTCCTTGGTGACCGTTAGGTATAACCTAAGAGGTATTCCTGGAAGTGCTGGTGCTAATACGGGAGGATTTATGAGATAGGCTTTAATCTTTTCAAAGGCTTTTTGACACTCATCGTCCCACATTACAGGTACATTCTTTTTAAGTTTTTTGAATATTGGCTCACATATTGTTGTTAATTTGGATATGAACCTGCTTATGTATAGCAACCGGCCAATAAATCCTCGAATTTGTTTCTCGGTTTTGAGCGGTGGCATTGACATGATTGCCTTGATCTTTGTTGGGTGTATTTCTATTCCTGTAGAGCTTATGACATAGTCCAAAAGCTTGCCTGAGGTGACTCCAAAATCACACTTGGATGGATTCAACCTCATGTTGCATTTCCTTAGTCTTTTAAAGAATTTTCTCAAGGCTACTTGATGGTCTGGGAGATCTTTTGACTTCACAATCATATCGTCCACATATACTTCAACTTCTTTGTGCATCATGTCATAGAGTAAGGCAGTCGCTACTCGTTTGTAAGTAGCACCCGCGTTTTTCAACCCGAATGGCATTACCATGTAGCAGTAAGTACCCCCATGGTGTTATGAAGGTTATTTTCTCTAGGTCTTCTTCTTCTATGAGAATTTGATTGTATCCCGCGTATCCGTCCAAGAACGAGAGAAGTGCATGAATCACTATATTATCTACCAAAATATCGATGTGTGGTAAAGGGAAGTCGTCCTTTGGACTTGCCTTATTTAGATCTCAATTATCGACACACATTCTTACCCTTCCATCCTTTTTCAGAACTGGGACAACGTTGGCTACCCATTCGGGGTATTTGGATACCCTGATAAAACCTGCAGTTATTTGTTTTTGAACTTCTTCTATTATTTTAAGAGATATGTCGGGTTTCATTCGACGCAACTTTTGTTTTACAGGTTTCATTCCTAGAATTAGCGGTATAGTGTGTTGAGCTATTTCTCTATTAATACCTGGCATATCTACATCTGACCAAGAAAATACATCGATAAATTCTTTAAGGAGATTGATTTAATCGGTTCTTTCTTGTTCATTAAGTGTCAATCCGATTTTAACTTCTCTTTTAATGGTTGAATCATTTAAGATATCAACCGTCTCAGTTTCCTCGATTATCGGTGTTTTCTTTTCAAGTGTTTCCATTGCTTTAATAATTTCTTTGTCATTTTCATTGTTAGTTAAGCAATGCTTGTCAACTTAGGTTAATGAGAAACACGAGGAGCACTAGTGCAAAAAAGGTCATCCGTAACGGGCAAAAAGAGCCCATCCGTAACGGGCAGCGTCCGTTACATATGTGGTCGTTACGGATGGCCATTGTTATTCGTAACGGGCATCTCCGTTACGAATAAGTACTTATTCGTAACGGGCATTTCAGTTGCCCGTTACGAATAACGGGATTATTTGTAACGGTCAGGTTCTGCCCGTTACGAAAAACCCCGTTATTCGTAACAGGCATATTCTGCCCGTTACGAATACTGTGAGATTCAATTAAAAAAAAATCCAGCACATGCTGGACAGCTATCTAGCTTACACAATTATTTTATCAATCAATATATATATTTATTTATTTTATACAAGTATAGTATACACTTAATAATTACAGAGTAATATACAATCAGCAATTTAATTATTTCCTAATATAACTAAAACTAAAAAAAAGCAAAAGCAAATCTCAAAACAAAGCAGCTGCTCACAAATGAACACACTACATTCCAGAAGCTACTCTCAGATTCCTTGAAGCAGCTGATTAGGTAAGCGATTGGCCTCAGAATTTGTATAGTGTGGTGAAGCTTTGGTGATGTGCATACAAAAGTAACGAATGAGCCCTCGGACATGGACTCCATCTGCTAAGCCATGAACAACTACCACTTGAAATTGATAGAACGAACACTCTACTCGGATAACATTGCGAGAACCAAAGAGATTTGGTATGAGATTCCAGAGATAGCTACTGCAACAAATCTGCAACATTACAAAACAAGAAAGCATAGCAAGCAATGAGAAAAAATAAATGCATAACTGCATCTTGAAAGACTTGAAAAAATAAATAGAGATAACATATTAACTATGAATGGTTTCAAGCAGAAAAACAATGAGATTAGATAGATTAAAATCAATAACAGATTATTAAAAAAAAAGGATATTCCAAAAATACATTCAAAGAACAAGCAAATAAACAACAAAAACATATAATTTTGTTGGATTGTCCTTAAATAAAAAAAATGAGAATCCAAAACACACGAAGACCGATATTGACTAGTCCCAAGATACATCAAACAAATGATACAAAAAATTAAAAAAGAACCAGCACCACAAACAAGACGAACAAAACACAAAGAACTAAAAAAACGGAGGTCAGAAGACAAAGTAAATTGAAGTTATCAGGTATTACCACTTGAAGGTGTCCCAAGTAAATTATAAAAAGCTAAAATAACAAAGATTTGCAGATTTGCAGAAAAATGTTAAGTAATCATATCATAAATTATTAGATCTATGTCCAAATATGATTAAATCCCAAACTTCAGTCTAAACAATTAATCATACAAACAAACCATTGAATAATTACAATCAAAATTACTCCTATTCTCCATTAATCAACAATAACCAAGCTAAAAACAGTCATCAATTTCGCATAATTTGTACGGAAAGCAAGCAAATTCAGAAGATACGAACAACATTTCAGTAAAAAAAAATATTAAAATCGAAAGCAGAAGAAACATACGTTAACCACCACCAAGGACCTTATGAACAGGCTTATCTCTACCAAAAAGACGATAATTCTTAGACTTCAAAGAAGGAGCAGATTTATCGTCATTCGGAATTGGAAGAAGAAGAATCATGGTAAAAATTACATACCAGTTGGAGCTCATAAAGCAAGCACAATAAGGAAAAAAAATGTGGCAAATGACTGCTAAAATTTATCAGTCTGCCTATGCAAAAACACTAGAGAACCTTTTTTTTGTATTAAGCATTAATCAAGAAACATGTAAACTTTTTGTAAAATCAAATATAGTGCTTGTTGAACATGAATACACTGTCAAGCTAGCATATTATCTAATTTGACTTTTGACTGTACTAGCCAATAGAGAATTAGGTAAGCAACTCCACCTACTTGATGAGGAGCAACTAGAATCAGAGAAAACCCAAAAGAATAAAACAACATATGATTTGCTTTATTTTTTTGTGATGATACCGCAATATACCATACATAATCAGCAATCATGTACTTACTCATATTTTCTAGCGAGAATCCGCAAAACAAACAGAGCACCATAGACCTGTTGATCTTGCAAATTATGCTTCACCCAGTGAAGAAGGCCAGGCCACTGCTCAGGGTAATCAACATGGATAATTGTTTAGAGGCACTCGCCCAACTGCACCCTACAAATGGCAACCACAATAAACACCAAACGCCCTTCAAAATTGAAATTTGGATATGATAGCTCACATAGATAACAATAGCACAGCAAATAGCCATACCTCAAAAGCGGTGGAACTTGAACCACAAACACAAGGATATTTTCTCTTACCAAGGCTTTATCAGCCGGTGAGATCTTTGATTGCTCCTTTGAAATTAAAAATAAAAATATAACCAATCATACAATATCAATATCGAATCAATATCGAATGACCGAGCTACGACAATTAAAGTCAAAGTCTTAACCACTACACGAAAGGAAACGAACCAGGATCATGAGGCGACCAGTTCTTGGCAATAAAGTTCTTGAAATGAATACTAGCAACCTGTCTCACTGCCATGTCGCAATTCCCATCAACTATTATCTGTAATAGCCTGACCGTATCATAGATAGAATGACTTACATTGCAATAGGATCATAGATAGAATGACAAACATTGCAATAGCTTAACATATTATCTGTTCTTGATAAAATATAGAAATACATAGATAGGATCATATATAGAATGACTAACATTGCAATAGCTTAACAAATTATCTGCTACCATCTGTTCAGGGACTAACATATATAGTAACATTTCCTTAGCTTCTATCAACTACAAAAAATCAATCTACTAGTGATGAAATTGACCAGCGATCATTAACTGCTACAAGGAATAGACATAATTCACATAAAATCAGCCTTTTATTCATCAATACCTAGAGATGAAAATAATAGTACAAATTTGACACATACCCAAATCCAAATCGAAAGCAGCCTCTAAAGTCTTTTTTTTAAAAAAAAAAAATAAAAAAAAAATTAAAAAAAAAAACAGAAACTAGTGATTCAGATCAGTGCAAGGATTGAAAAATGCAAGTCATACGCTTAACAGAACTCGAAGAACCCTAGAATTAATCAACATGCCATATCGGGTTTTTTAGTTCTCTCTATAAACAAAAAAAATTCGGCAATCAGGTATTAATCGACAAAGATGAACAAAATTCATTCCTGATTGCATGTATTACTCGTTTCTATTGAAGAACATATTTTTTTAGATTTATTATTCGTGTAAACATACAAAGTATAATCGAACCATACAAATGCCGAAAATGAATCAAATACAAATGGCATGTTGAAAAAAATAAAGCAAATTAGAATTCACAAGAACAAATTCAAGAATTTAAACAATTAGATGCCCAGAAATCAATTCAAGAAGAGGAAAAAACAATTGAAGGACTTCTTACCTCAAGATATAAAATGGTTGAAGTTTTAGGCAAAGATATCCCAAATTATAAGAATTTTTCTTCAGTAGTTTTTGACAATTCGCCGCTATCTAGATCCAATATCTAGAATTCACTATAAGAGGAACAACAAATTAACACTGATTTCTTTTTATTCGCACTGTGCACCGCCCGTAATAAAATCTTCGAACACTTTTTCACATTCCCATCAACCATAATTTCTCTGTAAGAGCTTAAAAAGAGAGGAGAAACAAGGGGTAGGAGGACGGACGAGGAGAGAAAGAGCACAAGTGTTTTGAAAAATCAGATTAATGGAGGAGAGGAGAAAGAGTCTGGTGAATGACGGGGAGGAGAGGGGAGGAGAGAGAGAGGGACTGATGAGAGAGAAAGAGGTGTGACGGCTATTAGGTGAAACCCTAAAAATCCAAGTACAGGATCCTCTCATCAGTTGGGCCTGTTATATGTAATATAGTATTCGTAACGGGCAAAATAGTGTCCGTTACGAATACTTATTTATTCGTAACGGGCACTAATTTGTCCGTTACGAATACATATATATGTATTCGTAACGGACAAATTAGTGCCCGTTACGAATAAATAAGTATTCATAACGGACACTATTTTGCCCGTTACGAATATCTTAATTGTAACGGACAAAGCTTTGCCTGTTACAAATGAGATTGTTTCCACTAGTGGAGTAAGCGGAAGAAGACATATTATTGAATTCAGAAATCATTACATCAAAAAGAGAGATGTCCTCAGGGACTTGATGGCTAACTATCCTAGGGGAAGAGATAGAAGAAGGGGATGCTACAACTAAGGACTTGGATGACTCTACAGGAAAAGACTCTGACTCTTACTCTAACTCACACGAATTTTCAAACATCGGTCCTTGCCCTGTCGTTATGGAGATTTTCCTTCCACTTGGAGTAGTCACCTTGACTATCTTACGCAACCCTGATATTGATCCTTCTGCTGTATTGATGAGCTTTGAGGAGTCAAAATTCTCATTTTGTAGGACCGTTTGGATGAGCGAGGAGTTATCCTCTATGTACTTCAGCTCATCTTTTTCCCGCCCAAATAGTAATCCCATGACATTAAAGTCAAAGCATGGGGATGCTTTCTCCTTGTGGATAGGGGTTGGGATTTCATCTAGAAAATAGCAATCTAGGAAAATTTCGGATCCCGGTTGCCTTATGTCATTTACAACAAAAGGTTTAGAAAATTCATAGCACGGATAGTCCTCTCATTCTTTTAGTAAGAGGATACTGATCCATTGGAATTGCTTTCTTTTGGATGCGAGCGTTCCTACGCGCCTTAGGCCTTTCCTGGGCTCGCTTGAGATCTTCCCGAGTCAGTTCGAAACCAAGTCCGAAAGTATCTAACTTAAGGAGGTCAGGTAGTTCCAGCGGTTTTGCTATTCCTTTCTTCTTTCCTAGAGTAATTCTAGGAAAATGCCCTTGTTTCTTTAGAATAGCATTTATTGTCATATTGGAGTGGGGCTCATGGAAGAGAGGGGTCTTTTCATCCTCCTCGATTAAGGAGACCTCTTCATTAAAGCCCCACAAATCTTCATCGTCTTCATCGTGCTCCACATTAATTATTGGATTTTCTATAGATTTAATCCTCATAGGTGAAGCATCGATCGTGATAGGAATTCCTCCAACTATGGCTTTTACTTGTTGGTGGAGAGATGAAGGGACGGCCTTTAGGTTATGAAGCCAAGGGCGTCCCAACAATAAGTTGATTGAAGCTTTGATATCTACCACTTGAAATGTAGTAGCATATTCTATTGCTCCCGCCGTTATATTCATGGTAATCTTACCAAGAGCTTGGCGACAAGTGTTGTCATAAGCTCTTATTCCTTGTGTTGACGGGGTTAAGTCTTCATCCCTTATGCCTAACATCCTCGCAGTTCTGAGTGGACAGACATTAATTGTCGATCCATTGTCTACAAGAGTCATTAGGACGTTCATTCCCTTGCAAACTACTATGGCTTGTCACCTTCTGGAGGTAAATCTTTGTCAGAAAATGTGATCAAGTTGATAGGAGTAGGGAGATCACCCATAAGGAAGTTAGCCAACCCCTCAGGATTGGTGTCAGAATCTATCCCTATCTTATCCAATGCATTCATTACTGCCAACCTATGTTCTCGAGATGTTGCTAGAAGTTTCAATACATTCATCTCTACCTTGGTCTTCTTGAACTGCTTGACAATATCATTATCTTCTATGATAGATATAGGAACTTGCTGCGTAGTCGGCATAGGTTATGTTGAGATGGGAGGTTGCGTTCTCCCAGATCTTGTGAGGACGTCTATAGAGGAATCCTCTTCAACCCAGAAATCATCTATTGAATATGACATTGAAGGTGGAGGTCCTTCAATGTCTTTTAGGTAGACATCTTCTTCATCACTGTCCTAAACTCCATTGATGCTTATATCTTCTTCTTGTGGAATTTATACTAGCTTTTTATCATCAAACATTTTCTGACTTAAATCTTAAATTTAAAACAGTTTTCAATAGTGTGTCCCCCTGATTGATGGTATTGACAATAGAATCTATCAGTCCTCTTTAGCGATTCAAATGGTCTCGGTTCAAGAGGTTTGACCTTACCACTCTCGGAGAGCATTTTGAACATTTTAGCGTATGAAGTCCCAATTGGAGTATAGAGTTTATTACTCTCCTTGGGTCCGTCAGTTACTTGTAGAGAGAAGGGTTTCTTCTTAGTGGGTGGAACCTGACCTTATCACACTTTTCTGAAGCTCCTCTACTTGTTTCTTTGCAACTTAGAGAGCTTCACGTAGCATACTTGATCCTTCCCACATGGACTATATAAGCATCCGTACATCTTCTTTGCTTACTGGTTCAGGAAAGTCATCCATGGCATCGAAAAAGATCTACTCCTTTTCTTCTATAGCATGAATTTATTTAATAGGTTTGATGAGAGATGAGGGATCAACCTCGTTTTCCTCATAAAAAATGGCCAAGGAATGAGCGAGAGGTGCATTGTCAATGCTTAGCTTCTTACTAGCAGGAGGAAATGGCAGTTTATTGTTATTAATTAAATCTTGGATAACGTTTTTAAGCTTCCAACAATTTTAAGTACGATGGCCCCTACCTTGGTGATATTTGCAATATGTATTAGGGTTCCAGATAGCTGTCCTCTTCTCAAGTGATGGGTCCCCTAATGGTTCAATAGGAGTTATAAGACCTTTTGCATTTAGTCGGTCAAATGCGGCATCATAACTCATACCTATAAGAGTAAAGTTCCTCCAAAATGGTTTCTTTTGTCCTTGGTTGTTCATAGCAAGGACTTCACTCAAATTAAAGGTGCTAACATTGTTTGAGTGGGTGGTTTTTGTTGTTTTAAAGAATACTAAAAGAAGGGGGGGTTGAATTATAGTATGAAAGATTAGCTAAACTTTTTGCGGAATTAAAATTAAGTTAGCTAAAGGAATTGAAAGATTAACTAAAGGAACTAAAGAATGCAAGAGAGATTTTACGTGGAAAACTCCTTGGCCCTAACAAGGAGAAATACCACGATCACTTGGGATTTTGGGAAAAGAATCTTCACTATAATAGGGCAAAATGATCCTATTACAAGCTAACGACTCAAACTCAAGTTCCTCTACAAACTTAAGACCTTGAGGAACAAGTCACTCAGCTTGTTACTCTTCTTTTCTATTTCTCTCTTCTCACTTCTCTGTTCTCTCTTCTCTTTCTCTTCTCTTTCTCACTTCTCTTTCTCATATACAAACGTTCACTTGAACTTCCCCATTCCCCAAATTACAACTCGAAAAGTAAACAAACTCTAGTATAAGAACATTAAGAACACTCTAATGAACTTGTGTGGAATTTGACTCTTAACTCGACTTAAAGCTTGAAAACTTATGTGAGCAAGGGTGAGTTTTTCCATATGAAATCAACAACTATTTATAGACCAAAATTCTTTTAGGAAAAACAAAATATAATGCAAAATGGAAACTACGTTAAGGAAATAAAAACAATGCATAAATAAATAACTTATAAATAACTTAAGGAAAAATTGAAAAACTTGAAAAAAAACCTTGTATACACATTATACCTGCTTGTAGAAATTAGGCTTAGGCAGCTTGTGAAGATTTTGAACAGAGACCATAGAATGATTAAGTTTCCTTGATAGTTTGCAGCCTTTTCCTCCTTTTGGCATTATTAAAAACTAACACACACATATATAGTATACCATGACACAGCACCATCTAGTGGTTTAGTGTTAAGACAAGAAGCATGCATAGAGAGAAAAAATTCACAAAGCATATAGGCAAAACAAACATAGATTATAATCATCCAAAAACGAGTTAAAACATCGGCCAAATGTACTAAATTCGCTAGTTTACCAAAAGAAATTTAAGAAGTGCCCAAAATATTACAGACAAAAAATAATTGTTCCCAAAAGCAGATAAAATATAAGTTTCATCAACATGAAAAGGCTGTAGAGAAAGGTAGGTTAAGAAGCAATGCTCTGGTCATTGTCAACAGCAAGATCCTCCAGCTTCTTGCTAATTTGAGACACTATGTCCTTCACAGTGGACTGTCTCCCCTGTTCTGAGCTCGTGACCAGTTCCTTCACATCAGCATCTAGAGTGAGCACATTGTTCTTCAGTTCCACCATCTTCACCTTTGACTGTTCTTGTTTCTTCAGCAATTTTTGGAGCATCTCCTTCACATCTTCGCTGGGAACCTTAGGTGGGGAACTGAAAGCTGCAAAACCTGTACCTGTAGATGCATACTTACCCAAAATAGGAGAGCTTGTGACTTTCTGCAAATCCCCTTGCACCCCTGAGATATCAATGCAAATGGGGGCAGAGGTCTCCTTTTTCTTCATCAACCTCAAGCTCTTCCTTTTCTTCCTTCCCCCTGTCTCAATGACCTCTTCCACCTGCTTTTCCTCTTCCTCCTCTTATTCCTGAATTTCCAGAACAACTCCCTCAACAACAGCAGCAACCCTTTCATCTTCCCCCCTCAGATGGTGCACTCACTTCCCTAGGTCTTTTCTCCTTTTCCTCCTGCACAGCTTCAAAACACCCATCTACAACCCTCAACTTATGGTTTTCAAGGAATATAGGTTGTATGTACTCAGTGTTTTTGAGTGGCAGAGGTTCTACAGCAGTCAAGGAGATACCAAAGCTTTCAAATACATAGGTGAGTAGGTTACCATATCCCACCTTCCATCCCTTAGGAACACAGTGGGAAAGGTGTTGGATCATGATGAAGGGAAAGTTGATTTGGATATTTTTGGCTAGGCAATAGATTAGGATAGAATCAAGGTTGTTGGCACTGTCTCTCTTTTGAGAACGAGGGATTATGTCATTGAACACAAATTTTAACAGGATTTTATCAAGAGGGGTTAGGTCATTGTGGTTTATGTAGGTTTCCTCAGGGTCACCACCTAGATACTCCACTATTTCATCAATATTAGCATCAGGAAGAGGGTTCCTTATCACATTATTTTTCAAATAAATATCATAACCAGTATTGGGCACATCAAACAACTCAGCCAAATACATAGCATCAAACTCAATATCCTTCTTAAGCACACAACAACGAATTACACCTGTAGAGTACTTAAAGCTTTTACAGAAATCCTTTATAGCATCAATATACAGACTCCGATTCAAACATTCACTTAACAAATTCACCCAATTTTGAGCCTCAAACAAATCTAGCAATTCATAAAGCTTAACAGATCTACACCAAGGCAAATTAAGTGCCAAACCTGTCACAAAGTGGTCATTGATCTTCTCCAGCCTCTTCATGGAAGCAGGCTTGTCTCGATAGTTAACACCCATCTCCGGAATGTTCTCGATTTCTTCTTGGAAGTCTTCAGCTTTCCTTTTGCGAGAAGTGCTAGAATCAGTGGGAGATTCATGCTTGGAAGCTTCAGGATTTTGTGTTTCCGGAATGATTTCCATGATGATGTCTTGGGTAGGGTTTGTGTTTGTTTCGGCTTCAATTTAGGTTTTTGGTGAGACAGACATTGGAGAGTAATTTTGATCGGAGTGATGAGAGAGAAGGTAATTTTTGTGTGGAGTGAGTTTTGAGGCGGCTGTCATTGCTTTTATGGCGGAGGTAAATTGGTGAAGTGAGGTGTCGCTTGGGAGTTGAAGTGAATTTAGTTGATTTAACACTCATATTTATTGCTTAGGGAAACACAAACCGTGTTTCAAGAGAGTAGTGTAAGTGGGCTACTTTTTGAACAAAAGATAATGATGAAATTAGATGCATTCATCCTATTATTTGTGTTTAGATAAAAAGAATTTGGAATTTTGAAAGATAGATAAACACAACAATTTTATCTTTTGAATATTATCAGTAAAGATCACTTGCAAATACAGCTTGATACACGGAACAAATCAACAAGGCTCATGCAACCAATTTTGGACTTTCCATATTCTATGACTTTCAAATTTACATGCCCTTAGTAAATATTACTCCTGCTCACAACCTGTCTTAACTATGTATTTAAACATATAACACTTGTGCACAGTATACAATAGTTTAAGCACGTCAGTTTGAGCTTCACACCTGAGGGAACTTGATGCATTTTTCTCAATATAACTTAATCATCCCAAGTTCCATTCTCATCTTCTCATGCCTTTCTCTATTCAAGGGTTTAGTCAATATATCTGCAATTTGATTGTCAATTTGGCAGAAATCTAATTTAATTAAACCCTTTTCAACATTATCCTTAAGGAAATGATGCCTTATATGAATATGCTTAACTCTTGAATGATGGACTGGATCTTTAGATATGCAAATTGCACTAGTGTTATCAAAGTAGATAGTAATGCAATTAAATTTAATACCAAAGTCACGCAACTGTTGTTTAATCTAGAGGACTTGAGAGCAACAAGCAGCTGCTGCTACATACTCAGCCTCTGTAGTAGACAATGCAACAGTATTTTGTTTCTTGGAACCCCAAGAAACTAGACAAGAGCCAAGGAACTGAACCATACTTGAGGTGCTTTTCCTATTGATTAGGTTACCTACATAGTCAGCATCGGTGAATCCTCTAAGCATAAAGTCATCACTTCTAGGATAGAACATACACAGGTCATCTGTTCCTTTGAGGTATCTCAGAATTCTCTTAACAGCCGTTAGATGTGATTCTTTAGGATTAGACTGAAATCTAGCACACAATCCAACACTAAAAGAAATTTCAGGCCTACTGGCTGTTAGATATAGCAATGAACCAATCATAACTCTGTAAGTGGTTTGATCCACACTTGTTCCTTGTGGATCCTCATCAAGTCTTGTTGCTTTTCCCATAGGTGTATGATTTGTCTTGGCATTATCTATGTTGTACTTCTGTAGAAGTTCCTTGACATACTTTTGTTGGTGAATCATTATTCCTTTAGTTGTTTGCTTTATTTCAAGTCCAAGGAAGAAATTTAATTCACACATCATGCTCATCTCAAATTCACCACCCATTAGCTCAGCAAAGTACTTGCACAAACCATTGTTAGTAGCACCAAATATAATATCATCTACATAAATCTGTACAACTAACAAATCAGTTCCTCGATATTTAAGAAAAAGAGTTTTGTCTACTTTTCCTCTTTTGAAATCATTTTTCAGTAGGAACTTTGAAAGCCTTTCATACCAGGCTCTTGGAGCTTGTTTAAGCCCGTAGAGAGCTTTATCAAGCTTAAAAACATGATTTGGAAATTTAGGATTTTCGAAACCTGGCGGTTGTTCAACAAACACCTCTTCATTTAAGAAACCATTTAGAAAAGCACATTTCACATCCATTTGATAGAGTTTGAAACCCATAAAAGAAGCAAAAGCTACTAGGATTCTAATAGCTTCTAATCTAGCTACAGGAGCAAAGGTTTCATCGAAATCAATACCTTCCTTTTGGTTATAGCCTTTCACAACCAATCTAGATTTGTTCCTTACAATGGTGCCATGTTCATCAAGCTTGTTCCTGAACACCCATTTGAGCCCAATTACTTTCTTTCCCTTAGGCTTTGGCTCAAGGTGCCAGACTTTGTTCCTTTCAAACTATTGAGTTCCTCTTGCATGGCCACTATCCAATCAGCATCTCCCAAGGCTTCTTGACGATTTCTTGGCTCTAGAATGGACAGAAATGCATGGAATGCACATTAGTTCCTCATTTGTGATCTTGTTTGAGTTCTTTTTCCTATATCACTGATAATTAGATCAGTTGGATGGGAACCTCGATACTTGAATGGCCTAGGTTGAAATTCCTTTGCTGGAACTCCAATTTGAGGAGCTTCTGGTTCTGTTCCTCTTGCTTCTTCTGCTTGTTCCTCATTTACCTATTCATCGGGTTGAGGAACCTCTCCATTTTCTTGATGATCCTCTTCTGGAGCAGGCTGCTTTTCCTTGGTTTGCTTCTGAGTCTCTTCTTCATCCCTGTCTCTTATCAATCCAATTTCAAAATCAGTATCATCTTCTAGTTCCTGCACACTCACAAATTGGTTAATTTCATCAAAGATTATATGAATGCTTTCCTCAACACACATTGAGCTTTTATTGTAAACTCTATAAGCTTTGCTGTCAGAGGCATATCCTAGAAATATGGCCTCTTCACTTCTTTCATCAAATTTCCCCTAGGTTTTTCTAACCATTGATATGCAAAAAGCACTTACAACCAAAGGCTCTAAGATGAGATATGTTTGGCTTCCTTCCCCTGAATAGTTCATAGGGAGTCTTGTTGATAATACTTCTGATTGTTACCCTGTTAAGGATGTAACATGATGTATTCACGGCTTCAGCCCAGAAGTTCCTTGGCAATCCACTCGCAATCAGCATCTTTCTAGCCATTTCCTCAAGGGTTCGATTCTTCCTTTCTACAACTCCATTCTGTTGGGGAGTCCTTCGAGCTGAGAAGTTATGATTCATGTCATTTTCCCTACAAAACTCATCGAATCTTGAGTTCTCAAATTCAGTTCCGTGATCTGATCTGAGATGAGCTATGAAGTGACCAATGATTTTCTGTATTTTCTTGGCAAAAGCAACAAACTCGTTAAAAGTTTCATCTTTACTGGTAAGAAAAATAACCCAAGTGAATCTAGAATAATCATCAACAATAACCAAAACATATTTCTTGCCACTCCTGCTTTGAACTCTCATGGGACCACACAAATCCATATGGATTAATTCCAAAGGCTTTGTAGTGCTTACCTTTTTCTTCAATTTAAAAGATGAGCGAACATGCTTGCCTTTCACACATGCATCACAAACTTTGTTCTGTAGGAACTTGATAATAGGAAGTCCCACAACCAAGTTCCTTGACCTCAGCTTGTCCAGTAGTGAAAAGCTAGCATGTCCAAAACGTTTATGCCATAGCAGGGGATCATCTTCAACAACACTCAGACATGTAAGGTTATTCCTTGCGATTAAGTTGAGGTCAACTGTATAAGTGTTCCCTCTTCTTGTTCCTTCTAGAACAACCTTTCCTAACTTGTTGTTGATGATGTTGCAAGAGTCAAAAGTAAAACTTACAGAGTTTCCTTTATCACAGAATTGTGATATACTGAGCAAATTGTGCATTAAGCCCTCGACCAGGAACACATTATCAATGGAATGAGATTTTGATCTACCAATTTTTCCTTTTCCAATGATCTCGCCCTTCTTATTATCCCCAAAGGTTACTGTTCCTCCAGGGTAGTCTTCTAGTGCGAGGAATTTTGATTTATCACCTGCCATATGCTTTGAACAACCGCTGTCGAGATACCACAAGTTGTTCCCCCTCACAAGGACCTGCAAGAAAAGTAAGCATTAGGATCAGGAACCCAGGTTTCCTTGGGTTCCTTAGACATGGATGCAATATCAGTTTTCTTGACCCACACTTGTTTTACATTTCTTTTATCAGCTTCTTCTCTTATCCTACATTGTCCATAGAGACGTCCAGTCTTACCACAAAAAGTACATACCTTCATGGTAGGAAGCTCAACATATTTCTTTTGCTTACATTTCTTCTTGGTCATTGTAGACACCCATTTGTGTCTCCCCAAAACCAAACCAAGTGATGAGTACCTTTCACGTCGAATCATAATCGAATAAAACGAAAGTGTGGAAAGGTCTAGTGTTGCGGATAGTTTTATTTCTTTTCTTTTCTTTTCTCTTCTCTCTGTTTTTGAAAACTTTATTTTAAGAAAACAGCCAATCCAGTTTGGTTGGTCCATGATATGGGTCCAATAGTGGTTTAGTTGGATGGGGCTTGCAAAGACCTTTCCAACGATATATTATAAGCCCAATTCCGATGAATATTGAGGAATTTATGGCCAATTTACTAAACTGGGCCCGGTTTGAGTTTTAAGTACGGCCCAATGATCTAGGGGAGGGCCTAATATGATTTATCATTCCTAATGTAATTAGGAATGGTTTTGGTCTTCTAGAACATTCTAGAAGGTTCTTATCATTCTTAATTCACTTAGGATTCTTTAGAGTTTTAATTAGATCAAATAGCATTTTCGACTGAAATTATATTATTTTATCTTCCAGTACGGGAAATTTATCAGATTTTCGAAAACTCTTTGAATTCCAAATTGGCGTCCAAACCCAGGCCTTGGCGCCTGGAACCAGGATTGGCGCCAGACGCCAGCCATTGGCGCCTGGCGCTAGCCACTGGTCCTGACGCCAATGAGCCAGGGCTGACGCCAAGGTGGTTTTGCGATCTTCAGGCTCTGTTTGATAAATTATCTTTTTTGGCTGATTTTCTCTATAAATATCGTATCAAAACTCCGTTTCCAGGGGACATTTACATCTATCATTCACCAATTCTCTTTATTCTTAAGTCTTCATCAACTATCTTCATCATTCACCAATTAGCATTCATCTACAATCAAATAATCCTTTTCACTCATCTCTTTTCTTCAACTTTCTTTAATCTTTCATTCATTCTTTCTTTTCTAATACTTTGCTTTTTTTATACAAAATTCCGCATTCGCAAGATCTAGAAACACCTAGCCATATTCGAAGTTGCCTTCGCCCTAGACGTGAAAGGTTTTAATTTCTGAGGGTTTGGTCCCAAATCTCTCTTTCAATTATTTAATTTAATTGTTTTGTTTATTATTTTCCTTGAAGTTACTAACGTGTGTATTTTGTAATTAGAAAGAGGTACGAGGCATCCAAGTAAGTACTTTAAGGGATTTTATTGATTAATTGATTTATGATGTAGATATCATGTTTACATTATTATTATGATATTCCTAGTATCATGTCTAGGGTATTTTTAATATTAAATATGATTGTTATGATGCTTCCTATTCTCTTCCTAATATTTATGATTGTTAGTATCATGTTAGGGTCAAAGATTTGATTTTTATTTTTTAGTGACATGTTAGGGTTTGTTATTAATCTTGTTAGTATCGTGCCTAGGATCTTGCTATGCTTTAACATGATTATGATGAACATGATTATGATTGATATTATTATTATTAATGATGTTGGTTATTTATTAGGTTGCTTGATATGTATTATATTTTATATTATTGCTTGATCACCTTTTATTGCAGGTTAAAGGGAATTTGGTATTTGCAATCACGCTTAATAAGATAATTAATAATCTTGTTAGGTTAATTGTGATTATAATTCAAGTGATCGCCAATAATAGTTCTTTTGTGCATTAAATTCAACCAACATAGATTAAACAGGTTTAGGGTTAATCCTATTGATTGTATGTTAATCAGAAAGCGCACATGAATACGATCAGAATAAAGTAAAGGCCTATTATTAGGGCAGGTTCAATCTCTTTTAGGTTGGATTTGTACCTTCATCCCCGAACCCTTATTTGGTTCATGACCTTATGGAGTTGACGATCTCTTGGATCGTTAAGGGGTGTAACCTTCACCTCGTGAACGGTTTACAAGTTCCTTAAAAACTTGTTGGCGACTTTTTTGCTCTATCTTTTTCCCTTTTGGACGCCACCGTACTTTAGTGTATGATCACAGTGGAGTTCAAGCTAGTGGGATTTAAAGGCTTGAAACTATTCCCTACAGTTTTTTGGCGACTCCACTGGGGAGGATTTCTATTTTAATTCCTGAATTTGTTTCGGCAATGATTTAGAATGAGTGGATGAGACTCGAAAAGTTATAAGTATTTCATGTGCGTAATTTTGATTAACATTATTGTCATATGCATAAAAAGATTCTTATTGGAAAGACCATCCGTAATGAGTCAAAACATAGGATTTTACATGTAGGAAATTTGAGAAACGTCTTTCACAACAAGGACTGAAATAACACCGCGCGAAACTGGACGATTTTATTGAGCACAAAAAGCTGCTGAGGCATGTGGGAAGTAGCGTCAGGGGCCAGAGCTTGGCGCCACACTTTTTTCCATAGCGCCAGACGCCAGTATTGGCGCCAGGCGCTACAGTTAAAAGTTGGCGCCAATCTCTGTTTGTTGGCGCCAATTTCCCCCAATACCGAGCCAGAAATATGCGTTCTAATTTTGACTGGTTTTTCGTATTGTTTGCTCGATCCTACTTCCTGATTGAATTTTTTCTCAATTTTCTAAAACCCATATGTGTTCTACATATGGACATAACCCTCTGGGAATTCATGCTCTATCTACCCAATTGAACGCTCCTGGCAACAAAGGGTACATCTGAGATGTTGAATTCACCAAACCATGGAAGTGAGTTTTTTTTCTAAAAAAACTCGCGGTGTTCTATCCACACGCGTTAACCCTTCACGGTTAGGCTTCTATGCGGTGCATCTGAACAATTAACCATGGACCCTATTGGACTAAACCATATCCCGAACTTTAGAGAACTAGAGCCATGGTTAGGTTGCGAACTCATTGCATCATATTGTGCTTACTTGCCTAATTGTGCATTATTTGTTGTGCATATATATTATATGCTCCTCCTAACCGTTTGTTGATTTGAGTCGAGATTATAATTATTGACTTAAAGAAATTTGCCTAATTAATTAATTAATTAATTCGAGTCAATAAAGTTTTTCTTCTTTTAATCGGAATTGACCTAGTACGACTTTAGGCATATCCAAGTTGACTAATAATATCGAAAACAGTCCCAGACCGAGGCTCCAATGTTGGTGCCAAAATCTGGGCTGTAGCGCCGGTGTATGGAGTGTAGCGCCAGACATTTACTAAAAAGTCTGGCGCCAACCACCATATTGTGACGCCAGTCCTGTCGCGTGGCCGACAGTTCGGATTATTGGTCGAGTCATCACCTAGGATCTAATTAACCAGTTTTCTAATTAATTCGGTCAATTCCCGATGTCAATAACACCTTGTCAGGTCATTAATCGAGTCTTGGTCACATAGTCTAGTCACATGGTCATGACACGAGTCTTAACATGTCACCTACACTCACTAGTCTTAGCACACACATTGAGTACATGTCACCATGGCCATGTCTTAGGTTCATGCATGAGTCGGTCTTTTCCGTCATTTGAGTTGGGGTACATTCTACTCCTAATCCTTCATATCCCTCCATCTAAATCCTCTTCACATTTTATTCCCATTTTCCTTCACTTCCTCCATCCATTGCATGTTGAATAAAGTTTGAGTCAAATAATTAACAATAAGTACCCCCAAATTCCTTTTTCACAGTACTTGGTCAAGGAGAGAAGGGCGATTAATCAAGGACAACTTCTTTATTCAAGTCTCGCTTTTTGATAAACCGATTCGTCAAAAGAGGAAGGCTAAGAAGATAATGGCAACTCAAGAATAAGTCAATGAGCTTAGGAACCAATTGGTTACCATGACTGAAACACTGAAGCTACTTACCCTTAAGGTCGATGATCCCATGAAGCAACAATGGATGGATCTCATGCAAGAAAGTCTAAGCAAGCTACCTAGTGACTATAAATTTCAGGGCATGAGTTCGCAAGGGGTCTCGCTGGACAAGGAACTTCTTCCGCATAAGTTCAATGCCACTGACATCCCTAAATTCAAGGCAACAGATAACCCTTACTTCCATCTAAGAGCTTTTGAAACTATATTGACCATTAAGGATATCGATAAGAAGGTTTTCCCCTCTCTGTTCCCACTATCTCTTGAAACCGTTTGCCAACAATGCTTTTTCTCCCTTGACAAGAAGAAAACCTCTACCTGGAAATCGATAGCAAACGCTTTCGTTGATAGGTACAAGTGCAATATTCAAGTTGAAACCGATCATAGACAACTTGAGATGCTAAGATAAAAAGAAAATGAAGGCTTTACTTCTTTCTTTAATAAATAGAGGGAAACTTCCGCTAAGATGATTGAAGTCCCCACCGAAAAGGAATTTATGAGGATGTTTATCAAGAATCTCCAAGAAAAGTATTCGAAGCACCTAAAATATCAACACAATTTGAATACTTTCAAGGCCGTTTATGACATCGGAATTGAATTCGAAGATGACCTTGCAAAGCAAAAAGCTACTAACAATAGTAACCACGGTGGCTGGAAAGGAAAGAAGAACGACAATCCTTCTTCTTCCGAAAACGCCCACTCTAGTAACAATTTTAGTACCTTTGATCTCAGTGAAGTTTTAGCCATGGATAACCAAGGATCTAAGAAGCAACTAAGGAAAAATTTCACCCCCATTGGGATGAGCTACGATACTGCCTTCGATCGACTCCATGCCAAAGGACTCATTACTCCCATTGGACCTATCCAAGATCCCGCACCTGAAAAGAGATTGCCTAGTTGGAATCAAGACGAACACTGCAAGTACCATCAAGGTTGAGGTCATACTACTGAGAGCTGTTGGAAGCTAAAAGAGGCTATCCAACATTTGATTGATAATAACAAGCTTCCCATGCCTCTAGTTAACAAGAAGTCTGGGTGATGATGAAGTAAACAACACGAGAGAAGAGGCGAGCTTCAACGACAAGATTTCGTGGCCTTTTTTTTCTATTTATTTTTCATCTTTTCTTTCGCCAATAAGTCTAGCATAGGCACCTTTTCTTCTCCTTTAGATTCATTTTGTAGATTTTTCCTTTTTCCCTTAATAAAATGAGCATTTAATTCCTTGAATATGATCATTTCATTACATTGCATTCAAAAAAAAAAAAAAAAATCCATGTCGAGCTAAGCACAAAGTATACCAATGATTTGAGGCACCCCTTGTAACCACATCATATCTCCTTTCACCTTTCTAATTTACAATCCTTTCTTCATAAACCACATTGAGCCTCGTCTAACGATAGACCTTTCTTTTTTCAACCTACATCTACCTAACCTTGGGATGGGATGGTGTGCACCTTTTTGAATTCTAAAGAAAGCTTGAGTAATTCAAAAGATTAAAATAGCAAAAATAAATAATAATAATAAAACGAAAACAAATGTACAAAAGGGCAAGTGTTCCAATGTCTTTGATATGAAAATATCTTCGATAAGAACACGTCTCAGATTGCGTCTCTTATCGAGTGCTCGGTACCGTGCCTGAGAAACATGAATGCCAAGTGAGTGATAGACCGCATGATCAGGATTGCCCACACTTATTAAAATAAAATAAATGCTAAAGCAAAATAAAGAGCTAAAAAAAGTAGAAAACCTCAAGCATGAAAATACAAATATTCAAAAGCAAGGTTGCACACCTTGGGGGCTTGTCTCGGGTCTTGAGCCTTTATCCCCTTCTTCTTCTATAACCTTTAGCTTAACCACGTTACAACCCTTAAAAGACCTTTTTGAGGTATACACACTTGTGTGAGGTTCGGCTAGAGCTACGTTCAGCCTGATTCCTAAAGGATACATAGGCAACCTAACATCGAGGTGCGGCCGTAATAAACATGCATTCATATTCACATTCACACACTTCTACCATGATCATATCAAGGGATCTCCAATGCTCATCCCTATTCACTTAGAGCTAGACTTAGGGGCTTGATCCCTACATCATTAGCTTACCTAGCCTAAGAGTCACCGTTATTTGGCTCTTCTAACAATAATATCTTTTTTCACACTTAGCTCTTGCGGCCTAGCTTTAGTGTCACTATCACATACTGCACAGATACATGACCAAATATACTTCCCTTAGGAACCCTTTGTCATGAAATCTCAACGCTGAAGCATGCCTTGTCATATCAAAATCACTCATAATTGTCATTGCATCACGAAGCATGAAGTTCTTAGCCTCCGTGCCTAAGTTACCCAAATACTTTCATCATGGAGTCAACCATTGAGATAGCCTAGGATGAATTAATCCTTGAACCTTGAGAGATAAAATCGAATGACATTTGACTAAGCTCATTCAACATGCGTCTTCACTTTCGATTCTTTTTTACGTCTTTCTTTTTCGGGAGAAAGTCGGTACCATCAACACAATTGACGGAAAATTTTTGCTTTTTTGCATTTTCGAGTCGCACGATCACATTACAATGCACACACGAGTCATGTACACACTGAGTCATGTCGTGTCATATCATTTTGATTTGAGCCTAACACATGTGTCAAACACTTTGAGTCGTGTCAACCTCGAGTCGGTCAATCACATCGAGTCAAGCTTATACCTTGAGTCGTGTCAAGTCAATGAGTCAAGCAATACTAAACCTTTGGTCAACCCTAAGATAATTAAAGAGATTGGCAAAGTTCTATAGTCAAAATAAATACAGGTGCAGCAGAACAGGGAAGACCCTATCGCAGCGTTCGTGACGAACAGAGCAAGAAATAAAATGGAAAACTGAATTTAAATAAGAATTCGTGCTGGCGCCAGTCCCTAGGCATTGGCGTCACATTCTGTGCTTGGCGCTAGACGCCAATTCCAGCGCCTGTCGCTAATGCCATATGTTTGGCGCTGATTGATTTTTAGCGATGCCAAAGCAGCCAGCCACCTGTTGGGGTTGTGCTAGCCTTCTGCAATATATTTTTGGGTTCCTTGGTACGCCAGTTAGCCCCTATAAGCAATATTGACATGATTGAGTAGTCGATTTGATTACAACATCAAATAAGTGATTGACTTGATGAAAGATCGTCTCACTTAGCTTAAAGCGCCTAGGCATTGTCTCAAAAGCAGAAAAAGCACCGACGTATAGGTTCAAAGCAACGAAAGCGCCGACGTACAGGCATAGCGGAAGTAAAGTTCGAGCGAGCTTTAAAGATCGACAAGTGTTGGTCTTCGGTAATCTTCTTTGGAATATTATTGCAACATTGAGGATGACTTCATGTAAAGTTATTTTCGACGGCATTTGCTAAGATTGCGGAGGTTGTCACCAAAGATTTGAGAAGATAGCACGAGATGGGCGGTCTTCGACGGCATTCGCTAAGATTGTGGAGGTTGTCACCAAAGATTTGAGAAGATAGCACGAGATGGGCGGTCTTCGATGGCATTCGCTAAGATTGTGGAGGTTGTCCCCCAAGATTTGAGAAGATAACACGAGATGGGCAGTCTTCGACGACTTTTGCTATGATTGGAAAGGTTGTCACTATGATTCAAGAAAAGGCTCGAGATGTAGCAACATTGATCGACGGCGTTCCCTAGATTGTGGAAGATCGTCAAAACAAACAGCAAGATGGCGTTCCCTAGATTGTGGAAGATCGTCAAAACAAACAGCAAGATGGTGTTCCCTAGATTGTGGAGGGTTGTCACAAACAACTGAGGATTGTTTCAAGAGAAGCAATCTTCGATAGTATTCCCTTGGATGTGGAATATTATCATTGCGGAGGAGGATAGTTTCAGGCGAAGCAACTTCTAATTGGAAGTAGTTACAAGGCGTAGCGGTTTTCAAGCAGGATGGCATTCTCTAGCTTGCAGGAGGTCATCAAAGCAATCGGTTACTTTCAAAGACGTGTGCTCGACGGTGCAAGATACGCGTTTATTAACTCTTTTATCTATTTAACTAATGCTAGTTTTGCAGGTTTCGGCGTTATAAGATTGATTTAGGATCGCAGAACGTTCTGAATCATTCTCCGTCCCTATCGATACTTTGACTTTTGTTTTTCGAAACTTGCGTTTCTCCAAACTCAGTCAAAGTGGGGGCTTCTGTAGACACCCATTTGTGTCTCCCCAAAACCAAACCCAGTGATGAGTACCTTTCACATCGAATCATAATCGAATGAAGCGAAAGTGTGGAAAGGTCTAGTGTTGCGGAAAGTTTTATTTCTTTTCTTTTCTTTTCTCTTCTCTCTGTTTTTGAAAACTTTATTTTAAGAAAACAGCCAATCCATTTTGGTTGGTCCATGATATGGGTCCAATAGTGGTGTAGTTGGATGGGGCTTGCAAAGACATTTCCAACGATATATTATAAGCCCAATTCCGATGAATATTGAGGAATTTATGGCCAATTTACTAAACTGGGCCCGGTTTGAGTTTTCAGTACGGCCTAATGATCTAGAGGAGGGCCTAATATGATTTATCATTCCTAATGTAATTAGGAATGGTTTTGGTCTTGTAGAATATTCTAGAAGGTTCTTATCATTCTTAATTCAATTAGGATTCTTTAGAGTTTTAATAAGATCAAATAGCATTTTCGACTGAAATTATATTATTTTATCTTCCAGTACGGGAAATTTATCAGATTTTCGAAAACTCTTTGAATTCCAAATTGGCGTCCAAACCCAGGCCTTGGCGCCTGGAACCAGGATTGGCGCCAGACGCCAGCCATTGGCGCCTGACGTTAGCCACTGGTCCTGACGCCAATGAGCCAGGGCTGACGCCAAGGTGGTTTTGCGATCTTCAGGCTCTGTTTGATAAATTATCTTTTTTGGCTGATTTTCTCTATAAATATCGTATCAAAACTCCGTTTCCAGGGGACATCTACATCTATCATTCACCAATTCTCTTTATTCTTAAGTCTTCATCAACTACCTTCATCATTCACCAATTAACATTCATCTATAGTCAAATAATCCCTTTCACTCATCTCTTTTCTTCAACTTTCTTTAATCTTTCATTCATTCTTTCTTTTCTAATACTTTGCTTTTTTTATACAAAATTCCGCATTCGCAAGATCTAGAAACACCTAGCCATATTCGAAGTTGCCTTCGCCCTAGACGTGAAAGGTTTTAATTTCTGAGGGTTTGGTCCCAAATCTCTCTTTCAATTATTTAATTTAATTGTTTTGTTTATTATTTTCCTTGAAGTTACTAACGTGTGTATTTTATAATTAGAAAGAGGTACGAGGCATCCAAGTAAGTACTTTAAGGGATTTTATTGATTAATTGATTTATGATGTAGATATCATGTTTACATTATTATTATGATATTCCTAGTATCATGTCTAGGGTATTTTTAATATTAAATATGATTGTTATGATGCTTCCTATTCTCTTCTTAATATTTATGATTGTTAGTATCATGTTAGGGTTAAAGATTTGATTTTTATTGTTTAGTGACATGCTAGGGTTTGTTATTAATCTTGTTAGTATCGTGCCTAGGATCTTGATATGCTTTAACATGATTATGATGAACATGATTATGATTGATATTATTCTTATGAATGATGTTGATTATTTATTAGGTTGCTTGATATGTATTATATTTTATATTATTTCTTGATCACCTTTTATTGTAGGTTAAAGGGAATTTGGTATTTGCAATCACGCTTAACAAGATAATTAATAATCTTGTTAGGTTAATTGTGATTATAATTCAAGTGATCGCCAATAATAGTTCGTTTGTGCATTAAATTCAACCAACATAGATTAAACTGGTTTAGGGTTAATCCTATTGATTGTATGTTAATCAAAAAGCACACATGAATACGATCAGAATAAAGTAGAGGCCTATTATTAGGGCAGGTTCAATCTCTTTTAGGTTGGATTTGTACCTTCATCCCCGAACCCTTATTTGGTTCATGACCTTATGGAGTTGACAATCTCTTGGATCGTTAAGGGGTGTAACCTTCACCTCGTGAACGGTTTACAAGTTCTTTAAAAACTTGTTGGCGACTCTTTTGCTCTATCTTCTTCCCTTTTGGACGCCACCGTACTTTAGTGTATGATCACAGTGGGGTTCAATCTAGTGGGATTTAAAGGCTTGAAACTATTCCCTACAGTCATATAACCAAGGCCTTCGGTTCTTTTTCCATGAGCTTCATCTATCTACTTAGGTATGACTTTTGGGTCAATACTTCTATCCTTTCTAGCATTTAGTTCTGATTCAAGTTGATCCTTTTGGGTTTTTAAAGTAGAAAGCTCATTTTTCAAATTTTTGAAATCAACGTTGAATTTAAGCAACTGATCGCTTGAGGAACTGCTAGAACTGATATCAAAATTTATCAGTTTATACTGAGTTAATTAAACATTCAGAAGAATATTTTCATTCTTCATCCTATCAGCTATCTCAGTTATGTGTTTGTATTTAAAATCAAGTTCTCTTAATTTGCTTTGAGACTTGGCATAGGTTGTTTCCATCCAAGCGCCATGTTCTTTGCAAACCTTACGAGCTTTTTCACATTTATTTAACTTCACACATGTATCTCTAAAGAATTCTTCTTCTTCTAGACATATATCTATCAAGACATCTTTAGAGAGTGTTTTAAGCTGTTTAGGATCAAGAAATACCTCTTTCTAGAGTTCCTCAAGGTAAGCCTTTTCATCATCTGATTTGGCCATCAAACAAAGATTGGCCATCTCCTCTTCTGGTTGGTCATCATCTTCTTCTTCACTTTCTGAGTCTCCCCAGGCTGCTATCATGGCCTTCCTCATGTCTAACTTTTGATAGTTTGCTTTGCTGAATTTTTCTCTTCCCTGTTCCTTAGCCTTTCCTTTTCCTTTATCATTTTCCCACAGGGGACAGTCTCTGATAAAGTGATTTGGGGATCCGCACTTGTGGCAGCTGTAGTCAGGCTTTGGATTCGAGGTCTTTTTCCCGAAGTTCCTTGACGTTTGGCCTTTCTTGAACATCTTTTTGAATCTTCGCACAATTAGGGCAGCCTCATCCTCGTCCACTTCCGAGTCTTCCTCCTCATCAGCCTTAAGAGCCAATCCCTTGTTCCTCATGGGTTCATTGTTGACTCCAAGGTGTAGCTCATGAGTCATGAGAGAACCTTCTAGTTGTTCAATATTGAACTTTGTAAAGTCCTTCGTTTCCTGAAGGGCTGTCAACTTAGCTCTCCATCTCTCATCTTGTGGAAGACTTCTAAGAACCTTTCTGACCTTCTCATCTGTAGGAATCTCTAACCAACTCATTTATGATGTTAGTAAAACGGGTTAGCATCTCTTGAATGGTTTCCTTAGGCTGCATTTCAAATCGTTCATACTTAGACATAAGTTGATCCATTTTTTAGCGTTTAACCTCATTAGTTCCTTCATGAGTAATCTGCAGCAAATCCCAGATTTCCTTAGCGTTCTTACACCCCATAACACGATTGTGTTCATGAGGTCCAAGTCCACAGTGGAGAGATTTCACAGCCATAGCATTTATTTCCATTTTATCAAAGTCCTCTTTCTCATATTTAGACATAGGCTTAGGAATTACCTCATTCTGAGCATTATTTTTGGTAACTTCGAAATCACCAACCTCAATGACCCTCCAGACTTGGTAGTTCTCTACCTTGATAAAGATTTCCATGCGGTTCTTCCATAAGGTATAGAACTTGCCGTTGAACATAGGAGACCTCTGAGTTGAGTATCCTTCCTCGAGCTTTTCATGAGTATTCATTTTCTCCAAGACCTTTCCTCTTCAGGGTTTCCTGATTTTCCTAGAAGTTAGGCTCTGATACCAATACTAGAAGAAGGGGGGGTTGAATTGTAGTATGAGAGATTAGCCAAACTTTTTGCGGAATTAAAATTAAGTTAGCTAAAGGAACTGAAAGATTAGCTAAAGGAACTAAAGAATGCAAGAGAGATTTTACGTGGAAAACTCCTTGGCCCTAACAAGGAGAAAAAACACGACCACTTGGGATTTTGGGAAAAGAATCTTTACTATAATAGGGAAAATGATCCTATTACAAGCTAACGACTCAAACTCAAGTTCCTTTACAAATTTAAGACCCTGAGGAACAAGTCACTCAACTTATTACTCTTCTCTTCTCTTTCTCTCTTCTCACTTCTCTGTTCTCTCTTCTTTTTCTCTTCTCTTTCTCACTTCTCTTACTCATATACAAACGTTCACTCGAACTTCCCCATTCCCCAAATTATAACTCGAAAAGTAAACAAACTCTAGTATAAGAACATTAAGAACACTCTAATGAACTTGTGTGGAATTTGACTCTTAACTCGATTTAAAGCTTAAAAACTTATGTGAGCAAGGGTGAGTTTTTCCATCTGAAATCAACAACTATTTATAGACCAAAATTCGTTTAGGAAAAACTTCTTTCTGCAGCAAATCCATTACGCCACTACTCCAATCCACTAAGAAGATCATGTTCCTAAAATTAAGGAAACATGAACTCCTCAATGTGCAAGTCCATGACTTTAAGAAAATCATGGAGGAGTAGGCCGCAAGTTTTTAGAAAACGTGGGAGATTTTATTTGCATAAGATATTTTTAGAAAATCAGAAACAAAATCTTTTTGGTTAAGAAAAAGATAATCGTTAAAGACTTAACCACTTTCCTAAAAACTAGCATGCACAATTTTATCTTTTTAGACCAATTCCACACAGATTTTTCGAGTGCAAATTAATATCTTATACTTACATAAATCCTAAAATATAAAAATATATTTAGTCTTCGTGTTCTCTGATGAAGCTTCTACTCCAAGGCTTCTGTTCCTTGGGAGGAACTTCTCTTCTCTGATGAGGCTTCTTCTCTGAAGCTTCTGTTCCCAGAGGGAACCTTCTCTTCTCCAGTCTTCATTTCAGAAGCGCCAGTTCCTGCGAGGGAACTCTTCTATATGTCTAGCTCTGCTCCTGGACTTCTTGTTCCTCATCGTATTTTTACAAGACACTTCGTTCTCCTAGTCTTTGTAACTGAGTACACACTTAAAAAATCAAGCACTTATTAGTTTGTAAGTAAGTGAGGTTGTGTCATCATCAAAATCATTAAGTCCAGCAGTTTTGGAAGAAGAAGGATTGTCGTTCTTCTTGCCTTTCCAGCTACTGTTGGAGTTACTGTTAGTAGCTTTCAGCTTAGCCAGTTCGTCTTCAATATTAATTCCAATGTTATAGACGGCCTTGAAGGTATGGAGATTATTTTGGTATTTGAGATGCTTGGAGTACTTCTCTTGAAGGTTCATTATGAACAACCTCACAGATTCTTTCTCGCTTGGTATTTTAATCATCTTAGCAGAGGTTTCTCTCTATTTGTTAAAGAAAGAAGTGAAACCTTCATTCTCCTTCTGATTGAGTATTTCAAGTTCCCTATAATCAGTTTCAACTTTAATGTTGCACTTGTACCTATCATGAAAGCGTTCACTATTGACTCCCAAGTAGAGGTTCTCTCTTTGTCAAGGGAGAAGAACCATTGTTGGCAAACGATTTCAAGAGGTAGAGAAAACAAAGAGGGAAACACTTTCTTATCAATACCCTTAATACTCATTATTGTTTCAAAAGCTCTTAGATGAAAGTAAGGGTTGTCAATTGCTTTGAATTTCGGGATGTCGTTGGCATTGAACTAGAAGCTCCTCGTCCACCGAGACCCCTTGTGAACTAATGCCTTGAAACTTGTAGTCACTAGACAACTTGCTCAAGCTTTCTTGCATGAGGTCCATCTTTTGTTGCTTCACATGGTCATCGATTTTGAGGGTTAAAACCTTCAACGCCTCAGTCACAGTAATCAATTAGTTCCTGAGTTCATTAACTTCCTCTTGAGTTGCCATTATCTTCTTATCTTTCCTTTTTCGAGCAATTGACTTATCAAAAATTTGAACTTGAATGAAAAGGTTGTATTTGATCAAACACCCTTCCTTGCTTGACCACGCGCTGTAAATTAAACCATTTTGTTTTAATGCCTTGACTCAAATTGACTTTGACTTTACGGGTTTATAAAAAAAAAAAAAGAAAAAAGCAAAAATAGGGTGTATATTTTGGGGAATCAAGTATAGGGTTCAAACAAGTGGTTTAATATCCGAATTACCCCCCTAAAAAAATGACGAAAAATATGCGCATACAAGACTCTTTTTAGACATGGTCAAAGTGTACATACATATTAGTGTGTGCTTTATATGGTGAGTGCAAGTGACATGCTTTGACTCTTGTGTAAGACCATGGAACTTAGTGCCTAGACTCGATTAAGGACTTAACAAGGTATTATTATTAATAAAAATAATTGAGTTGATTAGAAAACTGTTCAATTAGACGCAAAGTGATGACTCAAGCAATATACCAAACTGTCGTCAAAACGACAGGACTGGCGCCGCAGTGTGCAATGTAGCGACAAAAGACAGAACTGTCGCCAGGCGCTGCAGTCCAAATCTCGGCGCTGTTGCTGGAACGTTGATCATTAGTCTTAACACAAGTCAAACAAACGGTTAGGAAAAAACACATAAAGCATGCACAACAAATAATGCACAATTAGTCAAGTAGGCACAATATGATGCAATGAGTATGCAACCTAACCATGGCTCTAGTTCTCTAAAGTTCGGATATGGGTTAGTCAAAGAGGGTCCATGGTTAATTTTCCGGATGCACCGCGTGAAAGCCTAACCTTGAAGGGTTGGCACGAGTGGATGGGACACCTCGAATTTCTTAAAAAAAAACTCGCTTCCATGGTTTGGTGAATTCAACATTATCGGATGTACCCTTTGTTGCACAGAGCACTCAATCAGGTAGATGGAGCATGAATTCCCAGAGGGTTATGTCCATATGTAGAACACATATGGGTTTTAGAAAAGTGAGAAAAACTCAATCAGGAAGTGGGATCGAGCAAACAGTGCTAAAAACTGGTCAAAATTAGAACGCATATTTCTGGCTCGCTATTGGAAGAATTTGGCTCAAGCGAACAGAGGTCGGCGCCGCGATTTGGCTTTTGCGCCTTGTGACAGGAGCTGTCGCCTAGCGCCGGAGTCAAATCATCGGCGCTAGAATCTTTTTTCTAACGCTAGTTCCTACATGCCTCAGCAGCTTTTTGTGCTCGATAAAAGTTTCCAGTTTCGCGCAGCATTATTTTGATCCTAGTTGGGAAAGATATTCCTCAAATTTCCTAGGTGTAAAAATCCTATGTTTTAACTCATTACGGATGGTCTTTCCAATGAGATATTTTTTATGCATATGACAATAATGTTAATCAAAATTACGCACATGAAATACTTAGAACTTTTCGACTCTCATCCACTCATTCTAAATCATTTCCGAAATAAATTTCAAGAATTAAAATAGAAATCCTCCCTAGTGGAGTCGCCAAAAACTGTAGGGAATATTTCAAGCATTACCCCAAACTTGAACCCCACTGTGACCATACACTTAAGCATGGTGGCGTCCAAAAGGAAAGAAGATAGAGAAAAAGAGTCGCTAACAATTTTTAGGAACTTGTAAATCGTTCACGAGGTGAAGGTTACACCCCTTAACGATCTAGGAGATCATTAACTCCAATAGGTCTGGAACCATGACTGGTAATTTGGGGATGAAGGTACAAATCCAACCTAAAAGAGATTGAACATGCCCTAATAATTGGCCTCTACTTTATTCTGATCATATTCATGTGCGCTTTCTCACTAACATGCAATCAATAGGATTACCCTAAACCTGTTTAACGCTGTTGGCTGAATATTGATGCACAAACAAATCTATTATTGGCAATCACTTGAATTATAATCATATTAACCCTAAAAAAGATTATTAATTATCTTATAAAGCATGATTACAAGTACAAATTCCCTTTAAACATGCATAAAAGGCGTGATCAAGCAATAACAATAAATATCAAGCAATATAATAATAATAATCACAATAATAATTATCATAATAAAAATAATAATCATCATCATAATAATGATGTTAAAGCATAATAATTGCAAGAACCTAGGCATGATACTAACAAGATTAATAACAAACCCTAGCATATCAATAAACATCAAAGATTAAAGCTTTAGCCCTAACATGACACTAACATGAATATTAGGAAAAGAAAAGGAAGCATCATAATAATCACAATTGTCATATTTGATATTAGAAATTATAGTTATTACCCTAAACATGATACTAGGAATCATTGTTGTCATTCAAAACATCAAACATCCTAACATGATCATAATAACAACCTAGACATGATTTCTATATCATAATATCAATAAAATCAATTAAAGCACTTACTTGGATGCCTCGTATATCTCTTTCTAATAACAAAATACACACGTTAGTAACTTCAAGGAAAATAATAAAATCAAACAATTAAATTAAATAATCGAAATAGAGATTTGGGACCAAACCCTCAAAAATAAAAACCTTTCACGTCTAGGGCAAAGACAACTTAGAATTTGGATAGGTGTTTCTAGATCTTGTGAATGCGGAATTTGTATGCCAAAAAACTAGAGAGAGAATATCAAGAGATTCTTGAAAACTAGAGAGAATAAGATGGAAAACGGAGGTTTTAGGAGGCTATTTATAGAGAAAATCAGCCGATGGATAGAAAAACGAATCAGAGTTTTGAAGAGAATAAAACGACTTAGCGCCAAACGCCAGCCATTAGCGCCAGGCGCTAAGGCTAGCGCTAGACACCTAGCATTAACGCTAGGCGCTAATCCTGTCGTCAGGCGCTAGAAACCAGTTTCACGCATTTTCTTAATTTTGATAAAATTTAGCCGTACAGAAGGGCAAAATCGTTTTTTCCTTAAAAACACTTCTTTTACTCTAATTAAAACTTTAAATAGTCAACTAAAGTCAATTTATCAATGCTAATTAAATTAGGAATGAAAAGAACCTTCTAGAAGAATCTAGAAGACTAAAATCAATTTTAATTGCATTAGGAATGATAAATCAATATTAGGCCCTCCTCTAGATTATTGGGCCGCATATAAATATCAAACCGGGCCTAATTTAGTAATTTGGCCATAAATTCCTCATTTTTCATCGGAATTGGGCTTATAATATATCGTTAGAAATCTCTTTTCAACCCCAATCTAACTATTCTATTATTGGACCCTTGATATAGACCAAACCAAACTGGATTGGCTGTTTTCTTAAGATAGGTTTTCAAAAACAGAGAGAAAGAAAAGAATTAAAAACTAACCGCAACACTAGATTTTCCACACTTTTACTTCATTCGATTATGATTCGACGTGAAAGGTACTCATCACTGGGTTTGGTTTTGGGGAGACATAAATGGGTGACTACACGTAGAGGTACACTTTATCTCTTTAAAAATTAGCTCTAGACTTTTATTAGTATTTGATAATATTCTTCTATCCTTGTAGATTTGGTTCTACGAGTACTTTCCATCGCTTGCGCCGGCGAGACCTTCTCCACGCGAGCTCCCTGTTGGCGCCTGTTGGGGAGGTTGCATTAGTAATCAGGCGGCCACAGCCCATGTTCGAGAGTTGATCCTCTCGGTATGTTAATTTGAACAGTTGACATTTTTGTATTGCCTCTTGCTAGAGCTTTATCTTAAAGACATACTTTGCAGGAGCCCGAGGTAGTATACCGGCCATGGGATGATCTGGTTATTCCTGCGCTGGCTGCACAGTACACCGCTTAGTGTCGTTATTTTCAGGGGACATATGAGGCAGCGGTGTACCTTAGTGAGAGAGTTGTTATTCAACACTCTTCGGTGATCTTTGTCGTTCCTGCTCCTCCGCCTCGCAAAATGTTCCATGATGCGATGCTGATCAACTTGGCGGAAAGATCGCCTACTGCTACTCCTTGGCAATCTTATGCCAGCTGTGGGCGGTGTGATGAGGAGGACTTGCTGCCATTGTTAGCCCCGACCCCTGTTTTATCTAAGGAGGTGGCGGTAAACTTTTTGTCTTTTAGTTCTTTGCTAGGTAGCCCCCAAGTGGTGGTTATTCACTTTGGTTTGCTTTTTTTTTGCCAGACTGAGCTTGCTGTGTTCGTTCCTCCTCGGATGTCCATCAGCTATCAGGAGACATACGGCCCTGTTGAGGAGATGATCCCCCCGGCTCATGAGGACTAGCACTTCTTGTAGCGATCCATCCCTCGTCACCAGACTCGGGTGAGTTACTTGCTTGCTATTTGTTTATACTTGTCTTGTACTGTTACTGACTTTGTTTTCTAACAGTTCTTGCACGAGGTGGTGACGGCGATGGCGAGGTGCATAGACCCCTTCCGGAGTCAACTGGTGAGGATGAGGAACGTGGCTTCCTATCATCGCAACGACACTACTCAGGAGGTATTCCTTTTTCCTCTTTATTTTGCATTATTTTATTCTTCTATTTCTTTGTATCTCACTTGATTGAGTATTACAGGGACATCCTATTCCTTCACGTGCCCAGACGAGACCCAAGGCTAGGAAGGAGTCTACTAGGTCTGGCTTGAGGCGTCGCCGCACTAATTCTGGTGGCCGAGGTGGCCGATCTAACGCTGCTCAAACCGAGGCAGTGGAGTGATCGATTCTTCCTCAGAGGGTGCACGAACTGGGCAGATGGGCCACGAAGAGGCAACATCGGCTCCTGTAGGTGGTGGGATGTACGAGGTTGGCTCATCGTCACAGCAGCCTCCGCAACCTCAGCCTTTCCTGATTCATCACCAGGGCGACCCTGGGTGGACTGACCTGAGTTGAGGTTTCCGACTCCTGGCGAGCCCGGAGCTGGTGAGGAGCATACTCCTTGGTCTGCGATGTTCTTTGACATGATAAACATCCCTCATCATCTGCGCCCTCCAGCACCGTAGTTGTACCTGTGTTTATTTATTTTGAATTTTTTAGGACTTTGCCGAATGACTCATTTATTAGACATATTTGTATATAAAAATTATTATCTATTATGACTGTTTCATCTTTGCATTTTATTTTTCATTTTTATGTGCATATGTGTATGTGTAAAAAATTTGTGATTAATTTTGCGCAAAAAATTCCGTCATTTTTATTACTAATGGAGTGTATCCGACTTTCTTCGCCAAAAAGAATAAAATGAAAGATAAAACGGACTTAAAACAAACCTAAAATTAATCTTGAATAAATCCAAAAAGAAAAAGAATATATTAAATTATTATGTGTGGGGATAATTGAACAAAGGGTGAAATTATAAAGTCATTGAACGAATTCGAGTCATAGCCAGGAAAAACACGGTTTGCATAGCACGCTTAGGAAGCGTTGCAGCACCACTTGTCGCCACGCGCTTTGTGCTGTCGCCGAGCGTTGCTGCCGTCACCAGGCGACAGACTATGTCGCAAGGCGACAAGCTTGTCGTCTGACGCTGCAGTGCGCTGCCTCCGAATCCTTTCCAGAGTCAAACTGCATCAATTTAGTAAATAAATAGCCCCCTAATCTGCCGATTTTCTGTATAATTCGAACAGATTAATTATAGTCTTAGCTTCTCAACAAATAATCATGTCTTTAGTCACTAAGAGTTTTAGCAATTTTACTCGTGAATGGTGTCGGTCTTTAACTGCTAAAGAGAGAAAAGAACTTGACTTTTGTCACATGGGAGGTATTTATGGTATTAAGGGGGTAGATCTTGACATAGATTTTATTCATACCACCTTAGAATATTGGGATATGGATACACATTGATTTAGACTAGGGTGTGATTAAATTAGCCCTTTACCGGAAGAATTTTGTGCCATCATAGGATTCCCTTCATTAGATCTTGCCGGTAATCCTTAGAATGAATGATTATTATTATAAAGATTTTGAGCGCTTCTTTAATTTAAAAGACAGAGATCTAACAAATATTGTAGACGGTAGCGTAGTCAATCTAAAAGTATTTGCACGTTATTACTTTGATAGACCTTATTTTGAGTCTTTTCATGTTTATTGAAGAAGGGCTTTTCTTTTTTTCATGCTTACCCAATATAATCTGACTAGTGGTAGAACTAATGAGGGTCAAGCAATTATATTAAAAGTTTTGGAGAAAATTGAATCTAGAAAAAACCCAATGCCATTAATTGTTGGAGAGACTTTGCTTACTCTAGATGAATTAAAGAAAAATCCAAAAGCACCTTTTTCGGGGCTCTCCAATTTTATTACAGGTAGAAAAATAATATTTTTAATTACAGAAATCAAAAACATATTTTTGTATAGTAATACTAATTATTTGCATTGAATTTTTTGCAGATATGGCTAATGGAGAGACTAGAATTAATTAGTACTCCTGACAACATTGAAAAATACACTCCAAATTGCTTTGTTAGGTGATGGAAGCATTTCTCTAAGATGGGTCTCCATGAGTGGAATAAAATTTTTGCCTCTTATAACTTTGCTATCAAGTGGGTCGTCCCATGGTAGAAAATTGAGAAGATGGTTAGTGTCAACAAGAAACCCTTCTGCCGTTTTCCAAGCTTAACCAAGATGACTTTTTATTATCCCTATTGTTTCGGGGTTTTCTGATGTCCTGCGGGAGAGTTACAATTCCGAGACTGGAACCGGACGCCTGTACCTGCAAAACAAACGGATGCTCCGGATGATTGGAGATCCGCCTCCAACGGTCAAGTTAGTACTTGATTAAGGAGTAATTAATGCGGAAATTAAAGTGATTGGGTCTCTCTAGGTGAGAGTGTTTAATGTGTGTAATCTGCGTTTTTAGCGTAATCTCCCTTAATGAGGATTAAGGGAGGTATTTATAACCTCGGGAAACGTGTCAATCTAGGTTTAGGTTAACCTTGGGCTGATTCGGCTTCCCTCGGAAGTTGGGCCTAGGTGACCGGTTATCCCAGGTGTCATGGGAAGGACACGTGTCGTGTCGTAATTGGTTCATAGTGGACGGATCATTGCTTGACACGTGGCAGGCTCCTATTGGCCCATGTGACGGACACATGGCGGAACCTGATTGGTCCACTTGTCAGATGGTGATTGGTGGGGAAAAATCCCCTAATCATTTGCCCCTCACAGGTGGCACGTGACTGGTCACGTGTTACCTGTGACAGGTATCGCCCTGTAACAGGCGACGGCCTGCTATTGTTGTCACTCGGCGAGAGGCCGAGAGATTCTCCCGTTAAAATTTTGAATTCTGGAAGTGACCCTTCGCCTTCTCACTTCGCCTATATAAAGGAGTGTTGACTTCGGTCATTTTCACACTTGAAAACTTTGTGAGAGAACATTCGGACCCCTGAACTTGCTCTGTCATTTTGGACCCTTTCTGCCTACCGCCTGCTCTGACAAGCCGACTGCAAAGGATTTTCAGAACTTCATCAATCGTCACTCGTTCAGGTAACCGTCGGTTCTCTTACTCTTAATTTTCTCTTTACTTTATTCTTTTTTGAAATGGCACCACGGAAGCACACGACACGACCTAGGTTAGTGATCAGCCGGTCACCGGGGACGGCTGAATCTAGGACTAGGAGTGCCGCCTGCCCTTTTCTGGACCCATCTTTGCCCTTTATACAAAGTTCGACTGTATCTGTGTCTATGCAGAGCATGATGGCCAGAACAAAAAAGACTTCCAGGATCTCAAACTCAGACGGCTCCTCCCACAGGGTGCCGATTAGTGAAACATCTGACCAGGCGCCAGATGTGGAAGTGAAAAAAAAGCGGCTTGAAAGCCGGCAGTTCTGAGGGAGGAGTCAAAGTGACCCCTTCCCATTTTACAGTTGACAATTCTACATTCTCTCCTGCTCCTTTTAAAGGAGAGGAGGCGGGCCCCTCCGGGAGAGGGGAAGAGTCGTCCTCTTCGGACTCGTCAGAGGACGATTCCGAGTCTAGCTCTTCTGGCCATGCTTCCCTGGACACAAAAGAGAAAAACAGTCGCCTACAAGAGGCAAGGCTTTCTCACGCAGTTGAGAAGGGGGACGATTGGGCGGAGCCATCCGCCTCTCACCGAGAGCGAAATTCCCCCTACTACTGCACGGTACCTCGGGGCCGGATCACGGCCATGCAAGAGAAAGTGGAGAGCTTTATCGCAAACCACACAATGGGCCCAGACTTTTTAGTGTTCGTGCCGGATCCAGAAGACACAGTCGTATGGCCGGATGGTACCAGTTATGATGGCGCCTGCTTTGGCTGCTACGAGGCGGCCATCAAGGCTGGGCTGCGCTTCCCACTACATCCAGCTGTTCAGCGGATCTAGGATGGGTATGAGTTGGGGTTATGGCAGTTAGCCCCGAACTCCTGGGTCAACGTACTCGGCTATGTGGCCAGGTGCGAACTGCACGGGGTGGAGCCGAGCTTCGAGGCTTTCGCCCACATGAACTACCTCAGCCGGACCCCTAAGGCAGGCGGTACCGGCTGGTATCAATTGACGAGCCACAGGGGCTACCTCATGACGAGAGGTAAAGCAAACAAATGGAAGGACTGGCGGAGCACCTTCCTCATCATTGAGAGTTCAGACACAGAGCTGAACAAGCGCTTCAACAGGTGGAACAGGAATCCGCCCCTTCTTGCAGGCGGCCGCAGCATGCTGCCTGTTCCCCCCAAGGCTAAGAAAGAGATCCTAGATAAAGGACTCTTCAAAGTAGAGTCGAAGGTGAACTCTACTTCAGGGGTACGAGAGCAAGTACCCCTGCACTGCGTCCCGAGCTTCAAATGGCTCTACGACGAGTACTTTTTGTCCGCCTGTGGCCTCAGCAGTCGGTGCTCAAGAGGTAGCCGGCCTGTCGAATACTCTGTTGTTCCGTGCATTTCTTGTTATGACTTTTATTAACTTTGCTATTTGTTTTTGCAGCGGACGCCATGAGCAAAATTACCGCCTCCAAGACTGCGGCGGCCATGTTGCGGGCCTCCATCATGCAACAGTCTTCAACCGACTCCCCCAACAAGGGGGCACCCTTGGTGGGCTTCGAACCTTTCACCCTCTTTTTGGAGTTGTGTTTATGCATATACTGACTCTTTTCTTCTTTTTTAGACGGGCGCTCCAAGAGCTTCTTCTTCCCAACAGCCGGACCCCAAGGCCCGGAGGACGACTGTTGCGAGCTCTCCTGGTTCTGCCAGGAAACATGCGGCGTCTGAGAAACAGCCGGCCACTTCTTCTAAAACTCCAGCTGGGCCACCTAGAAGTATGAAATTGTCCTTGTAAATTTTAGACTTGCTCCCTTCTTTACTAGGTCTAATCCGTTTGTTTATGCTTGATGCAGCCGGCCCTCAGGAGCCCGACTTGGTCGAGGTGGCCAAGTCTATGATCAAGGCCGTTCCTCCAGCTGAAAGGGAGGCGGTCAAGGGTGTCGGCACCCTTGACCTAGACGGGATTGCAGGGGTCCTTGCTGAGGTATACTTAGCATATTTTTGAGTATTTGAATTCCAGGACGCCTGTTTTCTTTTTGTTTGGAAACTGACGCATGTTCCCCTTTTTACTTAGGCCCTGCTCCGAGTGAACGGCCTTTGCAAGCCGCTTGACCGGAAGAACAAAGAGGTAAAGGCTGCAAAAGCTATGGCCGCCTCTGACTGTGATAAGGCAATGTTTCAAATTGCCCAAAATGAAGTTCTGACCATTGATATTCTTTATTATCAGGCGCAGGCTACCGCCGCTATCCGGGCTCAGTTAGAGGCGGCCCAGATGAGGAATAGCGAGCTGGAGGCGACCATCAACAACCTCAAGGCCGAGCTGAGACCTCTTCGCCAAAAGATGTCCTCATACGAAACCTTGGAGAAATCCTTGGCGAGCGTAAAGGTACGCCTGGTGACCCAGGAGAAGAGTCTTACTCAGGAGCTCTCGGAAAAGGCCGAGCAAGAAAAGAAAGAGCTGGTCCGGGAGATGATGGAAGACTCTTCTCAAATCCAGCGCATGACTTGGGGCCGCCTCTTCCCCAATGCCGACTTTGCCTCATGGGAAAAAACGTACCGCCAGTGTTCTGATAGTTATAATCAGGAGATCCTGGCGGCTGCTGAGGAAGAGGTGTTGGCGACTGCTGAGGAAGAGGCGTTGGAGGAGGAGGAGCAGCCGATAGTGGCGCTTGTGCCGCTTGGGGGTAATGCATCAAAGAAGGATGCAGCTGAAGCCGAGTCCAGCAAGAAGAGTGATGACCAGGCGGTAGCTGCTAATATTGAAGATCTGCCCCCTTCTTAAGCTTTATGTCTTCTTCCCACGGCCTGCGTGTCGTTTGTTTGTATTTACCCGGCCAGGGGGCCGGGGCTCTGAATATTTTGCCGGTCTTTAATGACCGGCTTCCTTTTAATGAATATTTTTGTTTTGCTTCAAACTTGTTCAAGTATTGAATATTCTGATATCCAATTGTACACTATACCGACTGTTTTACATGGCCGATAGTTGCAGACAGGTACAGATAGTTAGTCACGCCGCCTATGCCCCTGGACGACTGGTCGTCTGTTTCCAGGCTAGACGATCAGTCGGCTATTTATCCAATCGGTATTCGAACCATTTTAAAGACTGGATCCCCTTTAGGCAGGCGGTTTTGTCATATAAAATTAACCAAGTAGGAAAGTGGTTTCCTACTTGTCATGTTTTTAGGCTAGAGACTTTAGGCCGTCTAGGCCGACTGTTCCCCGCCATATTTAATCTAGTGTGAGCCGGTGCTGTATGAACACCTTTTTAGTTTCATACTAAATTTTTAAGGAGTGACCAAGTAAACATGATTGTTACCTAGTCGCCAAGTAACTGAGTAGTAGAGGTATCAAGCGGTGGGTACCGGTTGTTCCCCTTTATTCGCCAATGTTTGTTGGCTTTTAACTCATAGGTTGTTAACCTAGCAGGAGTAGTGGTTGAGAGCCCCTGTTTCTAAAAACAGGCGGACGACTCATACCTTTTAGGCTCCATACTAAGTTTGAGAGAGTGACTATGAGTTAAGTTTGGTGTTACTCAGTCGCCGTCATTCCTGCTTGAGTAGTAAAGGTACCAGCCGGCGGAGGCCGACTGAACCTTTTGATTCGCCAATGTTTGTTGGCTATTAACTCAAGAGGTACCCCCTGCATTTATCCCAAGTAATACAGGCGGTCATCTGACTCAGATGTCAACTGCTACCACTGGTTTGGTTAGTGATAGAGTTATCCTTGTCTCAAAAACGGCTACGTGGTTGCCCTTGGGGACAGTCGTATAGGTGCCGTGTAATTAGTTTATAGAGCAATGTTCCACCCAAAAGGGAGCTGCTCTCTGCGACGAATTTCATCCGGAGGGATGCCGCCGGACGCCTGCTATGATGTTGGGACAGGTCGTATTAGTTTTGAAGATTGGATCAGTGGGCTTGGCGCCTGGTCTGATCATTCGGCCTGTGGCCTTGGTTAGTTCTTGGTGAACGTAGGTGCTAAGTAAAAGGAGGGTAGCCGCCTGTTTAGGCACAGGGTCGGCCAGGCCCTGATCACTTTTAGTTAAGTATAAGGGGGGTGGTTGTGTGTTTGGAACCAGTCGGCCCTCTTCTATGGAGAGTAGCCGACTATATGTCCAGACGGCGTGCCCCTATGGTGATAGAGTAAAATATTCAATGGAGAGTAGCCGACTGTAAAGGTACAGGCGACATGCCCCTCTGAAGATAGAGTAAAATACTCAATGGAGAGTAGACGACTGTAAAGGTACAAACGACATGCCCCTCTGAAGATAGAGTAAAATACTCAATGGAGAGTAGCCGACTGTTTGTTAGTAGGCGTGCCCCTCTTAGTACAAAATTGAATATTAAGTATGCAAACTTTTATTAAGTAGCCCCTGACTATTTACATCATTCAAAAGAAATATTTCTTAAGATTATCTACATTCCAAGTTCGAGGCAACGGTTGTCCGTCTGGTGTTCCCAGACGGTAGGTACCGTCCCTGACCTCTTCACAGATTCGGTAGGGTCCTTCCCAGTTGGGAGTTAGTTTGCCAGACTCATTAGCCCTACCAACTGCTTCCATTTTTCTAAGTACAAAGTCCCCCACTTTGAGTGGACGCCTGTGTACTTTTTTGTTGTATGATCTAGTCATTCTCAGGCGGTAAATTTCATGGCGCAAGACAACATTGCCCCTCCTTTCAGGAAGTGAGTCTAATGCCAGGCGCATGGCTTCCCAGTTTGCCTCTTCGTCATATAGCATTACTCAAAGAGTCGGCTCGTAGTGTTCTATTGGAAGAACAACTTCCGCACCATAAGTTAGGAGGAATGGAGTTTCTCCAGTCGCCCCTTTTTCAGTCGTCCTAATGGCCCAGAGAACATGTGGTAATTCATCCGCCCATAGGCCGCCTGCACGTTCAATCTTTTTCTTGAGACCGTCTGAGATGATTTTATTAAAGGCTTCTACCTGGCCGTTTGCTTGTGGACGGCCGACAGATGCAAAGTAGTGTGCAATTCCTTGGTCACCCAACCAGCTTTTGAGAACAGGCGTCTCAAATTGGGGACCATTATCAAAAACCATAGACATGGGAACCCCGAACCGAGTGATGACATTTTTCCAAATGAATGAAATTACATCCTTCGTCTTGATTCCCTTTACAGCCTCCGCCTCTACCCATTTAGTGAAATAGTCGACGGCAACAAGTATGTACCTCCTTCTGCCTGTAGCAGGCGTATATGGACCCAGAATATCCATGCCCCACTTAGCAAACGGTGGCTATGAATGGTAGTGAGGTCAGTAGCCGGACGGTGAATTAGTTTGCCAAACCTTTGGCACTTGTCACATTTTTTCACCATCACCATCGCATCTGCTTCTAAAGTAGGCGAAAAGTAGCCCTGCCGCCTTGCCTGTTGAGCAAGCGTCCTACCGCCTATATGGGAAGCACAGTAACCAGAGTGAAGATCGTCCAGTATCTCTCGCCCCTTTTCTGGAGTAACACACTTTAAGAAGGGTTGAAGGTACCCCCTTTTGTGAAGTTCTCCCTTTATTATTTCAAAACTGGTTGCTCGTTTTTTCAGTGCTGCCGCCTGTTGATGATCATCCGGCAGGGTACCATTTGCCAGATATGCCCTGATTGGATCCATCCAGGTTGAGCTTTTGTCTAAGATTCCAATAGGTTCTTCCTCAATTCTTCTCCTCTCCATTATTTCCCAAAAAACAGTTCGAGGAGTATCACAGGAGGCGGATGATGCTAATTTTGAAAGTGCATCCGCCTGGTTGTTTTCTGATCTCGGCACTTGGGTCAGATGGAAATCCTCAAGGGAGCCGACTGCTTGTCGGACCGCCCGTAAATACTTGATCATGGCCGGATGGGTTGCTTCGTATTCGCCATTGTACTGACTCACTATCAATTGTGAATCGGAACAGGCGTCTATTTTTCTTGCTCCTGCCGCCTTGCACATGCGGATTCCGGCTAGTAAAGCTTCATATTCTGCCTCATTGTTTGAGGCCTGAAAACTGAAGCGTAAAGCATACTCGTACCTGTCGCCTTCTGGCAACTGACATATGACTCCTGCTCCACAACCATTTGAAGTAGAGCTTCCGTCCACATATACCTTCCAGACTTGGTCTGTAACTTGAGAGTCCGGAGGACGAGTTATCTCAACAATAAAGTCAGCAAAGGCTTGCCCCTTCACTACTTTTCTAGGCTCGAAAGTAACTTCGAGGCTCTGTATTTCTATGGCCCATTTGATCATTCGGCCTGACGACTCCATGATGTTCAGTGGCCGCTTGATAGGTTGGTCTGTATACACGACGACTGCATGTGCCAAAAAGTAGGGCTTCAATTTTTTAACAGCCATGAAGAGTGCAAGACCAAATTTCTCCACTAAGGGATACCTCAACTCGGCATTTTTCAGTACATGACTGACAAAGTAGACCGGGAGCTGACAGCCGTCTCTTTCAGCAAGGAGAACAGCGCTTAACACATGATCAGAGACGGCAAAGGGCCAGGTACATGTAGAGTACTTCTTTGGGCAAAGGGCTGACTAGCCTCGGCAAGGAATGCAAGTGAACTTTCAATTTCTGGAAGGCCGCCTCAGCATCCGGCCCCCATTCAAACCTTGCCTTTTTCTTAATTTCCTGGAAAAAGTATAGGCATTTGTCGCCTGATCGGCTTAGAAATCTTCCCAAGGCCGCCAGACAACCTGTTAACTTCTGAACCTCTCGGATGGTACGAGGCGACTGCATGTCAATGACCGCCTGCACCTTCTCAGGGTTCGCCTCTATTCCTCTCTGATTGATAAGGAATCCGAGAAATTTCCCAGACTCAACTCCAAAGACACATTTCTGGGGATTGAGCATGACATGGTGCCGCCTGAGTGTGGCGAAAGTTTCTCGGAGGTCCGACAGATGATCTTTCTGAAGTTTTGACTTGACAATCATATCATCAATATATGCCTCGACATTTCTCCCAATTTGATCAAAGAACACAGTGTTTATCATTCGCTGGAAAGTGGCCGGGGCATTCTTAAGACCAAATGGCATGACCGTGTAACAGTATAACTCCTGATCAGTGACGAAGGCCGTCTTCTCCTGATCTTTCTTCCATAAAGGAATTTGATGGAAACCAGAGTAGGCGTCCATAAAGCTCATCAAAGCATGGCCGGCTGTTGAGTCGACCAGGTTATCAATTTTAGGCAGAGGGTAACTGTCTTTGGGGCACACCTTGTTTAAGTCCGTGTAGTCTACACACATTCGGGTGCCATTCGACTTTTTAACAAGCACCACATTTGCAACCCAGTCTGGGAAGTAACATTGCCGAATGAACCCTGCATCAAGTAATTTTTTAACTTCGGCGGCTGCCGCCTGACTTCTTTCTTCGCCATGGTTCCGCTTCTTCTGCCGTACCGGCTTCTTTTTCGGATCCACGGCCAGTTTATGTACCGCCTGATCAGGACTAATGCCTGGAATTTCATGGACTTCGAATGCAAAGAGGTCCTTGTATCCTTTCAATAGTTTGTGAAAGTCGTCACTAAGGACTCTCAGAGCAGTCGTCCCAACTTTGACTGTTTGCTCAGGACGTGAGTCGTCTAAGATCAAGTCTGTATGCTCACCAGCCGGCTGAGGGCGGAATTCATCCGACCGCTCCTCTACCAATGATTGCTATTTTCTGTCTTTTCTTGCGGCCCCCGTCTGGGCTGCCTATCTCTTCTTGCCGCCTGCTTCTTGAACAGGCGCACTCTCCTTGACATTGTCAAGGTCTATTTTTCCACCACTCGACCCAGTGGCCATAACAGTGGGCTTGACATCCGAGAGATAGCACTCTCGGGCCATCCTCTGATCTCCCCTTAGGAACCCGACTGTTCCATTATCCCTCTCAAACTTGAGCAACATAAGAGATGGGATTATAACAGCCTTGGAATTATTCAGGGTTGGTCGTCCCAGAATCATGTTGTAGGCCGAGAGTTCTTCTACTACCAGGAACCGGACTACCATGTGTCGTCCTTCTCCTTTTTCGCCCAGGCGGATGGGTAAATCCACTCGTCCCACTGGGTGGACGACTCCTCCTCCAAACCCTACTAAAGGGTGGGATGCCGGATGTATGCAATCAGTCTGATATTTTAGTTTCGACAGACATTTGCTACTGATGAGATCTGAGGAGCTTCCGGTATCTATGAGGATTCGGCCAACTCTCTGGTTGGCCACTTTACATTCAATAACGATAGGGTCGTCATGCGGCCCTCTTACCCCTCCTAGATCTTCTGCAGTGATGACAATCTCAGGAAATGAATATTTGGAGGGTCGTTCTTGGTGAACGGAATTTACATCTAACCGCCTGATATTGTCTTTGTTGCCCCTAATAGTGGGGCCGCCTCCTGAGAAGCCGCCTGCAATGGTGTAGACGGCTGCATCATCTGTATCGGAGCTGTCGGCCTGTTGATTCTTTTTGGTCGACTGCTTTTTTGAGGAAGTGTTCCCCGTAGATTTCTTGACATAAGTGTCAAGATCACCTTGCTCAGCCAGGCGGTCCAGATACCGCATGAGAGTGATGCATTCATTGGTGTGATGACCAACATCTTCATGATAATCACAGAATTTTTCTTGGTTCCGATTGTTTGCAGAACCCTTCATGGGGACCGGCTTCTCAATTGAGATCCGTCCCTTGATTTCCTTTAGGATAAATTGGATATCCTTGTTAAACACATACTTTGGGGAGTATGGTTTGAATTCTTTTTTCTTCTTCTGGGACGGCTGTTTAGAGGAAACAGTTGCCCAGACCTCTTTTCTCTTCTCGTCTTTGTTTGACGACTACTTATGTCGTCCTTCTCTTTTGTCGGACCTTTTCCCGTCTGACTGTTTTACCGTACTACAAAGATCAGTCGCCTGTATATAGACTTCCGCTTCAATCAAAGCCTCTTGAAGAGTCGCCACCCTCTTTCGGACCAAATCAAATTTGAAGGTCGACCCGTCTTTGAGACCTCTGAAAAAGTCAGTATAGGCTACTTCATCCGGTAACCCTTGAATCTGTATTCTCATCAGGTTAAACCGCCTGATGTAAGAACGAAGCCCCTCCTTCTCGCCCTGCTGAATTGTTCCTAAATCAAGGGTCGTCTTCTTCGCAGGGATGTTCATAGCGAAGTTGGAGGTGAATAAGTAAGCAAGCGTCTTGAAGTTATTTACACAACCAGCCGGCAGGTTGCCGAACCATTGTTGTGCGATTCCTTTGAGAGTCGCTGGGAAACACTTGCACCAAGTGGGATCATCCAACCCTTGAAGGTACATCAGGTTGGTGAATGCCATCAAATGGTCTTCTGGGTTAGTAGTGCCGTCATAGGCGCCTACTAATACATTTTTCACTTTGGCCGGCTGAGCGGCTTCAGTAATTTCCTTGGAGAAGGCTGACGGCTGTTCACCAAGTCTAAGCAACCGTAGCTGCCAGTCCATAGGTTGGACATTTTTTGCTGTATGTCCACCAAACGGAGGTGGCTGTAAAAAATAATGTTGTTGCGGTACAAACGGTAAGTTTGGTACCGCCTGGTCGCTATGAAAGCCGGACTGACGGGAGGTGCCGCCTGACTGACCCTCATGATACGACTGAGTATGCCTTATTGAGGTATTTCGCAGACTGTCTTGGAAGTTTGAAGTAGAGGCCGACTCTGACAATCGGTCACTCTTCTTCTGCTCTAGCAGTAGCCGAGCGTCTGTGTATGTTTTCCTCGACCCGTCCGCCTGAATATGACGAACAGGTTTCCTATTTCCTGGAGTAGGAAACGGTATTTTGTGAAATCAAGGGCAGGTGGCTCCCACTTCCTAGATTTAGGATGAGGGGTCGCCTCTCGCCCTTGAACTGGTTTCCTCTTCAGTGAAGTGGAGGGTTTCTTAGCCGACTGCTCCTTGTCCAGAGCAGGCGGCTTCTTGTTGATCAACTCTTGAATTTCTCCCTTGAAGTCCCTCATGAAGGTCATGAGTTCGTTCCTTGTGATGGGAGCAAACCCATCAGTCGGCTACTGCCGAACAGGCGGTGCGCCTGCTGGCTCACTTCCAGTTTGAAGATGTTCCCATTCTCTCCTTTCGGTATGACGGGTACGTCGGGCCCTTAGGGTCCCGTCTGAAGCTGTGTGAGCTTCAACTTCAAATTCATTCTCAGTATCGTGGTCCGATTGAACTTGAGGGTCGTCTAGGGGACGCCTCTCTTCAGGAGTCGGTACAGACGTGGATGCCATCTCAGAAGTACTCTCCCCACAGACGGCGCCAAAATGTTTCGGGGTTTTCTGATGTCCTGCGGGAGAGTTACAATTCCGAGACTGGAACCGGATGCATGTACCTGCAAAACAAACAGATGCTCCGGATGATTGGAGATCCGCCTCCGACAGTCAAGTTAGTACTTGATTAAGGAGTAATTAATGCGGAAATTAAAGTGATTGGGTCTCTCTAGGTGAGAGTGTTTAATGTGTGTAATTTGCGTTTTTAGCGTAATCTCCCTTAATGAGGATTAAGGGAGGTATGTATAACCTCGAGAAACGTGTCAATCTAGATTTAGGTTAACCTTGGGCTGATTGGGCTTCCCTCGGAAGTTAGGCCTAGGTGACCGGTTATCCCAGGTGTCATGGGAAGGACACGTGTCGTGTCGTAATTGGTCCATAGTGGACGGATCATTGCTTGACACGTGGCAGGCTCCTATTAGCCCATGTGACGGACACATGGCGGAACCTGATTGGTCCACTTGTCAGATGGTGATTGGTGGGGAAAAATCCCCTAATCACCTGTAGGGTAAAAAGGCAATACGATCTACTTCAAATAATTCCTTCTGGGGATCTCCTTCGTCCCTATGAATTCCGTATTTCACAAGAAGTAGAGAAATTTGACACATATTGGAGTACTAGACCTTTATGGGAAGTGATTACCCAAAAGGTTCCTCCTTCTTTGCCCAATGATGTGAAGAGATGGCTTCTTAATAAGCCTACAAAGGACATGAATAAAAATCAGAGTAGAACCAATGTTAAGAACCGTCTAGGTGACAAAGTGGTTCCTGTTAAGGAACGCTTGGGTGAAAAAGTTGATTTTAAAACACCTGTGATGCCTTAAAAGAAAGGCACTACTAAGGATAAAGGGAAAAGAAAATCTGACACTTCAGAAAAGAAGGTTTGGGTGGAAAAGAATCATGGAGTCCTAGCTAAGGGAGAAACCATTTACTCTAAAATTAAATGTAGGTCCTCTAAACGATGCCTACTAGCTAAAGTCAAGGATGATGAAGAGGATGCAGATAAAAATTGGAAGAGGGCAAAGAAAGAGAAGAAAGATTGAAGCATTGCTTAACTTCCAATTTATTAGACTAATTTAAATTTAAAGACAATTTTATTTTATTTAAATTCCATAAATAATGTAATTTTTTTACTTTATTTTATTAATGCAATTTCAGCTTTTTTAATTAATCAACTTTAAAATTTAATTTATTAAAGCAATGAAAAAAATTATTTTATTTTCCAGAAATTTTCTCGAATACGGAAGTCAAAAAATTTCCGAAATACACCGAAACTTGCCCAGATATTCGCAAAAAATCAGCGCCGCTGTTTTTCGTCTGTCGCCAGACGTTGCTGCCTGTCGCCGGGCGACAAGCTTTGTTGCCTCGCACTGCAGTCTGTCATCTGGCGATAGACTCCTTTTTGTGGCGCTGCTATTGCATTGAGTTTTTATTACTTCTGGGATGGGAGGTTTGCGAAAATTAAAGTGGTCACTCCCTGTAATGGGTTGCCTACGTATCCTTTCCTAAGGAATCAGGCCAAACGTAGCTCTCTTGAGAGTCCTACTCAAGTAGTTATAGGTAGTACTTTTTAAGTTGGTCAAGGTTCGTCATGTTAGAGAATTCATTGCCATCCATATCAGTTAGTTTTGCTGCACCTCCAGACATAATGGTTTTGACAATATATGGTTCAGACCAATTAGGCCTAAATTTGCCCCTTGGATCCAAAATATTTTTCCTTAACGCTTTTAACACCAAGTATCCTACTTTGATGTTTCTTGTCTTGACCTTCTTATTAAAGTGCCTAGCCATACGGGTTTGATAGCATTGGGTATGATGTAGAGCTTCTAGTCGTTTTTCATCGAGTAGAATTAACTCTTCATATCTTGCTCTAGTCCATTCAACTTCATCGAGTTTGCTTTCTAGTGCGATGCGTAGAGATGGTATCTCTAGCTCTACGGATTGTACGATATCCATTCCATAAACCAAGGATAATGACGTATTTCTTGTTGATGTACGAATTGACGTGCGATAACCCCAAAGTGCAAAATGGAGTTTGTCATGTAATTTTCTTTCATTTTCTCGATAATAGTATTTAGATTTTTGTTAGCCCCCTCAACTGCTCTATTTGCTTGAGGTCAATAAGGGGAAGAGTGATGATGTTGAATAACATATTTTTGTAATAATTCTGTACATTCTGCTTGAAAGTGAGTTCCATTGTCACTTATTATCTCATGTGGGACTCCATATCGACAAATAATATTCCTATCTATAAAGAGTGCTACATGTTTTGCAGTGAGTTTAGCATATAACTGTGCTTCAATCGACTTTGTGAAGTAATCAATTGCTACTAAGATGTATTCTTGAACTCCTGTCCTAGGAGGGGTGATTTTACTAATAATACCAATTCCCCAAGTAGAGAATGGCCATGGCGAAGTGTAGGTGTAGAGTAGAGACGGAGGAACATGCAATGTTGTAAGTTAGCGTAAATTTGACACTTAGGGCATCTTTTTACATATTGATGACAATCCCTATTCATGGTGGTCCAATAATATTCTTCTCGCATTATCTTTTGGACTAGAATTTTTCCGTTAACATGAGTTCCACAAATGTCTTCATGGACTATCTTCATAGCTCTTTTGGCTTCCTTTTTTCCTACACATAAGAGGGCCTGACCCTTAGGTACCCTTTTATGTAACTCGTTGTCTATGAGTACGTATTGGGAAGCCAAGAGTCTTAGTGCTCATTTTCTCTTTAGCATAAGGAGGATATTCTCCTTTGGTGACGTAATTGAGTATATCCGTATACCATGGTTCTTCTTCTTCTTCCTCTTCATCTTGGACCGCTTCATCCTCTTTTATGGCTTGAATGTAAGTCGGTTTATGCCTTTTTTCTATGATTAAAGGCATTTTCTCAATTTCCGTAGGAATCCTAACCATTGAGGCTAGTCTTGCCAAGGCATAAGCAAATTGATTTTCCTCTCTAGGTAGATAGGTGTATTCTACCTTTTCCAACTGGTTGGTGAGAGTTTCCAGATAGGTTTGGTAAGGGGTAAACTTTCACTCCTTACTTTCCATCTTTTGGAAATTTGGTTAATGATCAAGGAAGAGTCTCCTTATATTCGTAATTTCTTTACTCTCGACGCCAAAGCTGTTTTGAGGCCTACCACGCATGCTTCGTATTTGGCAGCGTTGTTGGTAACGTCGAAATCTAACTTTATGGAGATTGGAACGTGCTCTTCTTTAGGTGATACTAATAGTACTCCAACGCCACATCCTTTTTGGTTTGAGGCTCTATTGAAGTATAAAGTCCAAGTATCATCTTCTGTGACCATCAAGCCTTCATCTGGAAATTCGTTGTCATGTACAGGCGTCAAATCTTCTATTGCGAAATCCGCTAGGAAGTCCGAGACAACAGATCCGTTGATAGCCTTTTGAGGCATGAATCTTACATCTAATTGGGCTAAGTTGACTATCCACCTTGATATACGCCCATTGAGTGTAGAATTTTCGAATAGATACTACAAAGACTGTATGCACGAGCATGTAATGTCTTAACTTGGTTGTGGCCCACACTCATGCGAGGCACAATTTCTCAAGCAGTGTGTAGCATACTTCATACTCGAGCATTTTCTTGCTTAGATATTATATTGCATATTCTTTTCCTTCTACTTCTTGTGCAAGCATAGCCCCCATTGTCTCCTTGGTGACTCTTAAGTATAACCTAAGACGGATCCCTGGAAGCGCTGGTGCTAATACGGGAGGATTTACGAGATAGGCTTTGATTTTCTCAAAGTCTTTTTGACACTGGTTGTCCCATATTAGTGGCACATTATTTTTGAGCTTCTTGAATATTGGTTCACATATTGTTGTTAGCTTCGATATGAACCTACTTATGTATTGCAACCGGCTAATAAATCCTCGAATTTGTTTCTCGGTTTTGGGTGGTGGCATTGACATGATTGCCTTGATCTTGGTTGGGTCTATCTCTATTCCTGTAGAGCTTATGACGTATCCTAAGAGCTTGCTTGAGGTGACTCCAAAAGCACACTTAGATGGATTCAACCACACGTATTTTCTTAGCCTTTCGAAGAATTTTCTTAAGGCTACCTGATGTCCTGGGCGATCTTTTGATTTCACAATCATATCATCCACATATACCTCAACCTCTTTGTGCATCATCTTATAGAGTAGTACAGTTGCTGCTCGTTGGTAAGTAGCACCCGCGTTTTTCAACCCGAATGGCATTACCGTGTAACAGTAAGTACCCCAAGGTGTTATGAATGCAGTTTTCTCCATGTCTTCTTCCGCCATGAGAATCTGTTTATCCACGTATCCATCCATAAATAAGAGAACCGCGTCATTTGCTTTATTATCTACTGAAATATCGATGTGTGGTAAAAGGAAGTCGTCCTTTGGACTTACCTTATTTAAATCTCGATAGTCGACACAAATTCTTACCCTTCCACCCTTCTTCGGAACTGGGGCCACATTTTCTATCCATTTGGGGTATTTGGATACCCTGATAAAACCTGCAGTTATTGGCTTTTGAACTTCTTCTTTTATTTTAAGATCTACGTTAGGTTCCATTCGATGCAGCTTTTGTTTTACAGGCTTCATTCCCGGAATTAGTGGTGTAGTGCGTTGAGCTATTTCTCTATTAATGCCTGGCATATCTTCATATGACCAAGCAAATACATCGATAAATTCTTTGAGTAAATTAATTAATTTGGTTCTTTCTTGTTTATTAAGCGTTAATCCGATTTTAACTTCTCTTTTAATGGTTGAGTCATTTGAAATATCAACCATTTCAGTATCCTCAATTACCGGTGTTTTCTTCTCAAGTTTTCCCATTGCTTTAATAATTTCTTTGTCATTTTCATAGTTAGTTAAGAAATGCTCGTCATCTTGGGTTAATGAAAAACACGAGGAGTAAGAGGAAGAAGACATATTATTAAATTCGGAAACCATTGCATCGAATAAAGAAATGTCCTCAGGGACTTGATTGCTAACTATCCTAGGAGTAGATTCTAAAATAGAAGAAGGAGAAGAAGGAAAAGGTGCTACAGCTAAGGACTTAGAAGACTCTACAGGGAAAGACTCTGAGTCTGACTCTGATGTCTCTTTAAACATTGGTCCTTGTCCTGTTGTTATTGATATTTTTCTTCCACTCGGAGTAATCACCTTTACTGTCTTGCGCCATCCTTGTACTAAACTCTGCTGGAGTGATGAGCTTCGAAGGGTCAAAATTCTCGTTTTGTAGGACCGTTTGAATGAGCGAGGAGTTATCCTCTATGTACTTTGGCTCATCCTTCTCGCGCCCAAAGAGGAGTCCCATGACCTTGAAGTCAAATCATGGGGGTGCTTTCTCCTTACGAATAGGAGTTGGGATCTCATCTAGAAAGTAACAATTAAGAAAGATTTTGAGCCCAGGTTGCCTCATGCCATTTACAACGAAAGGTGCGGGAAATTCGTAGCATGGATAGTCCTCTCCTTCTCTTATGAACTGTCCATTGGGAGTAAGAGGATATTGGTCCATTGGTATTTCTTTCTATTGGGTGCGAGCGTTCCTACGCATTGTAGACCTTTCCTAGGCTCTTTTAAGATCTTCCCAAGTTGGTTCGAAACTAAGTTCGAAAGTATCTAACTTAGGGAGGCTAGGTAATTCTATTTGTTTTGCTATCTTCTTTTTTCTTTCCTGGAGTCATTCCCAGAAAGTGTCCTTGTCTCCTGAGAATAGCATTTACTGTCATATTAGAGTTAGGGTCGTGACAAAGAGGGGTCCTTTCATCCTCCTCGATTAAGGAGACCTCTTCGTTAAAGCCCCACAAGTCTTCATCATTCTCATCGTGCTCCACATTAATAATCGGATTTTCGACGGCTTTGATCCTCATCGGTGAAGCATCAATTGTAATAGGGATCCCTCCCACTATAGCATTTACTTGTTGGTGAAGAGATGAAGGGACGGCCTTGGGGTCATGAATCCAAGGGCGTCCCAAAAATAGGTTGAAGGAAGCCTTAATTTCTACCATTTGGAAGGTAGTGGCATGTTCTATTGCTCCAGTCATCACATTCATGCTGATTTTTCCAAGTGCTTGGCGACGAGTATTGTCGTAGGCTCTTATTCCTTGTGTTGACGGGGTTAAATATTCATCCCTTATTCCTAACATTCTCGCAGTTCTGAGTGGACAGACATTGATTGCCGATCCATTATCTACGAGAGTCATTGGGACATTCATCCTCTTGCAGACTACTGTGAGGTTTAAAGCCTTGTAATTCTTGTCACCTTCCAGAGATAAATCCTTGTCAAAAAAGGTGATTAGATTGATAGGACTAGGGAGATCACTCGTAAGGAATTTAGCCAACCCCTCAGGAGTGGTTTCGAAATCTATCCCTATCTTATCCAAGGCGTTTATTACCGCTATGCTATGTTCTCGGGATATAGCTAGAAGTTTCCATACGTTCATTTATACCTTAGTCTTTTTGAATTGTTTGACAACATCGTTGTCCTCTATAATTGGTATGGGAACTTGTTGCACAGTAGGAATAGGTTGTGTAGAGATGGGAGGTTGCATTCTCCCAGATCTTGTGAGGACGTCTATGGGTGAATCTTCTACATCCCAAAAGTTTCTTATCGGATATATGAATGAAAGTGGAGGTTCTTCCATATCCTTAAGATAGACGTCTTCATCATCGTTGTCTTCAACCTCATTGATGTTAATATCTTGTTCTTGTGGGATTTGAACTAGCTTCTTATTATCAATCATCTTCTGAATTAAATCTTTGAATTTAAAACAGTTCTCAATGGTATGTCCCCCTGATTGATGGTATGGACAGTAAAACCTATTTTTCCTCTTTAATGACTCAAATGGTCTCGTTTTGAGAGGTTTGACCTTACCACTCTCGGAGAGAATTTTGAACATATTAGCATAGGAGGTTCCAATTGGAGTGTAGGGCTTGCAACTCTTCTTGGGTGTGTCAATTACTTGGAGAGAAAATGGCTTCTTCTGCATAGGTGGAACTTTAACATATTTTCTTTGAACCACCTTTTCTTGTTTCTTCGCTAATTTAATAGCTTCACATAACAAGTCTATTCCATCCCACATTAATCATATGAGAATCCATACTTCTTCCTTAGTTGAAGGTTCTTGTTCAGAAGGAAAATCATCCATGGCATCGAAAAAGGTTTCCTCCTCTTCTTCGATAGCATGAATTTATTCAACACATTTGATGAGGGATGATGGATCAACATGGTTTTCCTCATCAGAGATAACCAAAGAGTCAGAGAGAGGTGTGTTGTTAATACTTGGCTTCTTACTTGCAGGGGGAAATGGAAGCTTATTGTTGTCAATCAAGTCATGGATAGTTTCCTTAAGCTTCCAAAAATTCTCAATCAGATAGCCCCTACCTTGGTGATACTTGCAATGTGCGTTGGGGTTCCAGTTAGTTGTCCTCTTTTCAACAATTGGATCCCCGAATGGTCCAATAGGAGTTATAAGACCTTTTGCATTCAAATGCGGTGTCATAACTCATACCAATAGGAGTAAAGTTCCTCTTAAATGGTTTCTTTTGTCCTTGGTTGTTCATAGAAGGGATTTCACTCAAGTTAAAGGTACTAACAATATTTGAGTGGGTGTTTTTGGAAGAAGAAGGATTGTTGTTCCTCTTACCTTTCCAGCCACTGTTGGAGTTATTGTTAGCAGCTTTTTGTTTAGCAAGGTCATCTTCAATGTTAATCCCAATATCATAGACGTCCTTGAAAGTATGAAGATTGTTTTGGTACTTAAGATGCTTGGAGTACTTTTCTTGGAGGTTCTTAATGAACATTCTCACATATTGTTTTTCACTTGGTAATTCAATCAGCCTAGTAGAGGTTTCTCTCCATTTATTAAAGAAAGAAGTGAAACCTTCATTCTCTTTTTGTTTAAGTATTTCAAGTTCCCTGTGATCAGTTTCAACTTGAATATTGCATTTTTACTTATCAATGAAAATGTTTACAATTGATTCCCAAGTACAGGTTTTCTCTTTTTCAAGGGAAAAGAACCATTGTTGGCAAACGGTTTCAAGTGATAGAGAAAATAAAGAATGAAATACTTTTCTATCAATCCCCTTAATATTCATTATAGTTTCAAAGGATCTTAAATGAAAATAAGGGTTATCAGTTGCCTTGAACTTTGGGATGTCGTTGGCATTGAACTTCTGCATAAGAAGCTCCTAGTCCACCGAGACCCCTTACGAGCTAATGCCCTGAAACCTGTAGTCATTAGATATCTTGCTCAAGCTCTCTTGAATTGAGCTCCATTTGTTGTTGCTTCACACAGTCATTGATTTGGAGGGTTAAGGTCTTTAGCCACTCATTAACACCATCCATTTTCTTCTTGAGTTCATTGACTTCTTCTTGACTTGCCATTATCTTCTTAGCTTTTCTTTTCTGACCGATTGGTTTATCAAAAAGTTGTACTTGAACGAAATGGTTGTCTCTTATCAAACGCCATTCCTTTCTTGACCACGCGCTATAAATTAAACCATTTTATTTATTTTAATGACTTGACTCAACTTGACATTGACTTTACGGGTTTATAAAGAAAAAGAAAAAAGTAAAAACAAAAAAAAGGTGCATGTTTTTGGTGATCAAGTATATGGGTTCAAACAAGTGGTTTAATTGGAGGATTAATATCCAACTTACCCCCTAAAAAATGACGGAAAACACGCGCATACAAGACTCACTAGACATGGTCAAAGTGTACACACATATTAGTGTGTGCTTAATTTGTGAGTACAAGTGACATGCTTTGACTCTTGTGTAAGACCATGGGACTAAGTGTTTAGACTCAATTAAGGACTAATCAAGGTTACTGACATTAACAAAATAATCAAACTGATTAACAAACTGTTTGATTAGACTCGTCGTGATGACTCAAGAAAAATTCTGAACTGTCACCAAAGCAACAGGACAGTCGCCGCACACTGCAGTGCAGCGCCAGACGACATAGTTGTCGCTCGGCGTTGCACAACAGTGTTTGGCGCTACAGCCCAAATCTTTGTGCCATTAATGGAACAATAACCTAGGACTATGTAGACACCCATTTGTGTCTCCCCAAAACCAAACCCAGTGATGAGTACCTTTCGCATCGAATCATAATCCAATGAAGTGAAAGTGTGGAAAGTTTAGTGTTGTGGATAGTTTTAATTTCTTTTCTCTTCTCTCTGTTTTTGAAAACTTATTTCAAGAAAAAAAGCCAATCCAGTTTGGTTGGTCCATGATATGGGTCCAATAGTAGTGTAGTTGGATGGGGCTTGACAAGAGCTTTCCAACGATATATTATAAGCCCAATTCCGATGAATATTGAGGAAGTTATGGCCAATTTACTGAACTGGGCCCAGTTTGAGCCTTATATGCGGCCCAATGATCTAAGGGAGGGCCTAATATAGATTTATCATTCCTAATGCAATTAGAAATGGTTTTAGTCTTCTAGATTCTTCTAGAAGGTTCTTTTCATTCCTAATTCAATTAGCATTGATAAATTGACTTTTGTTGACTTTTTAGAGTTTTAATTAGAAGAACGTTTTTAAGGAAGATACGATTTTATCCTCCTGTACGGCAATTTCTATCTGATTTTAAGAAAACGCCTGAATTTCTGAATCAACGCCAAACGTCAGCTGTAGCGCCTGGCGCTACGCTTGGCGCCTGGCGTTAATGTTGGCGTCTGGCGCCAATAGCCAGCGTTGGCGCTAATTATTTTTTATTTGCTTCAGAACTCTGTTTTGATATTTTATCTTTTTGGCTGATTTTCTTTATAAATAACGTCGTAAAAACTCTGTTTTCATTCACCAACTTTCATTAAGATTCTCTTCATTACTCTTTCTCTCTCTCTTTTCTAAACTAGCATTTTCTCAAATACAAAATTCCGCATTCATTAGATCTAGATACACCTAGCCATATTCGAAGTTGCCTTCGCCCTAAACGTGAAAGGTTTAATTTCTGAGGGTTTGGTCCCAAATCTCTATTTCAATTATTTAATTGTTGTTTTGTTTATTATTTTCCTTAAAGTTACTAACGTGTGTATTTTGTTATTAGAAAGAGGTACGAGGCATCAAAGTAAGTACTTTAATGGTTTTTATTGATGTTATGATATAGAGTTCATGCTTAGTTTGTTATTATGATATTCCTAGTATCATGTCAAGGGTAAATTTAATACCAATCATGATTTCTATGATGCCTTTTATGTTCTTCCTAATATTTATGATTGTTAGTATCATGTTAGGGTTAAAGATTTGATTTTTATTGTTAGTGACATGTTAGGGTTTGTTATTAATCTTGTTAGTATTATGCCTAAGATCTTGCTATAAATATTATGCTTTAATATGATTTTGATTGTTTTTATAATTGTGATGATTATTTTTATGATTATTATGTTGCATGATATTTATTTTTACTGCTTGATCACACCTTTTATGCATGTTTAAAGGGAATTTTATACTTGTAATCATGCTTATATAAGATAATTAATAATCTTGTTTAGGTTTAATTTGATTATAATTCAAGTGATCGCCAATAATAGTTTATTTGTGCATTAATATTCAACCAACATAGATTAAACAATGCGAAAAACTGGTCGAAATTAGAACGCATATTTCTGGCTCAGTATTGGAAGAATTTGGCGCTAGACATTTAACCGTACGTAGCGCTAGACGACAGATCTGTCGCCAGGCGCTACAGCTAAATCCTGGCGCCAACCTCTGTTTGCTGGCACCAAATTCTTCCAATACTGAGCCAGAAATATGCGTTCTAATTTCGACCAGTTTTTCGCATTGTTTGCTCAATCCTACTTCCTGATTGAGTTTTTTTCTCACTTTTCTAAAACCCATATGTGTTCTACATATGGACATAACCCTCTAGGAATTCATTCTCCATCTACCTGATTGAACGCTCTGAGCAACAAAGGGTACATCCGAGAATGTTCAATTGACCAAACCATGGAAGCGAGTTTTTCTAAAACTCGCGGTGTCCCATCCACCCGCGCCAACCCTTCACGGTTAGGCTTCCGCGCGGTGCATCCGGACAATTAACCATGGACCCTCTATTGACTATACCATATCCCGAACTTTAGAGAGCTAGAGCCATGGTTAGGTTGCAAACTCATTGCATCATATTGTGCCTACTTGACTAATTGTGCATTATTTGTTGTGCATATATATGTTTTCTTAACCGTTTGTTTGACTTGTGTTGAGATTTAATAAATTAATGACTTAAAGAACTTTGCCTAATTAATTAATTGATTAATTAATTTGAGTAAATAAAGTCTAATATAATAATCAGAATTGACCTAATATGACTTTAGGCATACCCCTGTTGATTAATAACACCAAAAACAGTCTCAGATTGAAGTTCCAGCATTGGCGCCAAAGTCTGAACTGTAGCGCCACTCTGTGGAGTGTGGCGCCTGGAGACATCTCCGTCGTCTGGCGCTACACTGCAAAGAGAGGCGCCAGTCCTGTCATTTTGACGACAGTTCGGATTATTGATCAAGTCATCACCTAGTGTCTAATTAACCAGTTTGCTAATTAATTCGGTTAATTTTCACTGTCAATAGTACTTTGTTAAGTCATTAATCAAGTTTAGGCACTAAGTCCCATGGTCTTATACAAGAGTCCAAACATGTCACTTACACTCGACGCACACACCAATACACACACTTTGACCATGTCTAAGATATTCTTGCATGCACGTTTTTTTTCCGTCATTTTTTTAGGGGGGGAGTCGGATATTAATCCTCCATTTTTTCTAAAAAAAAAATACAAATTATTTTTGCTTATTTTTGCCAAAAATATGCACCCATTTTTTTTATTTTTTCCTCTTTTAAAACCGTAAAAGTCAAGTCGATTCGAGTCAAGTAATTAAAACGCAAAATGGTTTAAATTACAGCGCGTGGTCAAAAAAAGGAAGGACGGTTAATCAAAGACAACCTTTTCGTACAAGTCAAACTTTTCGACAAACCCATAGCTCGAAAGAGGAAATCTAGGACACTGATGGCAACACAGGAAGAAGTTAATGAGCTTAGGAACCAACTGGTTACCGTGACTGAGGCACAGAAGCACCTCACACTTAAGATCAATGATCCCGTGAAACAACAACAGATGGACCTCATGCAAGAGAGTCTAAGAAAGCTATCTAGCGACTACAAGTTTCAAGGGCTTACTTCACAAGGGGTCTCGGTGGACAAAGATCTTCTTCCGCAGAAGTTCAATGCCAACGTCATCCCGTAAATCAAAGCAACTGATAACCCTTATTTTCGTTTAAGAGCCTTCGAAACAATAATAAGTATTAAGGGTATCGATAAGAAGGCTTTCCCCTCTCTGTTCTCACTATCTCTCGAGATCGTTTGCCAACAATGGTTCTTTTCTCTCGAGAAAGAAAAGACCTCTACCTGGGAGTCCATAGTAAACGCTTTCATTGATAGATACAAGTGCAACATTCAAGTTGAGACTGACCATAGAGAACTTGAAATCCTCAAGCAGAAAGAGAACAAAGGCTTCACCTCTTTCTTTAACAAATGGAGAGAAACTTCAGCTAAGATGATTAGTGAAAAAGAGTCTGTAAGGTTGTTCATCAAAAACCTTCAAGAAAAACATTCCAAGCATCTCAAGTATCAAAATAATCTCCATACCTTCAAGGCCGTCTACGACATTGGGATCAATATTGAAGACGACCTGGCTAAGTTAAAAGCTGCCAACAATAACTCCAACAGTGGCTGAAAAGGAAAGAAGAACGACAATCCTTCTTCTTCCAAAACCACACACTCAAACAACGTTAGCACATTTAATTTAGGTGAAGTCCTTGCTATGAACAATCAAGGACAAAAGAAACCATTTAGGAGAAACTTTACTCCTATTGGCATGAGTTATGACACCGCAATTAATCGATAAAATGCAAAAGGTCTTATAAATCCTATTGGACCATTTGGGGACCCACCAGTCGAAAAAGAGGTCGGCTAATTGGAACCCCAATGCACACTATAAGTATCACCAAGGTAGGGGCATCTCACCGAAAACTGTTGGAAGCTTAAGGAAACTATCCAAGACTTAATCGATGACAACAAGCTACAATTGCCCCCTCCCAGTAAGAAGCCAAGCATTGATAATGCACCTCTCGCTCATGCTTTGGCTATCTCTGATGAGGAAAACGAGGTTGACCCCTCGTCTCTCATTAAACCTGTCAAAGAAATTTATGCCATTGAAGAAGACGAGGAGATATTATTCGACGCCATGGATAGCCTTCCAGAACTGGCAAGTAAAGAAGACATACAATCGCTCACACTGTCTATGATGGAAGGGTCGCATTTGCTACGTGAAACTCTCAAAGCTATAAAGGAACTTCAAAATAAATATGACGAGGTTCCACTCCCGAAAGATGAACCTAAGAGAGAATTCACACCCATGAGAACGACTTATGAGGCAAAACATTTTCCTTTACAAGTCACTGAAAAACCCAAGAAGAGTAATAGAATTTACACTCCAATTGGGATCCCATATGCACAAATGCTCGAAATTCTCTCTGAGAGTGGCGAGATCAAACCTCTCGAAACGAGACCATTCGAATCATTGAAAAGGACAGATAGATATTACTGCCATTATCATCAATCAGGGGGGCACACTATCGAAAACTGTTTCAAATTCAAGGATTTAGTTCAGAAAATGATTGATGAAAAGAAACTAGTCTAAGTTCCACAAGAAAATGATGCAACCATTAATGGAGTTTGGGATAGTGATGAAGAAGATATCTACTTAAAAGATATAGTAGGCTCTCCACCGTCTGTGTTATACGCCATGGATGACCTTTCGGATAAAGAAGACTCATCGATAGACGTCCTCACAAGATCCGGGAGAATACAACCTCCTGTTTCAACACAACCTATGCCGACCACACAACAAGTTCCCATACATATCATTGAAGACAATGATATCGTTAAGCAGTTTAAGAAGACAAAAGTTGAGATGAACGTATGGAAACTTTTGGCAAAATCTCGAGAACATAGGTTGGCTGTAATGATTGCCTTGGACAAAATAGGGATAGATTCTTACACTACTCTTGAGGGGTTAGCCAACTTCCTTACAAGTGATCTTCCTAGTCCAATCAATTTTATCACCTTTTCTGACAAGGATTTACCTCCAGAAGGTGACAAACATTACAAGGCATTAAACCTAACAGTAGTTTGCAAGAGAATGAATGTCCCTATAACTCTTGTAGACAACGGATCGGCCATCAACATCTATCCGCTTAGAACTGCGAGGATTCTAGGCATAAGGGACAAAGATTTAACTCCGTCTACACAAGGAATAAGGGCCTACGACAACACTCGTCGTCAAGCTCTTGGAAAAATTACCATGAACGTAACGGCGGGAGAAATAGAACATGCTACTACTTTCCAAGTAGTAGACATTAAAGCTTCGTTCAATTTGCTGTTGGGGCGCCCTTGGCTTCATGACCTAAAGGTCGTCCCCTTATCTCTCCACCAACAAGTAAAAGCTATAGTTGGGGGAATTCCTATCACCATCGATGCTTCGCCTATGAGGATCAAGTCTATAGAAAATCCAATCATTAATGTGGAGCACGACGAGGATGAGGAAGATTTATGGGGCTTTAACGAAGAAGTCTCCTTAATCCAGGAGGATAAGAGGACCCCTCTTTGCCATGACCCCCATTCCAACATGGTTGTAAATGCTATTCTGAAGAAACAAGGAAATTTTCCTAGAATGACCCTAGGAAAGAAGAAAGGAATAGCAAAATCGCTGGAGTAACCTGGCCTCCCTAAGTTAGACACTTTCGGACTTGGTTTCGAACCGACTCGGAAAGATCTCAAGCGAGCCCAGGAAAAATCAAAGGCACGTAGAGACGCTCGCACTCAAAAGAAAGCAATCCCAATGGATCAGTATCCTCTTACACTTAATGGTCAATTTATAAAAGAAGGAGAGGACTATCCATGCCATGAATTTTCCGAGCCATTTGTTGTAAACGGCATAAGGTAACCAGGTTTTGAGATTTTCTTGGATTGTTATTTCACAGATGAAATCCCAACTCCTGTCCATACGGAGAAAGCACCCCCATGCTTTTACTTTAACTTCATGGGATTACTATTTGGGTGAGAAAAGAATGAGCCAACTTATAAAGAGGATAACTCCTCACTCATTCAAACAGTCCTACAAAGCAAAAGCTTTGATCCCTCGAACCTAATCACTCCAGCTGAAGGATCACTACAAGGGTGGCGCAAAACCGTCAAGGTGACCACTCCAGGTTGAAGGAAGATATTTATCACGACAAGGCAAGGACCAATGTTTTAAGAGTCGTCTGAGTCATAGTCTGAGTCGGAGTCCCTCCCTATGGGGTCTTCTAGGTCTTTAGTAGTAGCACCTTCCCCTCCTATTTCTTCTCCTAGAATAGTTAGTGATCAAGTCCCTGAGGACATATCACTCTTTGATGTAATGATCTCAGAGTATAATAATATTTCTTCTTCTCCTTATTTCTTGTGTTCTTCTCTAACCCAAGATGACGAGCATTGCTTAACTAACAATGAAAAAGACAAAGAAATTATTAAAGCAATGGATACACTCGAAAAGAAAACACCGGTAATTGAAGAAACTGAAACGGTTGATATCTCAAATGATTCAACTAATAAAAGAGAATTTAAAATCGGATTAACACTTAATGAACAAGAAAGAACCGATTTAATTAACTTAATTAAAGAATTTATCGATGTATTTGCTTGGTCATACGAAGATATGCCAGGCATTAGTAGAGAAATAGCTCAACACACTATACCACTAATTCCAGGAATGAAACCTGTAAAACAAAAGTTACGTCGAATGAAACCCGACGTAGCTCTTAAAATAAAAGAAGAAGTCCAAAAACAAATAACTGCAGGTTTCATCAAGGTATCCAATTACCCCGAATGGGTCGCCAACGTCGTCCCAGTTCCGAAAATAGACGGAAGGGTAAGAATGTGTGTCGACTATCGAGATCTAAATAAGGCAAGTCCAAAGGACGACTTCCCTTAAACACACATCGACATTCTGGTAGATAACACGGCAAATCACGCGCTTCTCTCATTCATGGATGGGTACGCAGGTTACAATCAGATTCTCATGGCAGAAGAAGACATGGAGAAAACAACTTTTATAACACCATGGGGCACTTATTGCTACACGGTAATGCCATTAAGGTTGAAAAACGCGGGTGCTACTTACCAACATGCAGCAACGGCCTTACTCCATGACATGATGCATAAAGAAGTCGAAGTATATGTCGACGACATGATTGTAAAATCAAAAGACCGTCTAGGCCATCAAGTAGCCTTAAGAAAAATTTTCGAAAGGCTAAGAAAATAGAAAATGAGGTTCAACCCATCTAAGTTCACTTTTGGAGTCACCTCAGGCAAGCTTTTGGGTTATGTCATAAGCTCTAGAGGAATAGAGATAGACCCAACCAAGATTAAAGCAATCATGTCGATGCCACCGCCCAAAATCGAGGAACAGATTCAGGGATTTATTGGCAGGTTGCAATACATAAGTAGGTTCATATCAAAATTGACGACGATATGTGAACAAATATTCAAAAAGCTCAAAAAGAATGTACCAGTAACATGGGATGACGAGTGTCAAAAAGCCTTTGAAAAGATCAAAGCCTATCTCACAAATCCTCCTGTATTAGCACCAGCACTTCCCGGAATACCTCTTAGGTTGTATTTGACGGTTACCAAAGAGACAATGGGAGCTATGCTAGCACAAGAAGTAGAAGGCAAAGAAAACGCAATCTACTATCTAAGAAAAAAGATGCTCAAATACGAAGCACGCTATACACCACTTGAGTAGTTGTGCCTCGCCTTGATGTGGGCCACAACCAAGTTAAGACATTACATGCTAGTGTATACCATCTTCGTAGTCTCCCGATTAGATCCACTCAAGTATCTATTCGAGAAATCTACACTCAATGGACGCATATCAAGATGGATAGTCAATTTAGCCCAGTTTGATGTAAGGTTTATGGCGCAAAAAGCTATCAAAGGATCTGCGGTGTCAGACTTTCTAGCAGACTTTCCAATAGAAGACTCGACGCCAATACAAGACAATGAATTTCCAGATGAAGAGTTAATGGTTACTGAAGATGATACTTGGACCTTATACTTCGACGGAGCCTCAAACCAAAAGGGATGCGGCGTTGGAGTATTACTAGTATCACCTAAAGAAGAGCATGTTCCAATCTCCATAAAGCTTGATTTCGACGTCACCAACAACGCTGTTGAATATGAAGCATGCGTGGTAGGCCTTGAAACAGCTTTGGCATTGGGAGTAAAAAATTTAAGGATATTCGGAGACTCTTCTTTGATTATCAATCAAATATCTAAAAGGTGGAAAGTAAGGAGCGAAAGTCTAGCCCCTTACCAAACCTATCTGGAAACTCTTACTGATCAGTTAAAGAAGGTAGAATACACATATCTACCTAGGGAAGAAAATCAATTTGCTGATGCCTTGGCAAGACTAGCCTCATTGGTTAGGATTCCCACGGAAATAGAGCTAATGCCTCTAACTATAGAGAAAAGGCACAAACCAGCATACATCTAGGATATAGAAGACGAAGAAGAAGAAGAAGAAGAAGAAGAAGAAGAAGAAGAAGAAGAAGAAGAAGAAGAAGAAGAAGAAGAAGAAGAAGAAGAAGAAGAAGAAGAAGAAGAAGAAGAAGAAGAAGAAGAAGAAGAAGAAGAAGAAGAAGAAGAAGAAGAAGAAGAAGAAGAAGAAGAAGAAGAAGAAGAAGAAGAAGAAGAAGAAGAAGAAGAAGAAGAAGAAGAAGAAGAAGAAGAAGAAGAAGAAGAAGAAGAAGAAGAAGAAGAAGAAGAAGAAGAAGAAGAAGAAGAAGAAGAAGAAGAAGAAGAAGAAGAAGAAGAAGAAGAAGAAGAAGAAGAAGAAGAAGAAGAAGAAGAAGAAGAAGAAGAAGAAGAAGAAGAAGAAGAAGAAGAAGAAGAAGAAGAAGAAGAAGAAGAAGAAGAAGAAGAAGAAGAAGAAGAAGAAGAAGAAGAAGAAGAAGAAGAACCATGGTACATGGATATACTCAATTATGTCACCAAAGGAGAATACCCTCCCCACGCTGACAAAAGAGCAAAACGAGCATTAATACTCTTGCTTTCCCAATATGTACTCATAGACAACGAGCTACATAAAAGAGTACCTACGGGTCGAGCTCTCTTATGTGTAGGAAAAAGGATGCACAAAGAGCAATGACAATATTCCACGAAGGAATTTGTGGCACGCACATAAATGGCAAAATGTTAGTCCAAATAATAATGCGAGAAGGATATTATTGGACTACAATGAATAGGGATTGCCATCAATATGTAAAAAGATGCCCTAAGTGCCAAATCTATGCCAATTTACAACATGCTCCTCCATCCTTACTCTACACCTACACATCACCATCGCCATTCTCTACATGGGGAATTGACATCATCGGCAAAATCACTCCCCCAGAAACAGGAGGCCACGAATATATACTAGTAGCAATTGATTACTTTACAAAGTGGGTCGAATCGCAATCATACACTAAATTCACTACAAAACATGTAGCACTCTTTATCGAGAGAAATATCATTTGTCGATACGGAGTCCCACTTGAAATGATAAGTGACAATGGAACTCACTTTCAAGCCGAATGTGAAGAATTGTTACTAAAATATGGCATTCAACATCATCATTCTTCCCCTTATAGGCCTCAAGCAAATGGAGCAGTCGAGGAAATTAATAAAAATCTAAAGACTATCATCGAAAAAATGAAGGAAAATTATAAGGATTAGCCTGACAAACTTCACTTCGCATTGTGGGGTTACCGCACGTCAATCCGTACATCAACAGGAAATACGCCATTTTCCTTGGTTTATGGAATGGATGTCGTACAACCTGTCGAACTAGAAATTCCATCTCTACGCATCGCGTTAGAGAGTAAACTCGATGAAGTTGAATGGACTAGGGCAAGATATGAAGAATTAATTCTACTCGATGAAAAGCGACTAGAAGCTCTACATCACACTCAGTGTTATCAAACTCGTATGGCTAGGTATTTTAATAAGAAGGTCAAGACAAGAAACATCAAAGTAGGAGACTTGGTATTAAAAGCATTAAGGAAAAATGTTTTAGATCCAAGGGGAAAATTTAGACCTAATTGGTCTGGACCCTACATTGTCAAAACAATCCTGTCAGGAGGTGCAGCAAAACAAACTGATATGGATGGCAATGAGTTCTCGAACATGACAAATCTTGACCAACTTAAGAAATACTACCCATAATTACTTGAGTAGGATACTCAAGAGAGCTACGTTTGGCCTGATTCCTTAAGAAAGGATACGTAGGCAACCCTTTACGGGTGTATCCACTTTATTTTCCAAACATCTCGCATCCCAGAATTAATTAAAAATTCGACAGAAGATCAGCGAAATATCGTCGTCACGGAAAACGTTCCAGCGCCAACAGTTGTGCATTAGCGCCAGCTGAGGACCGTTAGCGCCCGACGACGGCACTATCGCCTGACGCCAGACCGCCGAGGCCGGCGCCAATCGCAGATAGGTGGCGCCAATTCACAGTTTAAATTCTGGGAATATTTCGGTGTTTTTCGGAAAATTTTCGACTTCCGTACTCGAAGAATTTTTCGGTTTTCATTGCTTTAATAAATAAATTTAAAGTAAATAATTAATCAAAAGCTGAAATTTCATTAATAAAATAAAATTACATTATTGATGGAATTTTAATAAAGCTGAAATAAATTAACTTTAAATAAAAAAATATAAACTAAGTCTAATAATTTTAAATTAAGCAATGCTCCTAATCTTCCTTTTCTTTCCTAGCCCTTTTCCAATTTTTGTCTACCTCCTCCTCCTCATCCATAACCTTAGCTAGTAGGCATCCTTTAGAGGACCTACATTCAATCTTAGAGTAGATAGTTTCCCCTTCAGCTAGGACTCCATGCTTCTTTTCTACCCAAGTTATTTTCTCTATGGTGTCAGCTTTCCTTTTTCCCTTATCTTTTGTAGTACTTTTCTTCCTAGGCATTGCAGGTGTCTTGAATTCAATTCTTTCACCTAAGCGTTCCCTAACAAGAACCACCTTGTCACCTAGACGACTCTTCACATCAGTTTTACCCTGATTTTTCTTCAAATCCTTTGAAGGTTTCTTCAGCAACCACTTCTTCACATCATTGGGCAAGGAAGGAGGAACCTTTTGGGTAATCACTTCCCATAGAGGTCTGGAACTCCAATAAGCATCAAATCTGTATACTTCCTGGGAGACAGGGAACTCGTAGGGAGGACGAAGATCTCCGGAAGGAATATTCTGAAGTAAGCCGTATTGTCTTTTTACCCTGCAGGGATAGTAATAAGTCATATGGGACAAACTTGGAAGACGACAGAAAGGTTGCTTGTTGACACCAACCATCCTTTCTATTTTCCACCACGGGACGACCCACTTGATAGCAAAATTGCGAGATTCGAAGACCCTTTTCCATTCGTAGCGCCCCATTTTAGAGAAGCGTTTCTTCCTCCTCACGAAAAAGTTCAGAGTGTACTTCTCAATGTTGTCCGGAGGGCTAATTAATTCTAGCCTTTCCATTAGCCACATCTGTAAAAAAATTGTAATGCAAATAAATTATTATTACTATACAAAAATATATTTTTTTATTTCCGTAATTAAAAATATTATTTTTCTATTTGTAATAAAATTCGAGAGCCTCAAAAAGGTGCTTTTGGGTTCCTTTTCAATACATCAAGACTAATCATAGTCTCTCCAACTATCAATGGCATTGGATTTCTCCCTGATTCAATTTGTTCTAGTACAGTGGTTATAATTGATTGACCCTCGTTATTTTTACCACTAGTAAGAAAAAATTGATTAAGCATACAAAATAAGAAAGCCCTTCTTCTATATATATGAAAAGATTCGGAGTGAGGTTTATCAAAATAATGGCGAGAAAATTCTTTCAAATTAACTATGTTGCCATCTACTATTTTTGATAGATCCCTTTCTTTTAAATTGAAGAACCATTCTAAATCCTTGTAATAATATGCATCTATTCTAGGGATTACTATGAGGTATATTGCAGGGAAACCTAAAATAGCACCAAATTCTTCCGGCAAAGGGCTAATTTCATCATACCCTATTCTAAAGCAATGAGTATCAACATCCCAATATTCTAGAGCGGTATGAATAAAATCTAAGTCAAGATCTACCCCTTTGATACCATAAATTCCCCCCAACTGGAACACATCTAATTCTTTTCTTTCTTTGGCATTAAGAGACCGACACCATTCATGGGTGTATTGGGTAAAAGTTTTGGTGACTAGAGACATGATATTATTTTTCTAAAACTAAGAATTATTTTATTTGTTGAAATTATGAAAAGAATCAGCTGGGCAGGGGGCTATTTATGCACGAAATCGGAGCAGTTTTAATTAGGGAAGGATACGGAGTCAGCTATTTGGCGCCAGACGCTGCTATTGGCGCTAGACGACAAAGCTTGGCGCCAAACGCTAAGTGTAGCGCCTGGCGCTACACCAATACGCGTGGCGATATCTGGCGCCAATTTTCCTCGTCGTACGCGCTTTCTAAAACCGCGTTTATACCTTAATTCGAGTCTACTAATGACTTTACGGCTTCTTTGTCTTTTTCTAAACATCTTTTTTTTTTTATTAATATAGCTAGTATATTAATTTTATTATCTTTTTTGGGATCTTATTTAAACTAATTTCCAAGTTTTTATAAACCCAAGTTTTTATTTACCTTTTCCATTTTTCATTTTTTCTTTTTGGGGGAGAAAGTCGGATACCCTCCATCAATAATAAAAATGACAGAATTTTTTTTTTTCCACAAAATTACTTGTCACACTTTCTTGCACACACAAACATGCACATAATAATGATAATAATAAAAAATGAAAAAACATGATAAATAAAATAAACTCATAATAGTATGTATAGATAGAATGTGTCTAAAAAATGAGTCTAACTAAAAGGCAAATTTCTATACAATGTCAAATAAATAATAAAAAGCACAGGTACAAACTACGGCACCGGGGGAGGTAAACCCATCATCGCATAAAACTCCGTCGTACGAGGAGTAACCTCTCCACCTACTCCATCTCCAGCTCCAGTATCAGATCCAGTCTCTGCAGGAGGAGGAAAACTCAACGTGGGACCAGTCCACCCAAGATCAACCTGAGGCTGAGGCTGCGGAGGCTGCTGCGATGGCGAGCCACCCTCGTACATCCCACCACCTCTAAGAGCCGAGGTAGCCTGTCCCTGGCCTACCGGCGCAGCATGAGCACCCTCAGAGAAGGAACCTGAGGCCTCTGACACATCAGTACGGGCAGCCTCAGAATGACCACCCCTACCTCCTTAAGTAGTGCAGCGACGTCTCGAGCTAGACCTCGCCGGATCCCTCTGCACCTCAGGTCTCGTGCGGGTACGAGAAGGAATGGGCTGACCCTGAAAAAGGAATTAAAATCATAAACAAGGCAAAATCGAAGCGGTAGTGCAAAAACATATGAAAGAAAGACTACCTCCTGAACGACGTCGTCTCGACGGCAGGTAGCCACGTTCCTCATCCGGACGAGCTGGCTCCGGAAGGCATCTATACATCGTGCCATCGCCGAAACCACCTCGCGCGAGAACTGTCAAAGAAATAAGTCAGTAAACATGCATAATATATATGGACAAAGGTTGCAAATAAATAGACTTACCCGAGTATGGTGGCGAGTAATCAACCGCTCCACGAAGCGCTCGTCCTCAGGAGCCGGAGGAATCATCTCCTCAATCGTTTCATATGTCCCCTGGTAATGGATAGACAACCGGGATGGTACGAACTCAGCAGCATCGTCCTGATAAAGCAAAACCAAGTCAGTGAAGCATCACTTGGGGGCTACTTAACAAAAGATAAAAACTGAAAAATCGTACCGCCCCATCCTCAGCTGGTACAGGAACTGGAGCTAACAACGACAGTAGCTCCTCCACATAGCATCGCCCAAGGATCGTGCAAGATCGCCAAGGGGTACCAGCTCCCTCTGACATGCTCAACAACCTCGCGGCGTTAAAGATATAACGTGGTGGAGGAGCAGGAACGACAAAAATATCGGAGGAATGCTTTCTAGCAACCCTCTCTCCAAGGTATGCGATCGCTCCATAAATCCCTAGGAAATAGCGACGCTCGGCAGAATACTGCGCGGCTAACCCAGGGACTACCACGCCGACCCACGACTGGTACAACACCCCAGGCTCCTGCAAAGAGCGTCAATCAGGCGAGAATCTATCTAAAGCATCGCAAAATGGCAAATAAGAAAAGAATCATACCGCGGTGATCCAATCTCGGACATACGCAGTGGACATCCCCACACGGCGGCTGCCTCAGGAAGCGCTCACTGAAAACCGGCGCGGCGACGGTCTCGCCGGCGCAGCAGAAGGGAAGTACTCGTAGAACCAGATCTACAAGGAGTTAAAATTATCAGCAAGTGCTAGCTAAAATGTAGAGCTAAACTTTATAGGGAATAATGTTTACCTCTACGACCCTCCAAAAGCTGGATAGAGTCATAGAGCAACATTCGACCCAAAGGACCGGTGTCGACACGAATCCCTCAGCGCTCGAATGAAGTCAGCATAGGCCAAGCTAGCCCAGTCGTAAGTCCCGATCCGATGTAGATCGTGGACGGCAGGAAGGTAGTAAAGCAGCGCCCTACTACCCTTGTCAGGGGAGAACATCCCTGACAACAAAATAAGCGCAAAGATGCGCACCCGCTGCTCTCGGGTGGTCACACCATCGTCAAAATCCGCTGCTAGAGTCGAACGGCCAAACCCCCTAGCGTTGAACTAAGACGACTCTACCTCAGCTCGAGCCCGAATGGTAATCGGCCCCAACAGCTCCTCGACCTCAGGGAAAAAGACGTCGATCCCGCTGTCGAACGGCAGTGGCACGGAGCTAAACTCCGGTCCTATGATGAGACTGAAGTCGGTAGGAGTGACCATCATCTCACCCTAAGGGAAGTGGAAAGTGTTGGTGGTGTCCCAAAAGAACTCCACCAGAGCACGAACTACATGGTGACCCCCGCTGGAGGCAACCATTGCCTCTGAGGTCTCGTACAGTGCAGCAAGACCGCAGGACTCCCATAGGAGTCTCGTCTTGACATCTCTGGCGATGTACATCTTGTACAGATCGCCCAAACCGTCACAGCCGGAGCCATGACAGCGCGTCCTCCTAACGGTGATACCCCGTCTCGCCCTCTCAGAAATGTGGTGGAAAGGGGAAAAGAACAAGGTCCGCTCATCCCACTCAGGGAGTCGACCAAGCGAAGTGGACGACTCGGCGTCGTCCTCCACGGGCTCGTGCTCCCGTCGAATGTCTCGTGACCGTGAACCGGAACCTCACTGTCTAGCCATGATACATTGTGTAGAATAATCATAAATTAAGGTTCTATAGTATCTAAGGTTCGCCTAGCCGCATGATACTATGTTCGCAAAAAACAGAGTACGTAGTACTAAAACAGAGCACAAATTCAAATTGAGCATAACGGCATTTTTCAAGCAATCAAATAATTTCTTGCAATACTATAGTAATTATTGTGACAAATTGGACAAGAATTGCTAGCAAAAACATCAAGAACAGGCCACATTGTATTCTAGACCTCAAGAGGTCTAACAATGGCAATTCTTTCATATCTTCGCCAAATTGAGTCAAACAAGTCTCAAATTACTCCCAATGCAATATATAAACATAATCAAGCAATTTCATGGCATAAAATTTGACAAACAAAGAGAATTGAGCATTCTAAGTTTCAAAAATTCATCAAATTCGAAAATAAACACATACAAAATTCATAAAAATCGGTGTAAGTTTGAAGAAAACTTACATAGATCGGGAAAATGGATGAAACAAGCTTTAATTTGCAACAAATTTGGGCAAATTTGGGCAAATTTGGTTGAGAAACGAGCAAGAACAAAGCAAGTGAATTTTTGGAAATTTTCGAGTAAAGACGCGACGAGCAACAGCGAAAATGAAGAAGAAAAGGGGTATTTAAGGAATACCCTATTCTGGCGCCAAGCACTAGACCTTGGCGTCAACAGATAGGCTTGGCGCCTGGCGCTAATCCCAGCGTCTGGCGCTAAGGCCAGCGTCTGGCTCTAAGGCCAGTTGAGTGGCGCTGATGTTTTTTCAGCGGCGCCAGAATGTTCAGCCACTCAGTGAGGTTGTTCTACCTTTTTGCAATATATTTTGGGTTCCTTGGTACGCCATTTGGCCCTCTAAGCAATTTGACGCGATTTTTAGTAATCGGCTTGATTGCACAAAGTGATCAACCTGATGAAAGATCGTCTCACTTAGCTTAAAGCGCCTAAGTATTGGCTCATTAACAAAAGGTACCGACATGCTGGCTCATTCGCAAAAGGCACCGACATACAGGTTCAAAGCAACAAAAGCGCCGACGTCCAGGCATAGCGGAAGCAAAGTTCAAGCGAGCTTTTAAAGATCGACAAGCAGAGATCTTTGGTAATTTCCTTGGAAATTTATCGCAACAAATAAGGATAGCTTCAAGCGAGGATATCTTCGACGGCATTCCCTAGATTGTGGAGAGTTGTCACAAACAACTGAAGATGATTTCAAGCGAAGTCGTCTTCGATAGTATTCCCTTGGACGTGGAATATTATCAAAGAAGAAGAGGATTGTTTCAAACGAAACAATCTTCGATAGTATTCCCTTGGACGTGGAATATTATTAAAGCGGAAGATGATCGTTTCAAGAGAAGAAATATTTAATATTGGAAGCAGTTACAAGCGTAGCGGTTTTCAAGCGGGATGACATTCTCCTGGCAGGAGGTCATCAAAACAACAGTAAAGCAGCAGCAAATTGATTACTTTCAGAGACATGTGCTCGACGGTGCAAGATACGCGTTTCTTAACTCTCTTATCTGCTTAACTAACACTAGTTCGCAAGTATCGGCGTTACAAGAGTGGTTTAGGATCGCAGAACGTTCTGGATCATTCTCCGTCCCTATCGATACTTTGACTTTCATTTTCAAAACTTGCGTTTCTCCAAACTCAGTCAAAGTGGGGGCTTCTGTAGACACCCATTTGTGTCTCCCCAAAACCAAACCCAGTGATGAGTACCTTTCGCGTCGAATCATAATCCAATAAAGTGAAAGTGTGGAAAGTTTAGTGTTGCGGATAGTTTTAATTTCTTTTCTCTTCTCTCTGTTTTTTAAAACTTATTTTAAGAAAAACAGCTAATCCAGTTTGGTTGGTTCATGATATGGTCCAATAGTAGTGTAGTTGGATGGGGCCTGATATAGATTTATCATTCCTAATGCAATTAGAAATGGTTTTAGTCTTTTAGATTCTTCTAGAAGGTTCTTTTCATTCCTAATTCAATTAGCATTGATAAATTGACTTTTGTTGACTTTTTAGAGTTTTAATTAGAATCAAAGAACGTTTTTGAGGAAGATACGATTTTATCCTCCTGTACGGCGATTTCTATCTGATTTTAAGAAAACGCGTGAATTTCTGAATCAGCGCCAAACGCTAGCTGTAGCGCCTGGTGCTACGCTTGGCGCCTTGCGCTAGCATTGGTGCCTGGCGCTAATGTTGGCATCTGGCGCCAATAGCCAGCGTTGGCGCTAATTATTTTTTATTTGCGTCAGAACTCTGTTTTGATATTTTATCTTTTTGGCTGATTTTCTGTATAAATAACGTCGTAAAAACTCCGTTTTCATTCACCAACTCTCATCAAGATTCTCTTGATTACTCATTCTCTCACTCTTTTCTAAACTAGATTTTTCTCAAATACAAAATTTCGCATTCATTAGATCTAGATACACCTAGCCATATTCGAATTGCATTCGCCCTAGAAGTGAAAGGTTTAATTTCTGAGGGTTTGGTCCCAAATCTCTATTTCAATTATTTAATTGTTGTTTTGTTTATTATTTTCCTTGAAGTTACTAACGTGTGTATTTTGTTATTAGAAAGAGGTACGAGGCATCAAATTAAGTACTTTAATGGTTTTTATTGATGTTATGATATAGAGTTCATGCTTAGGTTGTTATTATGATATTCCTAGTATCATGTCCAGGGTAAATTTAATACCAATCATGATTTCTATGATGCCTTTTATGTTCTTCCTAATATTTATGATTGTTAGTATCATGTTAGGGTTAAAGATTTTATTTTTATTGTTAGTGACATGTTAGGGTTTGTTATTAATCTTGTTAGTATTATGCCTAGGATCTTGTTATTAATATTTGATGAGTGTCATTTATGGCACTCATAGGGTAGTCTTTTAGGGTTATTTCTTTCCCCTTTTCATGCTTTCTTCTCTAATTTTTGGTCCTTTTTCCTTTAATTTCTCTTTTTCCTCTTTTCTTTATGATTCTCGTGTTTTTATCGTGTTTTCCTTTATTTGGCTCTTTTCCCCTTTTATTTCCTTTCTTTGTTTACTTGTGTAGGTATTGTGAGAATCACTTTGGAAAAGGATTCAATTTGGGACCTTAATGATCAATCAAGGAAGAAGCATTTGGCTAGAGAGGGCTTAGAGAGGCCTTGGAGAGGCCTCGGAGAGGTTTCCAAGGCAAATCAAGCAGGCCGCGGGCGCGGGTAATCTTGCCGCGGGCGCGGGCCTATGTTACTCAAAATTGCCAAAACTTGGCAGGAACTTGCCGCGGTTGCCCCGCGGGCTCTCCGCGGGCGCGGGTAAAATGGAGAGGCCGCTCTATTTAAAGAGACCGCGACCCCCTGATCAGGCTTTGAGAGTAGGGGATTAGCCGCGGGCACGGGTTTCACTGCCGCGGGCGAGGGTCTCTGTTGCCGCGGGCGCGGGTTTCACTGCCGCGGGCGAGGGTCTCTGTTGCCGCGGGCGCGGGGTCTGCCCAGATAGCCCGCGGAGGGTTCCGTACCCATTTCTCCGCGGGCGCGGGTCTATCGACAGAGGGCGCGGGAGCTGCCGATTTCTTCTTTGCTTATAAATAGAATTGTATTTCCTTTTTGAAACCAACTTTTTGATAATTTTCATTAGCTTAGTTTTAGAGAGAGAATCTAGAGAGAAGTTAGAGAGAAGTTCTTGGTTTTGGATTTGTAACTCAACATTTGATCAATCAAGTTTGGATTTCTTCATTTTCAATCATCAATATTAGTGAGAATCTCTTCCTTCACTACAACAATTAATCACTTTTGCCACGAATTATGCCATGGGAATATGAAATTCGTGGCATAATTTGATCTAGCCACTGGAAAAATAAAGTCAACAAAAAACTTGATATGTCAACAAAATTTTATGCCACGGGAAAAAGGAAATTCGTAGCTAATTGAAACTTGTGCCACGACTAAATTTCTTTTCCGTGGCAGATAAACACTTATGCCACGGGTAATTATGTTCCCGTGGCAAATTGACACTTGTGCCACGACTAATATTATTCTTGTGGCAAACAAACACTTTTGTCACGGATATTATTTTCGTCGTGGCATTCAATCTAACACTTCTGTCAGGACTGTCACGTTTAATTTTATTTTTGTGTCAAACATATATTGATACAAACCGATCACGTTGTTTAAGGAAAATAAACTTGGACTAATTCCATAATGAATCTTACAGCATAGAAGTAATTATTATTTTTATGGTTAAATATACAATTATTTTTAACCATGAGATATATAATCTTTTTTCTTTATTACAAATTTTTTTCTTTATTACAAAATCCATAGGTTTTTAACTATTAATAACATGGTTCAAAAAAAAAAAAAAAACTATTAATAACATTGATTGTATGAATTAATATCTATGTCAAATCTATAGTAAAATTGATGGAAACTTGATTATGCACTACTATAGTCGTATGACATTTACAAAAAAAAAAACAAAAAAAAAATAAATTAAAATGTCATACCTTTATAATTATTAAAACAAAAAAACAATTTGGTTTAAAAAAAAAATCATAAAAGTGGCACAAAAATATTAAAATTTATTTATTTCTTTTTTTTTTTTTTTTTTTTTTTTTGCATTTTTTAAGCTTAGTTAATAATGCAGAATTGCAGATAGTATAACATATACTTACAAGAGGTTATTCTCATAAAACTTGTGTAAATTATACATTGCAAATTCTTTACAAATAAATAGAAGTTTCAAACATGGCTGGAAGCCTGTATAACAAATGAAAACAGCAGCAACATATGGACATTGATTACATTGGAATGATCAAGACAACAGCAGTAGCAGCATCGTATGGACAACAAAACAAACAACTACAGCATCAAGCGCATATGTTCCCATATACAACCACATCTGTCCTGACATACACGACACATAATCTGAAATATGAAACGAAGCAGAAGCAGATGCAGCAACACTCAGCAAATGCAACAACAATAGCCTTGTTTCACCTTAAGCTATTCTCTCACATTCTTAATCCAATTAGCAACCTCCTTCTCAAACGAAACGTCAACAAAAAATCCTTCTCTTTAGCGATGAAATCAATGGCAGATTAATCACTTGTAGAAATTCATTCCATTAGCTAACAATCTTCATCTTGTTGTCAAGCAAGCTGCTTACCCTGTTCCAATCATCAGCGACTAATTATCAATTTGTGTTTCGAGTCATAGAACTTGATGCATGTACATACATATAACAACTTACAGCAAATCAATCTAAGATGCTGCAACTCAAACATGTGGAAGCAAGTAAATGTGCGGGTTGACGATTAGATTACCCATACCTACCAAGCGGTAACTAAATATCATTTCCTAAAGACTCCTTTGCTTGCTTGCCTGACTAGGCAATATACAAAAGAAGAATTGGTTATTTTCTTAAATGTTTCAGACACCATATGAAAGGACATTTGTAATAAAAAAAATAATAATAGATGGCTGTAATATTACACTTTCATATTAAAAAATTTACAACAGCAGCGAGAGTAGAGCAGCAGTAGTTCTAGAGCAAAGCAGCAGCAGTACTGTAGAGCAAAGCAGCACCTGGAGCAAAGAATCATGCAGCTAAAGCATAGCAGCATGCATCTGGTCCAGGAGTCTTAAAGTAATTAACCACACAAACGACAACCATTATTGGAGGGGTCTTAATTATTAATGTGAACTTTACTAGTTTAATAATACCTGGTTTGATTTTAAATGGATTAAGCAATAAGTTCCTGGAAACTGGTGAAGAGAAGATAGCCTACACCAAGCTAGAACAACCTAACATTTGTCATCAATGGATGGTCAGATGCATCATCAACTTAGTTGAGCCCCCCCTAAACTTCCTTCAAAAGCTTTTATATTTTGTTAGACTTCTAAGCATCTAATTTTACTGTTATAGCAATTAAGAATCAAATAAGTTGATGTCTTGTGGCTTTTGCTTCTTTCCTTCGAGGTTTCAGTCATTATCTTGCTGGAAAAAGCTATTTATTGTCTAGCTACTAATTCTAGAGCCTACATGGATTACAAAGGATGTATCCAAAAGAATTTTACAGAATTATGTATCTCATTGTTGGGGATGGATGACACAATACTCCCCGAACAATATTGTGGCAATAACTAGAAACCCCAACTATGTAGACCTCAAATGTCAAGCAAGCATATCAAGAAAGCATATGAAATTTTTATAATAGCTTCCTAATCTTTGACATTGCTTTTATTTAGTTAGTTATATAAGTTCAATTCACTTTCCACATTAGATTTTTATTGTTATAGACTTATGTCGTTGAATCATTTTTAGGTAGGACTACCATTGCTCCATAACTTCTAATTCCAAAACAAAAGCCTTTCCCCTTATTTATTTCTCCCTCGTCTTACCCTCATTAAACTAGTTAACTAGTTCATACTTCATATTCCAATAAGAAAAGCACCAAATGCAGACAACTAGCTCATTCTTAGATGACTGAAAAGAAAGTGCATGAAATCACCTCAAAACACATTCTGCCAACAGTAGAGATGGTATCAACTGGATATAAGCTACGAAAGGTCTCTGCACCTAGAATAATTGCATTACTCCCTGGATCAATCAGATATAGAGGAGAAAGTATATTAGCAAAACAATGCTATACATGCTCATGAAGAAAATCTGCAGTAGAAGGCTTCTAAATAAGTTGAAGTTCACTATGAGTATTAATAAAATGAAAACATGCCTTTTTGTATATACTCTAAAAATTGATCAACGAGAATCTATAAGTAACATGTAGATGTTCAGAATCTGAAAAACACTGGTATACCATCTAATACAGCATTTGCAACATCAAATGCCTCAGCTCGTGTGGGTCTAATTAAGGTTATCGGTCATGCTATCCACCACACGAGTAACCACTACTGGCTTACCAGCCATGTTACACTTGAGCAGAGCAGCCTTTTGGAATAAAAATACCTGTAAAATCCATTATAACAAGTACATTTAATCAATTAGCCATCATATTGATATTAATCTGTAGGCCTTTTAAGATATAATCAAGTTACCATTGTCTGTAGATTGTTTAAATTGCTTCATTAAAACCTTGATTCACATTCAAGAAATACACATAATTTTCCAAAAACACCATGGGAAAAAGAACTAGACCTTCTCTAGTGGGAGATCAATTCCCAAATTTCCACGAAAGAGGACAATGCCATCAGCTACTTGTAGAACTCATCAAAATGGGTCAATCCCTATATAAAGAAAGATAAAATGCACGTATCAAGCTGATCTCCTATATGACAAGTAATTGACAAGCATTAAGAGAACCCCTTTTCTACACTTAGTCAATCAAAGCATCGATCTCTTATATGATAGGATGTTGCAGAGCTCTCATCTGAACTTTTATCCATTGTTGAAATACATACATCAATATATTTATTTGATGACATCCCAACAAAGCGAACACAATCAATTGCTAGCATAAAAATACAGCCGCAGATTAAAAAAAAAATTGAATACTTCAATTCTCAGGATTAAAAAAAAAAAACTATATTATTCAGAAACCCAACTCAGTGAAAACAATGCAAATAATTCAAGAAAAACAATACTTTGTATAACCCAAAAAAAATCAAATAATTTTTAGAAAACCAATGTAGATCCGACCTCAAATCACCCATAAAATGCCAAAAAAAAAAGCAAAAACAACTAAATCAAGTAACCATCAATACATCAGCTAATTCGCTGATGGTGAGAGATTAAATACAAATTTCACAACTCATGGAAACCTCAAATTGATTTGAAGAAACCTAACTTTAGAGAAGTATTAAATTTTAGATCTTGGAGAGAAGGAAATTACCTATGAATTTGAGATTTCCCACTTGAGTAAGAGAATAGAGTAAGGTAGATGATGGATAAATGCTTGAAATCAGAAGATAATGGTATTTTCTGGTATGGATCATAAGTTATTTTCCACTTTAGAAGTTTTACTACGATTTTTCACTTTTTTTTTATATGCACTTGGAGGAGTTGGAGACTTGGAGGGAGTTTATCCGCCAATATTGCTTCTAGAAGGAAGAATTTTCCTATAAAATTTTAACCAAGTTAAATGCTTTATTGATTATGGAGGTAATTTTCCCTCCTAAATTTTCACTTAAAAGTTGTAAAATTGATTAAAAACTTTATTTGTAATATTGTAATTTAATACCCAAGTATCTAGTTAAATTAAAGATAGTGTACAACAATTACATAGTACATGGTCACTAGACATTTTATAAATATAGATTTATTATTTTAAAAATATAAATTTAATATGGTATAATTAAGTATGTAGTAGATATGAGCATAATTGTAAAATTGCACTACAGTGATAAGACAAGCTTATGAAGTAAGAAAATTTGATTCAAGTAATATAAATTTATTACATTAGTTTAGTTGTGTCGCGGTCGTGTAAAATATAAATGATATAATTGAGTAGTAAATATGAGGATCAGTTGACCATATTGGTATATAAGTTAACACCATTATGACATATTTGTATATAAGTTGTTGCCGACGACATATTGGTATAAAAGTTAACATGTGGCGACATATTGGTATATAAATTAATAAATTGAGACATTTACCCCTATTTTTTCTTCGGATGAAAGAGTGTGTTGGGTATTTGATAAAAAATAATTTGGAATAGGATTGTTAAAACATTTTTTAACAATAAACTAATTACTTTGATAATGTTGTTAGTAAGCTTTTATGGGTCCATTAATTTTTTTTAAGTTACTTTATGACTCTTTCTTAGGTTAAATGGTTAATTAAGCCCGTGGTAAACAGATGAAAGCATAAATACATATGTAATAACCTCATCAAATATTTAAATCTTACTTGTAAGAAAGAATCATAATATTGTTCATTACTCGACTTTATAGCAATATTTTGTGTTGTTACATCACCTGTACTGTGTTTGAGTGATTATTACCAAAGTTCACTTTAAAGTCAATTAATAGTAATTTAATAATTCAATGAAAGAATTCTATCAAACTCTACAATGTTAGCTGATTTATTTCATTCATCACGTTTGTCAAAGGAGAACTTTAACCATATCCATATGTTTTATTTTTTATAATTAAAAATCATTCTCCCTTTAATTTGTGTTTAAATAAATGAAACGTTTTATTATTTTTTGGAAAAATTGAAAAGAATAATCCCACCTTTCGCCCATCTGCTCAAAAAAATCCCACCTTTTCGAATTCCAGAAATAATCTCACCTTAACACCCCATCTTCCCAAAATGAACCTTTTACCGGATTATGAAATTTGTAACCTGTTTTAGAAGGTGACTTGACACTTGTCACCTTTTAATTGGTCGTCCTAATTTTAAATAATTAAAAATAAAACAAAACTATTAAAAATAAAAAAAATTCTCCCAACCCCACGACCACCCCCATCATCACCACCATCACAACCCCTGCCGCCACCCCTTTATCACCACCATCACCTCCATCACAACCCCTGCTGCCGTCCCTTACCACCATCACAACCCGAAACCCCGACCCGAAATCCCCACTTGAACTGGAAGAAATGGAAGTCGGCCGGCATGTGGATCTACAGCAAAACAACCTCCTCCCCACCCAACCCACGAAAACCACCTCCACCCCCGATTTAGGCAGCAAATTCCGGCGCTAATTTTTTTCAACTTGGAGGCGTTGATTTGTGGGATTATTTCGTGATTGTTGGCGTCGAACTCGAATCGGAGTTTTTGGGCTCGACGATGAATTACTTCACACACCAAGAGGAGGGAATCGGGGAAGGGGAAGTGGAAGGGGAAGGAATCGGGGAAGTGGAAGTGGAAGGGAGAAGGGGAAGTGGAAGGGGGAACGGAGAAGGGGAGGGAATCGGAGAAGGGGGGTTGGTCCGGTTGTTCTACCGGCTGGGGGTTGTGATGGTGGCGATGAAAGGGGTGGTCGTGGGGGCGGTGCCAATGGTGGGGTGGGCTGGGTTAGGGTGTTTGGGATTTTTTCTTTTTTTTTTTTTCTTTTTCCTTTGTTTGATTTATTAAAAAAAAAACAAAAACAAAAAAGTTACCTGTTTAAACGGTTGTAAGTAAAAAGGTTCATTTTGAGCAGATGGGGTGTTAAGGTGGGATTATTTCTGGAATTCGAAAAGGTGTGATTATTTTGAACAGATTGGCGAAAGGTGGGATTATTCTTTTCAATTTTTCCTATATTTTTAGTATCTTCTCTTTTTTTAAAACTAATATTTTGTCTACTTATTAATAAATTCAACTAACCAACCTAAAATTCCGTGAAATTAAAATGTTTCATTTATTGTTACACAAAAGGGGTAAAAATTTTATTATATGAAAGTACGTAATTAGCTGCTTATTGATAGGTTCCTAACAAATTTTCACATGAATATGTTTTCCCTTCAAATAATTCATAAAAGATGGTCTAATGAGAAGTGATTACTCGAACTTGATTTGATCTGGATAAGCTAAAGTACAACTACTGACCCGATGTTGTTTCTTAGTGGCATGGTGCGTTCACCCTTGTAAATGTGACATAATATAACTAATTGACTAATTTGAGTTTGTCTTAAAGTATTTGTCCAAAATTGACCCGATTTGAACAAGACTTAGTTTGATATATATCGAGATCGGAGATTTATGCGACCCTAAAGGTTAGACTAGTGTACGGTGTAGTATTGCATACATTATATTAAAATTATTATTACTACCTTCGTTAAATATTAGTTGCAACTTTGGAATATTTATATCTCTCAAATAATACCCAAAGTTGCAACTAATATTTAACAGATGTAGTATTTTTTATTGAAAACACATTACGGAGTATATTATAATTATAATATCATTAATAAATATTTCCCTTAAGTTAAAAAAAAAAAAAAAAACAAAATCAAAACACACAACCCAAACTAATTAGGCGCTTAAACTCACTTTCATGTTTAATTAGCCGTCAATATTCAAGAAACGAAAAAAAAAAAAAAAGTCCTCTCAGATTTGTAAAACCTTGTTTTGCTTGAGAGTTGAGAGTCATTGCAGTTCGCATCCAAACGCTAATAGAGTGAAAAACAAATTCCTTGAATTCGTTGAAAGACCATTCACTAGACAATTCCTTCAATTCCTTGAAAGACCAAGGTAAGATAGTATTCATAATTTTGTTAGGTTTTGTGTTTTATTGTATGAAATATACGGTAATTTAACTTCTTTTAATTTGAATATGGTACCAATTGCACCCTCTCGTCGACAAATTTGTATTCTAATAGTTGATATGCTTGAAAAGAATTATACTCTAAATTTTATCAATTTTGCGATTTTGGCGTGAATGTTGTGTTCAATTTATTTGTATTCTTTAATTTTCTCCTTTTCGGATGGTATCATAACTATTTTAGATTAATTAATTCGATTTTTGTAAAGGTTAATTGATTTTTTTTTTGGGTATAATCTATTCTATTTTTTTTAGGTAAAGTCTGTGATAGTTAGTGTACTATTCAATTTCTTTATTCATATTAGTTCTTTGCATGCTCTGGTAATTGATCTATTTGGTCTGAATACATGTAAACAAATCAATTGTAGGTATGATATGCACAAGTTTCAGATATGTTGCTTATATACGATGATATATTGCTTCTGATCAGTTTACTGCTTGGTAAAATTGATATGCTTTTCTTAACTGATATCATGCTTGCATCCGCTGAAATGTTGATTCTGAGTAGTCTAATGCTAGATAAAATTAATTTGTTTTTTCTTAAGTGCTATATTGTTTGGATGCGCTGATATATGCTTATGATCAGTCTAATGGGATACGTGGGGAGGGGTTATATTTGATGGGTGCAGATTGACTTGGGTATGACTACTAAGTAATGATTTTTTTTTTTTTAATTTTATTATTATTACTTATCATTTTTTTTAAAACTAGCTCTCTTCGGATTCATAGCTCTTCTTTCACATGGATACTCCGGATGTTCAAAAGAGGTTAGAGTGGATGAGGTGTGCTAATAGGACAGACAATCTATATATAGATGGAGTTAATTCCTTTCTTCAATTTGCTTTTGGTGACTTAGAAACAAATAGTGATTTAGGAGAGGAGGAAAAGAAGGTACCTTGCCCTTGTAATCGATGCAACAATGGTCCACATAAAACAAGGGACGAAATTTACACCGACTTGATAGTGAATGGAATCGTGCAAGGTTATGTTTGTTGGATCTATCATGGAGAATTCAAACCCCCACAAAAGAAAAGTAGAAATGATTTGGGAGATAGTGCTCATGATGATATATTTAGAATGATCCATGACAGGTTTAGTCCGGGAGTTTCTAATAATGATGACATAGATGACATGTTAGATGAGGAGCAACATCCTAAGGAGTTTGATCAACCTAGATATAAAAAGGATACAAAAAAGGCAAAAATGTTTGAAAATTTGATGAGAGAAGCTCAACAAACTTTATACCCCGGGTAAAATGAATTTTCTAAATTGTCATACATTTTGAAGTTATTCCAAATCAAATGTATGGATGGCATGACTAATAAAGCTTTTACTAGTATGCTTCATATGTTCAAAAATGCTTTGCCTAAAGGTGCTGATTTGCCATCAAATTATTATGAAGCACGTAAGATAATTACTAATCTTGGTTTCGATTATGAAAAAATAGAAGCATGTGAAAATGATTGTATGCTATTTTGGAAAGAGAATGCTAACCTTGAAAAGTGTTCCATATGCGATACTAAGCGTGATAAAGCTTCTCCTAAAGTGTTACGCTATTTCCCACTAACTTTGAGGTTGCAAAGGCTATTCATGTCGTCCAAAACAGCAAATGAGATGAGGTGGCACTCTTATAAACGAGAAGATGACGGAGTACTTAGATACCCAGCAGATAGTGAAGCTTGGAAGCATTTAGATAAAGAATATCCTACTTTTTCTGCAGAGACTCGTAACGTCAGGTTGGGTTTAGCAAGTGATAGATTCAATCCATTCGGCGGGCTTAGAAGTGACTATAATATATGGCCAGTAGTGGTTGCTGTTTACAATCTCCCTCCATGGATGTGTATGAAACAACCTTACACAATACTATCTTTGTTAATTCCAGGGAAAAGTGGATCGGGAAATAACATTGATGTGTATTTGCAACCATTAATCGAGGAGTTAAAAGAATTGTGGGAAACTGGAGCTCTTCAGGTAATGAGTACTTTCAAATGCGTGCTTCATTGTTATGGACCATAAATGATTTTCCTGCGTATGCAAACTTATCAGGGTGGTCTACCAAAGGCTATAAATCATGTCCTCATTGTATGAAAGAAACTAGCTCTGCTCGGCTACCAAATTAGGGGAAATGTTGTTACATGGACAATCGTCAATTTCTACCTACCGATCATAAATGGAGAGATAATAAATCCTTTAACGGGAAAGTAGAAAAAAGAGGTCCTCCTAGGAAATTATCTTCCAATGAGATTTTAGAACAACTAAAGGACCTTAAAGGCATGAAATTTGGTAAAACAATGAATTGCCAAAGAGGGATGATAATTGGAAGAAGAAAAGCATTTTTTTTGAATTGCCATATTGGAGTAACCTCTTACTTCGTCACAATCTTGATGTCATGCATATTGAAAAAAATGTGCTTGATAATATTCTTGGTACATTGCTAGATATTGTTGGGAAGTCAAAAGACAATCTAAAGGCTAGACATGATTTAAAGCATTTGAAGGTTATGAAACATCTTGCTCCTACATTATGAGATGGAAAGTGGCATATTCCTCCGGCACTATACACCTTGTCTAAGGCACAAAAGGAAAAAGTGTGTAAGTTTTTAGAGAATTTAAAGGTTCCCGATGGATATTCTTCTAACAGTTCTAAACGCATAAACCTCGATAAGCGTAAAATTTATGGTCTAAAGACCCATGATTGTTATGTGCTTATGGAACAACTATTGCCACTTGCAATTCGTGGGGTGTCCATACCCAAAGTGTACGATGTGATAGTGAAGTTGAGTACATTTTTCAAGGAACTCATCACTTCAGTAAAGACTTGTTTTTATTCTATACGTGTAAACAGAAAACGATGAAGAAATTGGAGAAACAAGGGAGAATAATAACACCGCTGAGGGGGGCTATGATTAGGAAGGACGACAGATTGGTCAACCACTTGAACTTAAAGATGCATCTTTGGATACTGAACCATTGAACGACAAGGAACTCATGACTGTACCAGAGAATGAGGACCTTAACATTTCATCAGGTTTGACTTTATTATCCCTTAAAACATATATATATGACAATATGCTTCAAGTCATGTCAATTCACTACCTAGTGAGCTTATGCTTGATACAGGTGCTGCAAAAAAAAAGAGGAACGATATATTGTAGAAAGCTTACCCTGTTACCTCCTGGGGAAAAACTGAATGTGGAGTTTGACGATGATGGTGTGGCTATTGGTGATAATGCTTCATTATTTTCTTTCTTCTTGGGTCAACAAGTTCGAAATAAAGCTATATGTTCGGTACAAGTTAAATGTTGGGACGATTATAAATCTGAAACATTAGACCATTTGTGGGTTGCATCACGGTAATATGTTATCATAATAAACATGTTTATGGGGTTTTTCTTTCTCTTATTAACAATGAAGTCAACTTGATGTATGAGCAATAATTAATTATCTTTGTCTTTTGCAGGAGAAGTGGTCATTTGATGACCCTGAAAATAGGCGGGAGTGTGTTATGAAACATGCACAACGTTTATTCAGAGGTTCTAGGAGAAAATTGAAATCAAATTACTTTAATGATAAAAACTTGAAAACAAAAGAAGAACGTCTCAAAAATAAGCCTAGTCATCTGACTAAAGTGGAATGGAAGTTCTTGGTTGACTATTGGAGTGAAGAGGCGGTTATGGTAAAATACACAGATAGTATATCTTTATTCTTATATAATTAACGTATATTATGTATTAAATCCTTTTTATTGTAGGAGAAGAGCAAAAAAGCAAGTGAAAGTAGGGCACATTTGAAGATGTCTCACTATAATGGCACTAAAAGCTTCGGTCGCACTAGACAAGAAATAGTATGTAACAACTACTCTTTCTAATTTTAACTTTTGATTCTTGCCATATATAGGACTACAATACTCTATGATGTCACATCAAGCCTTTATTACTACCTTTACTACATTCTATCATTTTCCAAAGAGCTCAAAAGGCTACACTAAATAAACTAATGAGACAAGCATCTGTTGCAGTTGTAAGTGGTTAGTGTTGCAGGCTGTTGTGGGTGGAGAGTGCTCCCCTGCTGTTGCTGTATTTTCTATGACCTGCACATAAGCCCTGCACACTAGCCCCCTCCCTTCCTGCATACCAGCCCCTTCCCTGCCTGCACACCTGCCCCGACCCCCTCCTGCCAGATGCCACCTGCCTACACATACCTACATCCCTCCCTACTTGCACACCAGCCCCCCTTCCCTGGATTTCCTACATACCAACCTAGTCCTTTCATACATAACAACCCCCACTCCCTCCTACCACTTACCTGCCTGCTTTCACACTAGCCCCCCTCGCCCTAGCATTCCTGCACACCACGTCACCACCCACGCCCCCCTTCCCTGGCATTCCTGCACACCACGTCACCACCCACGCCCCCCTTCCCTAGCATTCCTGCACACCACCCACGCCCCTTTCCTGCACACACCTAATTATAATTTTCTGTTTTTTTTTATTTTTTATTTTTTATTTTTTTTATTAGCTGAGTTCTGAACACATGGAAAATTAAATTCTATTGTACATAACTAAATGTCATTAGCTTCCAAACCACTAAAATTTTACGAAATAATTCTCGCACTTATTCAAAATATGCAAACGTACAATAATTAGGAGTGTAATTTGATTCTAAAAACTCTGTAATGTTTGTAGAGGAAGAAGAATGGCGGGAAGTGTTCTCGAGTTGATGTATTGGTTGCAACTCGTACAAGAAAATCTGAGAAGGCTGTGAATGCAATCAATTTGGCAAATAAAACTCATGTAGTAGTAAGTTTATAAGTTTTATGTTTGTTATTTTCCATTTAACATTTACCATCTTATCTTCTAACTTAATATTGTTTATTCATAGGATGAGATAAACAAATTAAAGGAACAAAGAGAGCAAGGTCTTAATGAGAAAACAGATGAGCAAATTATTCAGGATGTGCGTGGCAAAGATACACATGGGTATTTGAAAGCATATGGACCTGGTAGAAGTATTATGCAACATTTTAAAGTAAAGCCCTCTCGAATTGATCTTACTCAAGAGGTGAATGAAGTTAAAAAGAAAGCAGATCAAGCAATTGAAGATGCAAGAAAAGAAGCTGAAAATGCTAGAACAGAAGCAGAATAAGCTAAATTAGAAGCTGAACAAGCCAAAAAAGAGGCGAAAGCTGTTAAGAATGACGTGGAAAGAAAAATTACTGATAATAATGCAGTTTGGGAGAAGAAGTTTAGTCAACTTCTGGATTTTCTTGGAGCAGGAAGTTCATCAGATTCTGATGATTCAGGATGTCAAGGTTCAAGGTTCAAAGGAATGAAGTAAGTAATGCTATCTACACCGGTTATGCATTATACATTTTATCTTATATTCAATACAATTGTTACATTTTTTAAATCTAAAGAATCTTGACCTCTTACGATTGGCTTATAGCCTTCCTAAAACTCACATTCATTACGATCGGCTTATATTCATTACGATTGGCTTATATTCATTACGATTGGCTTATATCAACTTGATCATTTATCTATTTATTAATTGTAGGTAACAAGGAGCGAAGCACAGACGGATTGTCACATGGTATATATAAAGCATATATTGTTCTTTAGCAACATGATTTGAGTGTTCTTTTTTTTTTTTTTTTTTTTTTTTTGGGTAAGAGTGAGCTAGTGATGAGACAATGAGACAATTAATTTATAGTATGTTTGTATGTATGGGTATCAAACTCAAGTATGTTTGAATGTACTAGACTCCAAGACATTAATATGATTTTTTTAAATGTTATGTATCTATTTCAGCAATGACAAATATGACATATTTGAGAAAAACTCCATCTGTAATATTCAGTTATGCTTATATCATAGATAATGCTGCAACAAATTAAAGCTTATGCCTATTGAAATTAGTAGCCACGATGATCATTAGTGTCAAGAGATATTATTTGTCACGGTAGCAATGTGGCAATGGATTTATTTTCCACGGTATTATTTGTGGCAAACAAATAAATTAGCTACGGTATATTGCGGCGACAAAGTTTATTAGCCACGGTAATATTTGTGGCAAAGAAGATTACTGGTCACGGTAATGTTTGTGACAACCAAGTTTATTAGCCACGGTAGAATTTGTGGCGAAGAACTTGTTAGCCACATTAATATTCGTGGCAAGTGAATTTGTTTGCCACGTACATACCCGTGGCATAAAAATCGAAATTTGTCACGACATCAATTTTCCCGTGGCAAATTTCCTAGCCACGGCCTCTTGTGTCATAGGAGTAAATTTTAAAATTCCCGTGGCTACACTACATTGCCACGAGAATTTTAAACTTGTGCCACGATTTAACTCGTGGCACAAAGGTCAATTTGTTGTAGTGCTTCTTTCATCTTTTACTTACTTGCTATTTGATTTTTGCTTGTTACTTGTTCTTCTATGGATTTGAATTTGATATTGTTGATTATTTTTTATTTCTCTTAGATTTTGATATAGAAATGAAGATTAAAGCACTTTCTAGTTATTTGTTCTTGAATTTCACCATGATTAGTGAGTAGATTAGTTGCTAGGGAAAGGGGGAAGCATGTTTGATTAATGAAATTGCTAGTTGATGCTCTTTGATTGATTGATTTCTTGCAATTAAATTGGTTGACATAGTTTTGCATGTGATTGATTAGACTAGGAGCGATCAACCTATAAGATTAATCTAGATTGCATTGCAACTCTTAATGACATGAACAATTGAATTGAAAGTTGCTCTAATTGATTGGGTTTGCTTGTGATTCTTCTTGATTTACCTTTCATAGTGACACCTAGATTGGCCTATAGGAGATAGCATTTGAACTCTCTTGATTGCTACTATTGTTTGTCCATTGCAATACTTTAATTAATTGATTGATCTCTAAACTAGCATTATCATTGAACTTGCATGTGGAACCCATATCCCTAGTGTTTAGACCTTTGTTTTACTTGATTAGACTTGCTTTATTTTACCATAGTGCCAACCATAATATCAACTCCATCTTCGAGGTAGCTTGACTTAGACTCTAGTTTTCATCATTGCATTCCCTAGGGATCGACCCTTAACTTGCCCTATATTCATATAAGGTTGGTTAGGTGTTTACAAATTTTGTTTGACTTGGGGGAAAGGTAGATAACGACATACATTTTCCCCCTTGTCAAAATGGCGCCGTTGCCGGGGAGTGCTATTGGTGCTTAGCTTTTGTTGTTGAGTCTACTTCATTTTAATTGAAAAAAAAATACAAAAAGATTTTGTTTCCTTAGGCTACACTTGTAGCCGTGCTACTAATATTTTCTTTGAAGTTTAGCATGCATAGAGCTCGTGATCGATCCATTGTGCCTTTTGACCCGGAAATTGAGAGGACTCTCTCAAGAAGAAGAGTAGCTAATCGATTCTCCTTGGGGTATAGTTCTTCAAGTGAAGAAGAGATTGAAGAAGAGCAAGGCATGGGAGAAAATCCGAGAGTGGCCTTGAAGGAGCTAGGAATACCCGATGCTTATAGGTTTGAGAGCGGCATAGCTCCGCCTACAACACCGGCAAATGATTTCGATATTCGGCCGGTCATGATCACCTTAATTGAGAGGAGGCAATATAGTGGGGCTAAGAATGAGAGCCCGTTGAACCATCTTAAAGAATTTGAAAAATATTGCAACACCATCAAAGTCAACGGAGTTTCTCAAGAGTTCATACGCCTCAAGTTGTTCCCCTTCTCTCTCATAGGAAGATCCTTAGAGTGGCTAGATAAAGAGGTGAAGCCCAATTCCTTGAGAACATGGGATGATGTTACAAAGGCCTTCTTGTCCCGTTTTTACCCTCAAAAGAAGACGGCGGAGGCAAGAGCCTTGATTCAAGGGTTCAAGAAAAGTCCAAATGAAAGCCTTTACGAAGCATGGGAGAGATACAAAGAGTATCAAAGGGAGTGCCCTCACCACGGAATCCCAACATACCAAGTGGTCCAAATCTTCTATGGCGGTTTAAGTCCCCAAGGCAAGTCATGCCTTGATGGGGGGGCCGGGGGTCCTATCATGAACAAGACCGAAGAAGAAGTGGTGGACATCATTGAGGACGTGGTGACGTACTATAAAGATTGGCAAGATGGGGAGAGAGACTCTTCAAGCAAGAAATCTTCTTTGTACTCGGTAGACCATCTAAATGCGATTAACAACCTTTCCTCCCAAATGACAAACTTGGGAAAGGAGATGACCGCAATCAAAGCCAAGTTGGAGAGCACTTCTACTTCATCCCAAGCTTCGAATCTTCCCTCCCAATTTAAGGGGAGAGGTACTCCTTCTAACTCTCAACCCCCTCCCTCTTCACATAATATGCCTATGGGTTGTTTGTTTTGTGATGCATGTGGATCGTATGATCATGACTCTAGTAATTGTCCTAATGAATGTGTTGATGAGTTTGATAACAATGAGAGTGAGCATTTGAATTATGTGTCAAATAATAATGCTCAAAGGTTTGATAATCAAAGAGGTCAATGGAATAGGAATTACCAAAACCAAGGCAATTTTGACAACTATAATCAAGGTGGTGGTTATAGAAACAAAGGGAACCAAGGTTTTCGTGGTAGCTATAATAATCAAGGTTATAGTGGCCAAAATCAAAGCCAAAATTATGGTAATCAAAACCAAGGTTATGGAAATCACAACCAAGGTAGTGGGTAACCATAATCAAGGTGGTGGTAACCATAATCAAGGTTATGGACAAAATCAAAATAGGGGTACTTGGAACAATCAAGGGAAGGGCAATTTTCAAAATAATGCTCAAAGAGGTCCCCCACCCAGATTTGTTCCAAGGACTCAAGGAGAAAATTCCTATTCCCAACCTTCTTCACCTAGGACCAATTTGGAAGAAATAATTGAGAATCAAACTAATTTGTTGAACACATACATAGCCGTTAGTGATACGAAGTTCAATGAAATGATGACCCACAATAAAATGCTTGAAAATCAAATTTCTCAACTTGCTAATGCTTTGAAAGATCATGCAAGCCCTTCTTCTTTACCTTCCCAAGGTCTTGATCCCAAGAAATACGTGAATGCTATTGTTACTAGGAGTGGTAAGGTTCTTGAGGAGAGATTGCCTAGGAAGGGTGAGGATAAGGAGATTCCTAAGAAAGCCTTGGTTGAGAATGAGGGGGATAGGGCATCATTAGATGAGGTTGTGGTTGAGACACCTAGAGAGGTGAGAGTAGAGAAAGAAAATGTGAAACCCAAGCTCCCTTACCCACAAAAATTCATGAGACACAAATTGGATGAGCAATTTGGGAGATTCATTGATATGCTAAAACAACTTCATCTTTCTCTACCTTTTACCGATGTGATCAACCAAATGCCAAATTATGCCAAATTCCTCAAGGACATTTTGAGTGGGAAAAGGACTTGTGAGGTTGTGGAAACTATCAATTTGACCGAAAATTGTAGTGCTATCATCATGAACAAAATGCCACCCAAATTGAAAGACCCCGGAAACTTCTCCATCCCTTGTGCCATTAACAAGATGCAAATTGATAATGCCTTATGTGACTTGGGAGCTAGTGTTAGCATAATTTCATATTCGGTTTATCAAAGGCTTGAACTAGGGGAACTCTTACCTTCTAACATTACCTTGCAATTAGCCGATAGGTCAATCAAGTTTCCAAAAGGTAAGGTAGAAGATGTTCCATTGAGGTTTGGGAAGTTTCTGTTCCCGGTGGATTTTATTGTGCTTGAAATGGATGAAGATGCTACCATTCCAATCATTTTAGGTAGACCCTTTCTTGCTACCTCGGGGGCTATGATTGATGTGAGGAGTGCAAAGATTTCCCTTAAGGTAGGAGATGAGGTCATTGAATTTGATTTGAATGAAAGCATGAAATATCCATCTTCTTCTCTAGAAAATTGCATGATGATTGATTCACTTGATCATGTTGTGTCTTCCATGCATGAGCACTCGCTCACCTCTAACGATGCTCTTTAGAATGTTTTGTTGAACAAGGACAAAGTAAGTACACCATGCAAGGAAGTGGCATTCTATGAAGAATTGCTTAATCTAAGCATGGAAGAAGTGGATGAGAAAATGCGCTTGATAATCTCAAGCCAAGAGGCTTTGCAAGCGGCCACATCAAAGGAAGGTAATGGTGTTCCTATGGTAGAGCTCAAACCTCTACCATCACACCTTAGGTATGAGTTCTTGGGCCCTCATTCCACTTATCCCGTGATAGTTAGTGCATCCTTGAGCGTGAGCCAAGCTCAAGCGTTATGTGGTGTTTTGAGAAAGCACCAAGGTGCTTTGGGGTACACAATTGATGATCTTAAAGGTATAAGCCCCGCCTTGTGCCAACACCATATAACACTTGAGGAAGGCGCCCTTCCTTCTATCGAACGAAAAAGAAAACTACATCCCCAAATGGGAGAGGTAGTTAAGAAGGAGATCACCAAGCTATTGAATGCGGGAATCATATTCCCCATCTCTAGCTCAAGGTGGATCTCCCCCGTGCATGTAGTTCCAAAGAAGGGGGGCATGACCGTGGTTGAGAATGAGAAGGGTGAGCTCATTCCAACTAGGACGATCACGGGTTAGCGGATGTGTATAGACTATAGACGTCTAAACACATCCACCAAGAAGGATCACTTCCCTCTTCCATTTATTGATCAAATGCTTGAAAGACTAACAAGGCACAAGTTCTATTGTTTCCTCGATGGATATTCGGGATTCTTCCAAATCCCCATTCACCCTGATGATCAAGAGAAAACTACCTTCACATGTTCTTATGGGACCTTTGCCTATCGAAGAATGCCCTTTGGGTTATGCAATGCACCCGCTACATTCCAAAGGTGCATGATGAGTATCTTTGGGGATATGTTGGAGGAGGAAATGGAGGTCTTCATGGATGACTTTTCGGTGGGGGGTGTCTCATTTGAGGAGTGCCTTGTGAACCTTGAGAAGTGTTTGGAAAGATGTGTTAAGGTCAATCTTGTTTTGAATTGGGAGAAATGCCACTTCATGGTGGAAGAAGGTATAGTGCTTGGGCACAAGATTTCAAATAGAGGCATTGAGGTAGATAAGGCAAAAATAGAAGTTATTGAGAAACTTCCAACTCCGCTGAATGTCAAGGGTGTGAGATCGTTCCTTGGTCATGCGGGTTTCTATAGAAGATTCATCAAGGATTTTTCACTTATTTCTAAGCCCCTAAATGACCTTCTTCAAAAGGATGTTAAGTTCATTTTTTATGACAAATGCTTGAAGGCATTTGATAAATTGAAGAAGGCCCTTATCTCCACTCCTATTGTTCAAGCCCCAAGGTGGGATCTTCCTTTTGAATTGATGTGTGATGCAAGTGATTGGGCTATTGGAGGTGTTTTGGGATAACATGTAGAAAAGAATCTTGATGTGATCTATTATATGTCCAAGACACTCAATGGGGCTCAAAAGAACTACACAACAACGGAAAAAGAATTTTTAGCAATTGTGCACTCTTTTAAGAAATTCCGTTGTTACTTGTTGGGTTCCAAGACCATAGTCTTCACGGATCACGCGGCCCTCAAGTATCTCTTTGCCAAGAAAGAGTCCAAGCCTAGGTTGATTCGATGGGTGCTTGAATTGCAAACTTTTGAGATTGAGATTAGGGATAAGAAGGGTGCGGAGAATGTTGTGGCGGACCATCTTTCTCGCCTTGAGGGTGATCACATTCATGATGATGGTTCACCAATTGAGGATAGAATGCTTGATGACTTCTTATATGCCATAGAGGTGAAGGAACTCCCATGGTATGCCGACTTAGTGAATTTTCTAGCATGTGGGGAGTTTCCACCCTCTTTCTCAAAGAACCAAAGGAAGAAAATCAAGAGGGAGGCAAGACATTACTTGTGGGATGATCCCATCCTATACAAACGAGGGGTTGATGGCTTACTTAGGCGTTGTGTTCCAAATGAAGAGGTGCCTAGTGTTTTAAGGATGTGCCACTCGGACCCTAGTGGTGGGCATATGGGTGTTTCCAAGACCGCTACCAAGGTTCTTCAATGTGGTTTGTGGTGGCCGCATCTGTTCAAGGACTCATGGGGCTTTGTGAAGTCATGTGACCGATGTCAAAGGGTTGGGAATATCTCCAAGAGGAATGAGATGCCTCAATAACCCATTCTTGAGTTAGAGGTGTTCGATGCTTGGGGAATTGACTTCATGGGACTGTTCCCATCTTCATATGGTAATCAATTCATACTTGTGGCTGTGGACTATGTTTCTAAATGGGTTGAGGCCATTGCCTCCCCTACTAATGACCACAAAGTAGTGTTGAAGTTGTTCAACAAAATCATCTTCCCAAGGTTTGGCGTGCCTAAGGCTGTGATAAGCGATAACGGATCTCATTTTGTTCACAACGCTTTCCAAAATATGTTGAGGAAACATGGAGTGCATCAACGGTTCGACCTTCCATATCATCCTTAATCGAGTGCCCAAGTCGAGGTCTCCAATCGTCAAATAAAGCTCATTCTTGAGAAAACGGTTGCAAGGAATAGAAAGGATTGGTCGAACAAGTTAGATGATGCTCTTTGGGCTTATAGAACGGCTTTTAAGACGCCTATTGGTACCACTCCATATCGCCTTGTCTATGGAAAATCGTGCCATCTCCCGATAGAGCTTGAACATCGTGCCTTATGGGCTATCAAGAAGATAAATTTTGACTTAGCTAGTGCGGGGGAGAAGAGGTGGTTGGATCTTCATGAGCTAGAGGAACTTCGACTTGATGCTTACGATTGTGCTAGAACCTACAAGGCTCGCTCCAAAGAGTTTCATGACAAGTTGATTGAGAAAAAGGAGTTTTGTGTAGGTGACAAAGTCCTCCTCTACAATTCAAGGTGAAGTTGTTTCTCGGAAAGCTCATGTCAAGATGGAGTGGACCATTCTTGGTGAAAGATGTTTTTGATAATGGTGCCGTGGAGATTTCTCCTTTGAACTCCTCATCTTCATTCAAAGTTAATTGTCATCGGCTCAAGAAGTACTATGAGGGAGTGTTTGTTGGACTTGTTCACAAAATGATTCTTTTCAAGCCACCTTGAGATGGTGGTGCACGTCGAGCTAACGACGTTAACCAAAAGCTCTTACGGGAGGCAACCCAGATTCTCATCTCATTTCTTTTTCCTTTCTTTTCTTTTATTTTTCCTTGATTGGTTTTTAATTTTATTTTTGAGTTAGTTATGTGTTTGTCTTGTAGGTCTGGTATTATCATCGCTTGTTGGAAAAAAAAGGGGTTTGAAGAAAAGTTAAGAGTGCTGGGGAGAGGGCTCCCCGGGGGCAAGGAGAGACCTCGGGGGCAATTTCTCCTCTTGAGGAAAATTTATAATGTCATTTCCAGGGACTTCCCGCGGTTGCCCCGCGGCCTCTCCGCGGGCGATGGAGGTTCTGGAGAGGGCGCCCCCTGTTGGATAGGGCGCGGGCCTCAATTCGACCAAATTTGAAGCTTCATTTTAAGAAGTCCCCGCGGTTGCCCCGCGGTCTCTCCGCGGGCGCGGAAGGTTTTGGAGCGGGCGCTCCATGTTTGGAGAGGGCGCGGCCTAAATTCAAGCAAATTTGGAACCCCATTCCAAGGACTTCCCTCGGTTGCCCCGCGGTCTCTCTACGGGCGCGGGAGGTTTTGGAGAGGGCGCGACAAATCAGGAGAGGGCGCGGCCCCCCATCAGGAACTAAAATTCTGAAATTCCAGGAAGTCCCCGCGGTTGCCCCGCGGTCTCTCCGCAGGCGAGGGAGATTTTCCGCGGGCGCGACATTTTCGGGAGAAGGCGCGGCGAACTGGGTTTTAACCCGGGGCACGCCTCTCTTCTCCCTCTCTCCTCTCTTATTTTCTACTCTTCTCCTTATTTTTCCCCTTTCTTTCTCTACCTCCTCTCAAACCCTAACCCCAAAACATCAATTTCCCACAAATTTCTTCACCTTTTGCCCAAATTTTTCACAATTTCTTCCATTTTCCTCCATTTTCAACACTCCTCCTCTTCTTTCTCGTGCTTCTTCGGGAAATTTCGGGTCTTTGAAGTGCTTTGAGTTTAATTTGAGTGTCCAATCTTGGTATACTTCTAACCTTTGTAATATTTTTGTCAATTTCAATTGATTTCTTTACATTGGTTTGTTTACCTTGAATTTGAGCATGATTTTTGTGTTTTATGGTTGATTTATGGGAAAATTGGTATATTTGGGTGATTGTTACTTTTTCTTGTTGATTTATGATTATATTGTTGAATGATTGTTGATATTGATGTTTGTTGTTGGATTTTGGTTGTTGTGTTGATTGGAACAGGTACCTTGTAGTTTGTGGTGGTTTGGTTGGATTTGTAAGGAGGTTTGTGAGTAATTTTTGGAGGAAGTTGATTTGTTTGAGGGAGTTTGTTGTGTTCTTGTGACTTGTGAGAATTTTGTTAAAATGGATTTGATAAGAAGAGTCAAAAGTAGCAAGAAGCGCTCAAACCAATCCCCCGGCCAATCTTCTCAAGGCCAATCCTCAAACCCTCAACCCCAACCGCATTCCACAACTCAAGATGCTACTCCTCCTCCTCCTTTACCCCCTCTCAAATTTTGGAACCGGTCTAAACAAACCCCCATCTATAACAAAATGAAAGACCGGAAGTTTAGAACCTCCCGGCATTACTTTCGTGAGGATATGGCCAAGTTAGGAATTGAAAATGACCTTGACATCCTCCTAGATAACCTTAGTTTGGGTGAGTTTCTAAAGTCGGCCCCTAGAACCTATTTGGAGCCTTCCATTGAATTTTTCTCCACATTTGAGTTCAATAAGGTGGGGGAAACCGATTTTATTATTTCCTTCCAACTCTTCAATGTCAAACACACCATGAACCTAGCCGAGTTCAATGTAGCCCTTGGTTTCAACCCCAATGGTGATATCTTCAAGCCTCTTATCTCCCTTGTCTAATCTGAGTATAATGAGGTTTCTTGGTGGAGAACCATAGCCAACAAGAGGGAGTTTGATTTGAAAAAGTCTCTTGCTAGTGAGATTATCCATCCGGCCCTTAGGATCCTTCATAGAATTCTTGGGTATTCGGTTTTTAATAAGCAAGATTTGGGAAAGTTGTCTAGGGAGGAGATTATGGTGTTATGGATGGCTTCCAAGCCGGAGTTAAGGTCAAGGATTAATTTTAGCTATATCTTCATGAATTGTTGCAAGGATATAATGCATGGGGTCAAAACGGGGGAAATTCATTGTGGGGGCATGGTGACACGTCTTGTGTCGTATTTTAAGCAAGAGGGGTTCTTGAAGTCTTGCACTCCGGTTGGAAGGAGTGAAGACGTGTGGATTAGTTTGAAGCAAGTTAACACTTTAAGTTTCATAACTAGCACTAGGAGAACCGGCACCTACTCTTGGCTAGTGAGAAATACCCACCATTGCCTTCTCCCTAACCCGGCCGCCACCTCCATCCTTCGTGAGGCTAGGAACATTTGGATGGTCCCTAGGGACAATGGGAGGATCGAGGATGAGATGGAGGAGGATGATGAGATTGATGGGGGTGATGAGAATGATGAGGAAGAGGAGGAAGGAGGAGGAGATGAATATGATGAAGAGCAACAAAAACCGCCACTACAACAACAACATGAGCATTTTCATGATGATGCTCAAGGAAGAAGAAGAGAAAGAAGACGAAAACAACAAAAACAACAACAACAACAAGGTTTCCAAGGGGATGCTTATCTCCGAGAGATGGAGGCCATGAGAGACCAAATGGAGCGCATGCAATTGAGCATGCAAGGTATGTACTCGGACTACCAAACTTTGTCTTATCAAACTAGCGCATTGTATGACGCTAGTGTGCGTAGGGGGGAGGTCACACCTCCGGTCAACTACCCTTATGTGCCGTCCCAACAAGGGCCGGTACCTTAATGGGGTGGTGACAACCTCCCTACGTACCCATATTGGTCCGGGGTGGAGGACCCCGATGTGCCAAGGCACGATTTCCCACCTTATGATTATAGGGTCTCGGGGGAGAGTGATTATCGGGGTGATCCCGCATATTACTATGTCCACCCCCATCACCCCGAGCCCCTTGTTCAGCCTGAGCCCTATGACCAATTAACCCGATCCCAACTTGACCTATTCTAGGGTCACTATGGTTTTCCTCCCGGTTACACCGGAGGTTGGGATACGGGTGATGATGGTGCCGGCCCTAGTGGCCAATAGTCCCCTTATGCATGTTTGTTCCCCTTTTTGTTCTCCCCTTTTCCTATTTTGCATGATTATAGGCATCGCGGTTGATGCCTTCATTTTGTGAGGGGGGAGGGTCAAAAAGGATGTTTTATGTTGGTTTGGGGAAGCACCTGGGGCTCGGTGGGAAGTCTTTGATAAGGATTTTGGTGGATTTTTGCTAATGGTCTCGTTGGTCTGTTGCTTGTTGTTTTGGTTCATTTCTTGATGTTTTTGGGAGTTTCTTGAGAAGAAAAAAAACAAATAAATAGAAATTTTGATGATGATGGTTTCTCTAGGTCTTTGTATATAATTTGTATCTAAGTGTTTTATTGGTTGCTTTTGTTTGGAAGTTACTAACAATTTCATTTTGTATATATAGCCTTTTTCTTTAACTCACCTTGCTCGTAGCCTATGCTTTGGATTGCGGAACCTTTTGGAGATGCACATTCCTACTCCTTGGGTACTTTAATTTAGAGCGGATGCTTGGTGAGGCCTTTCTTATTTTACCTTTTTATTTTCACTTCTTTATTTTTTTGGTTGTTTAGATTAAGATTAGATTTAGGAGAAGTTGAACGGTTCGAGGATGTATGATTTTAACACCTAGTGTGTTTGGGGTCTTTGGCGATGTGGCCATTAGACCGCTTGTATGTCGATTGGGATAAACGTGTTATGATTGCATCTTTGCTCTTTTCCTCTTTCCCTTTCTTGTCCTTGTCTAAGTTTCCCATTCTTTTCTTTTCTTTTCTTTCCTTTTCTTTTAATCTTGTTTGTGTGCATAACTTTTTGAGGCTTTATTTTCACTCTTTCTCTTTTTGAAAATTGGACTTGTATGCACTGGACTTTTGCTTTTGAATAATGGTCTTCTTAGGTAATAATGGTATGCACGGTTTGAGATTACGTTTGGTTGATTCTAGGATAAAGCATGCTAAGATAGTTGTCTAGAACTAGGGGGATCATGAAACCGGTTTCTACTCGTTTGTGGCATGTTGGTAGTTGCTCCCTATCTTTGATTTGAGACCCTTAGTGAGTCTTTGCTACAACCATGTGAGATTTATATTTGTTCAAGCTTTCATCATACTCTTGCATGAGCGGCATGGATCCTTGATTTTCGCAAACCTAATCTAGAATCTTAGCGTATGATTCCTAAGACCGTGACCGAACTACCTAGGGAGGACAAAGGCAAATTTTTCGGGGAGGTATTTTTCTCTTTCTAGGATAGTCACTTTTTGGTTTGGGATACATTTCCCTACTTATTACCCCTTTGAACCCTTTTCCCTCTTTTCAAGCCGCATAATTAGATATGTTGAGCCTTTTGCTTCGTTCTCCTTCTTTTTGGTTTTTGTGAAGCAAGGGTCAATGTTTGGTGATTGTGGTCTATGAAGTTGGGGTTTGGTTCGAATTGGTACACATAATTGAGTTGTTTATATTTGGTAAATAATGGCAAATGCTTATGTAAAACCCGTCCTTAGTAAAAAAAAGGGCAAGGAATAATGCTTTTAAGGAGTTCAAGGAAATTCAAACAATTTTATTAATGAGAAAATTCAAAAAAAAAAAAAAATTGAAGTGTCTTTCTCCTCTCTATGCATTGAGGACAATGTTTCTTTTAGCTTGGGGGGAAAGCGCTTGCGCTTTTTGTTCTAATGATTGTAGATTGTTGCTTTGAATAAGCTTGGAGGTGTTAATACGTTTTTGTTTGGTGATTACTTAAGTTTGGTGTTGAGATTTGGCCGGTCTTTGCTTCACAATTTAGGATAACAACCAAATTTTAAATTTTAAGCCTACCTTAACCCTTCTTGCCTTACGTTACAACCTTGGGGAAGACCTTTGGACCTAGGAGTTGAGTCTTTCATCGGTGGAGGGAATCATAGGTTGTAGACTAAGGAAAGGGGATGCGAAATCAAGATGTCGAGTAGCCCAAAAATTTGATCCTTTTCCGGTTCCTTCGCGGAATCTATGAGATGCTCACTAAGGGGAGACATGAGATTAATAGGGGGAACGCGGTAAGACCGTTTGGGATGAAAGTGGAATGTGATAACTAGTTCCTATGCTTAGCATATTTATGTTTCAATCAACCTTAGGTATCTTATAACGTGCATACCATAATTCTCTTTAGAAAGGTTGTTATTCATTTGAATTATAGTCTCTTTGTAAAGTCCATTTCTTAAAGATTTTGTTTTCTTTTTCCTCTTTCTTTTCCTTCTCTGGTTTGCCTCTTGGGGGTTTGGTGGAGAGTTATGGGTAAACTCTTAGGATACCCTTACGAGAGCATCACTCGTCCTCTAGAGCAATCTAGGGGTTTAAATGGCTTGTTGTAGCTAAAAACAACCGTGAATCTTAGTGTAAATTCTCGCCCCTCTTTTTCTTTTTGCTTCGAATAAGCCCTACTTATTCCTTTTTAGCCTTTGTTTTGCTCGGGACGAGCAAAAGTCTAGCTTGGGGGAATTTGATGAGTGTCATTTATGGAACTCATAGGGTAGTCTTTTAGGGTTATTTCTTTCCCCTTTTCATGCTTTCTTCTCTTATTTTTGGTCCTTTTTCCTTTAGTTTCTCTTTTTCCTCTTTTCTTTATGATTCTCGTGTTTTTATCGTGTTTTCCTTTATTTGGCTCTTTTCCCCTTTTATTTCCTTTCTTTGTTTACTTGTGTAGGTATTGTGAGAATCACTTTGGCAAAGGATTCAATTTGGAACCTTAATGATCAAGCAAGGAAGAAGCATTTGGCTAGAGAGGGCTTAGAGAGGCCTTGGAGAGGCCTCAGAGAGGTTTCCAAGGCAAATCCAGCAGGCCGCGGGCGCGGGCCTATGTTACTTAAAATTGCCAAAACTTGGCAGGAACTTGCCGCGGTTGCCTCGCAGGCTCTCCGCGGGCGCGGGTAAAATGGAGAGGCCGCTCCATTCAGAGAGACCGCGGCCCCCTGATCAGGCTTTGGGAGCAGGGGATTCGCCGCGGGCGCGGGTTTCACTGCCGCGGGCGAGGGTCTCTGTTGCCGCGGGCACGGGGTCTTCCCAGATAGCCCGCGCAGGGTTCCGTACCCATTTCTCTGCGGGCGCGGGTCTATCGAGAGAGGGCGCGGGAGCTGCCGATTTCTTCTTTGCTTATAAATAGAATTGTATTTCCTTTTTGAAACCAACTTTTTGATAATTTTCATTAGCTTAGTTTTAGAGAGAGAATCTAGAGAGAAGTTAGAGAGAAGTTCTTGGTTTTGGATTTGTAACTCAACATTTGATCAATCAAGTTTGGATTTCTTCATTTTCAATCATCAATATTAGTGAGAATCTCTTCCTTCTTTCATGTTTTACTTACTTGCTATTTGATTTTTGCTTGTTACTTGTTCTTCTTTGGATTTGAATTTGATATTGTTGATTATTTTTTTATTTCTCTTAGATTTTGATATAGAAATGAAGATTAAAGCACTTTCTAGTTATTTGTTCTTGAATTTCACCATGATTAGTGAGTAGATTAGTTGCTAGGGAAAGGGGAAAGCATGTTTGATTAATGAAATTGCTAGTTGATTCTCTTTGATTGATTGATTTCTTGCAATTAAATTGGTTGACATAGTTTTGCATGTGATTGATTAGACTAGGAGCGATCAACCTATAAGATTGATTAGACTAGGAGCGATCAACCTTTGTCAATATTATGCTTTAATAAGATTTTGATTATTTTTATAATTGTGATGATTATTTTTATGATTATTATGTTGCTTGATATTTATTTATATTGCTTGATCACACCTTTTATGCATGTTTAAAGGGAATTTTGTACTTGTAATCACGCTTATATAAGATAATTAATAATCTTGTTTAGGGTTAATTTCATTATTATTCAAGTGATCGCCAATAATAGTTTATTTGTGCATTAATATTCAACCAACATAGATTAAACAGGATTAGGGTTAAACCTATTGATTGCATGTTAGTCAGAAAGCGCACATGAATACGATCTGAATAAAGTAGAGGCCTATTATTAGGGCAGGTTCAATCTCTTTTAGGTTTGATTTGTACCTTCATCCTCGAACCCTATTTGGTTCAAGACCTTATGGAGTTGACGATCTCTTGGATCGTTAAGGGGTGTAACCTTCACCTCGTGAACGGTTTACAAGTTCCTTAAAAAACTTGTTGGCGACTCTTTTGCTCTATCTTCTTTCCCTTTGGACTCCACCGTACTTTAGTATATGATCACAGTGGGGTTCAAGCTAGGGGATTAACGCTTGAAATATTCCCTACAGACTGGTTTCAGTATTTTTACTCTACGAGACAAGCCTAAAGTCGTACTAAGTCAGTTTTGATTAATTTATTAAACTTTAATTACTCAAATTAATTAATTAATTAGGCAAAGTCCTTTTAGTCATTAATTAGTTTATTTAATGGTTAAACACAAGTCAAAAAAACGGTTAGGAAAAATATATAGAGTATGCATAACAAATAATGCACAAATAGTCAAGTAGGCACAATATGATGCAATGAGTTTGCAACCTAACCATGGCTCTAGTTCTCTAATGTTCGGGATATGGGTGAGTCAAAGAGGGTCCATGGTTATGAGTCTGGATGCACCACGCGGAAGCCTTACGTTTGGAAGGGTTGGCGCGAGTGGATGGGACCCCGAGAGTTAAACTCGCTTCCATGGTTTGGTGAATTCAACATTCTCGGATGTACCCTTTGTTGCTCAAAGCGTTCAATCAGGTAGATGGAGCATGAATTCCCAGAGGGTTATGTCCATATGTAGAACACATATAATTTTCAGAAAAGTGAGAAAAAAAACTCAATCAGGAGGTAGAATCAAGCCCACAGTGCTACAACTGGTCGGAAAAAAAAACTCATATTTCTGGCTCGGTATTGGAAGAACGCAGCGCCAGCCAATAGAGACTGTCGCTGGGATAAGAGCCCTGTCACCTGGCGACAAAATTGTCGCTCTGCGACAGAGCCTTATCTTCAACGACAGGCTCTATTAGCTGGCGCTACGTTCTTCCAATACCCCAAACTTGAACCCCACTGTGATCATACACTAAAGTACGGTGGCGTCAAAAGGGAAGGAAGATAGAGCAAAAGAGTCGCCAACAAGTTTTAGGAACTTGTAAACTGTTCACACGGTGAAGGTTACACCCCTTAACGATCCAGGAGATCGTTAACCCCAATAGGTCTGGAACCATGACTGGAAGTTCGGGGATGAAGGTACAAATCCAATCTAAAAGAGAAAGAACTTGCCCTAATAATAGGCCTCTACTTTATTCTACTCGTATTCATGTGCGCTTTCTGACTAACATACAATCAATAGATTAACCCTAAACCTGTTTATCTATATTGGTTGAATATTAATGCACAAACAAAACTATTATTGGCGATCACTTGAATTATAATCAAATTAACCCTAAATAAGATTATTAATTATCTTATTAAGCTTGATTACAAGTACCAATTTCGTTTAAACATGCATAAAAGGTGTGATAAAGCAATAACAATAAATAATCATCAAGCAGCATAATAATAATCATAACAATAATAATCATAATTAAAATAATCATGTTAAAAATAAAGCATAATAATAGCAAGATCCTAGGCATGATACTAACAAGATTAATAAAAAAAACCCTAGCATGTCACTAAACCTCAAAAATTAAATCATTAGCACTAACATGATACTAATATGTTATTAGGAAAGACAATAGGAGACACCATAGATATCATAATTGATATAAGGAACTATTCTTTACCCTAAACATGATACTAATAAAAGCATTCTAACATGATACTAGGAATCAAAATAACAACCTAAGCATGATTTCTATATCATAATATCAATAAAAACAATTAAAACACTTACTTAGATGCCTCGTATCTCTTTCTAATAACAAAATACACACGTTAGCAACTTCAAGGTAAAAAATAAAATCAAAGATTTAAATTAAATAATTAAAATAAAGAGTTAAGAAAGTTTGGACTAGATTTGGGACCAAACCCTCAGAAATATCAAACCTTTCACGTCTAGGGAGAAGGCAACTTCGAATTTGGCTAGGTGTGTGTAGATCTTGTGAATGCGGAATTTTGTTGGTAAAAAGTTAGTTTAGAAAGAGAGAGAGAGTATCAAGAATTTCTTGATGAGAGTTGGTGATTAAAAATGGAGATTTAAGGACGCTATTTATAATGAAAATAGTCTGGAATAGATAAAAAAAAGAATCGGAGTTTTAAGAGGAATAAAACACGACGCTGGCGCCGCAACTGCCTCTGTCTCCGCGCGACAGGCTTGCCTGGCGTTCAGCGCTTTTGCACAAGTTTTCATATTTTTTTGATAAAATTAAGCATAAAAGTCCGTACGAGGGGTAAAATCGTAATTTCATTTAAAAACACTTCTTTTATTCCAAATAAAACTCATAAAACTCAATTATCAATCCTAATCACATTAGGATTCAAAAGAACTTTCTAGAAGATTCTAGAAGACTATAATCAATCTTAATTGCATTAGGAATGATAAATCATAATAGGCCCTCCTCTAGATCATTGGGTCGCACATAATAATCAAATCGGGCCCAGTTTAGTAATTTGGCCATAACTTCCTCATTATTCATCGGAATTGGGCGTATAATATATCGTTGGAAAGCTCTTTTCAAACCTAATCCAACTTCACTATTATTGGACCCTTTCCATGGACCAAACTAAACTGGATTTGCTATTTTTATAAAAAAGGTTTTCGAAAACAAAGAGAAAGAATTTAATTAAAACTAACCGCAACACTAGACTTTCCACACTTTCACTTCATTCGATTATGATTCGACGTGAAAGGTATTCATCACCGGGTCTGGTTTTTGGGAGACACAAATGGGTGTCTACAGCAGGTGTCCAAGTCTCATTGCCAGCAGAAGCGTGACCAGTGTCCCAAGGGATTCTGAAAAACCCTGAAATAGCAATTATCATTAAAGTGTCCATATTTAATTATAGATTATAAATTGATTAAAATTTTAGCCATAAATTATGCAAGGAAATAATAAAAGTATCATTTATTTATTTGATATTCGCATTCCATTGTCAAAATTTGTAGCTACTGTTACAAATTTAAAAAGTAAATAAATTCGAGAAAAACAAATATATGATCATGTTGCAATAAACGTAGTACATAATATGTCTTTTTTTTAAAAAAAAAAAACGACTATTTCACCAAATGCCACTGAGTACTTACAAAATTCACCAAATTCCATCAAAGTTTTCAAATTTCATCAAATGCCATCGAGCTTTTAAAAAATTCACCAAATGTCATTAATGATTAACGGCCGCCATTAACTCTATTAGTCATTAAGATTAAATCTTGACAGGTGTCATTATATGATTAGTTCATTTTAATTATTTATTTTAATTAATAAAAATAATTTTTTTTTCTTCATTTTCGTGGAAATATTTGCTCGGGTATAGTTTTGGGAGTCATTTGACCCTTTATGGATACAAATTAAGCTCGAAATTGACAAAAAATAACGTAACTACTCCGTTTTGTGTGTTGAAAAATACTTCGATTAGTGTGTCATTATTTTTTAACCATCAACATTGATCGGGCAAGATTTTGGGAGTCATTTTGACTCTTTATGGGTACAGATTAAGCTCATAATTGACAAAAAAATAACGTAAATGCTCTGTTTTGTGTGTTTAAAAATATTTCGATTACCTTGGCGTTATTCTTTAATCATCAAAATTGATCGGGTATGGTTTTGGGGGTCATTTTGATCCTTTATGAAAGCAAACTAAGCTCGGAATTGACTAAAAATAACATATATGCCTCATTTTGTATGTCAATATTGTTTTTTTTTCGGAAAAAATGCAAAACGGGGTATTTACGGTTTTTTCTAATTTCGAGTTTAATTTGTACCCATAAAGGGTCAAAATGACCCCCAAAACATACCCGAACAATATTCGTCACGAAAATCGAAAAAAAGTTTTATTTTTATTTATTAAAATGAATAATAAATGAATAATTAATTTTAAAAAGTAATGGCATTTGTTGAACTAATTTTCCAAAATAATGACATTTGGTGAAATAAGAATTGCATTAATGGAAAACTAATGTCCATATGCTATTAGTGGCACGAGGTGTCATTGTATTGTTTGTCAGTGGCATTTGGTGAATTTTGAAAACTTTGATGACATTTGGTGCATTTTGTAAGTACTCAGTGGCATTTGGAGAAATAGCCGAAAAAAACTCTATATGTCACAAATTATGTTAAAAATTGTTGATATGTTTTTTTTGGAAGGATACATCAATCTTATATTGTACTCCATAATTAGTTATTATTGTGTTGTTTTAAAACAAGTAATTATTATGTATATTTAAACATTTGTTTGTTAAATACGATACATCAGAAGATGAAACGTGTTTGATAATAGGTGAAAATTAATTAGGTTGTTGACCAACCACATAATATCAAACAATGTAAATAAATTCCTAACTAACTACTGAGCAAGCATAAAGACAAATTCGGAGTCGAACCGTAAGGACTAGGTGTATCAATTTGAGCTAATTAAACTAGTAGGAAAGATGTGAGATAGAGAGAGAAACAACTAAAACACTACTTTAAGCAATCAACAAAATACTAGGGAAAGGGGAATCCAATTACATTAATGAGTTCAACAACAAATTGCAATTAGATGATCATGAACTCAATTAGGGACAATCAACACACTCAACTCAGTTCCGCGTAATTAAGCATGCTAACTATCCTACTAAGCTAATTTACTCCCGTGCAACTAGCCTAGCATAGGTATGGAAGAATCTAGACTCTTAACCAACTCAGTTTCGCACAATTGATTGACAACACAAAAAAAATCTAAAACCAATTAGCTAAACAGATTCTAATCAATGTAAGCATCATCCACCAACAATAATCAAGAATCAATTGCATACTTGTAGACACCCATTTGTGTCTCACTAAAACCAAACCCAGTGATGAGTACCTTTCGCGTCGAATCATAATTAAATGAAGTGAAAGTGTGGAAAGTTTAGTGTTGCGGATAGTTTTAATTTCTTTTCTCTTCTCTCTGTTTTTGAAAACTCAATTTTAAGAAAACAGCCAATCCAGTTTGGTTAGTCCATGATATGGGTCCAATATTAGTGTAGTTGGATGGGGCTTGACAAGAGCTTTCCAACGATATATTATAAGCCCAATTCCGATGAATATTGAGGAAGTTATGGTCAATTTACCAAACTGGGTCCGGTTTGAGCCTTATATGCGGCCCAATGATTTAGGGGAGCGCCTAATATGATTTATCATTCCTAATGCAATTAGGAATGGTTTAAGTCTTCTAGATTCTTCTAGAAGGTTCTTTTCATTCCTAATTCAATTAGCATTGACAAATTGACTTTTAATGACTTTTCAGAGTTTTAATTAAAATCAAAGAGCATTTTTGAGGGAAATACGATTTTATCCTCTTGTACGACAATTTTTATCAGATTTTAAGAAAACGCGTGATTTTCTGAATCAGCGCCAAACGCCAGTTGTAGCGCCTGGCGCTAGCATTGGCGCCTGGCGCAAATAGCCAGTGTTGGCGCTAATTCAGTTTTACGTGCGCCAGAACTCTGTTTTGGTATTTTATCTTTTTGGCTGATTTTCTTTATAAATAACGTCGTAAAAACTCCGTTTTCATTCACCAATTACAACCAATTTTCATCTACAACCTACAATTCTCTCTCTATCTCTCTCTCTCTCTCTCTCTCTCTCTCTCTCTCTCTCTCTCTCTTACCAACTCTCATCAAGATTCTCTTGATTACTCTCTCTCTCTCTCTTTTTCTAAACTAGCTTTTCTCAAATACAAAATTCCGCATTCATTAGATTTAGAAACACCTAGCCATATTCGAAGTTGCCTTCCCCCTAGACGTGAAAGGGTTTAATTTCTGAGGGTTTGGTCCTAAATCTCTCTTTCAATTATTTAATTTAATTGTTTTGTTTATTATTTTACTTTAAGTTATTAACGTGTGTATTTTGTTATTAGAAAGAGGTACGAGGCATCGAAGTAAGTACTTTATTTATTTATTAATGTTTTGATATAGAAATCATGTTTAGGTTGTTATTATGATATTCCTAGTATCATGTCTAGGGTAATTTTAATATTAAATATGAGCGTTACGATGCCTTTTATGTTCTTCTTAATATTTATGATTTTTAGTATCATGTTAGGGTTAAATATTTGATCTTTATTGCTTTGTGACATGCTAGGGTTTGTTATTAATCTTGTTAGTATCATGCCTAGGATATTGCTAATATTATGCTTTAACATGATTATCATGATTATTTTTATGATTATTATTATTATTATTATTATTATTATTATTATTATTAATTATTTATTTTGTTGCTTGATATTCATTGTTTTTGCTTGATCACACCTTTTATGCATGTTTAAAGGGAATCTATACTTGTAATCACGCTTAATAAGATAATTAATAATCTTGTTAGGGTTAATATGATTATAATTCAAGTGATCGCTAATAATAGTTTATTTGTGCATTAATATTCAACCAACATAGATAAACAGGTTTAGGGTTAATCCTATTGATTGCATGTTAGTCAGAAAGTGCACATGAATAAGATCAGAATAAAAAAGAGGCCTATTAATAGGGCAGGTTCAATCTCTTTTAGGTTGGATTTTTACCTTCATCCCCGAACCCTATTTGGTTCAAGACCTTATGGAGTTGACGATATCTTGGATCGTTAAGGGGTGTAATCTTCACCCTGTGAAGGGTTTACAAGTTCCTAAAAAACTTGTTGGCGACTCTTTTTCTCTATCTTCTTTCCCTTTGGATGTTGGGGTTTAGTGAGTCCGACTCACCGCGGAAACAAACCCCTACCCAAGGAACCACTCGCAATAATTAAAATCATAAAGCATATATAAATAATCACAAAGAAAAGATTACGAATCTTACCCTAGAAGCGAGCTTCGCCCAAAAACCGGGGCTCTTACTTGAAAGCTACGAGCACGTCAAGCGCCGCGCCTCCGACGGTATCCACCCACAAAAAGGCAAACACAACTTTAAGGTCTACTACCTGGGGGTTAGCGAGGTCCGACCAAAACCCGAGTGTTATATGAGTTTAAGAGTTTTCCCAAAATTATGGAATGCTCTTTTTAACTCCCACTCAAGCAAAGAATTCTCAAGTCATTCCATGACTATTTATAAAGAAGTATGCCTTGTGAATTTCACTCATCTTTCAATGTGGGACTTTTCACAAAAAGATCCCACATGGAAAGATTGGTGAATTCAACCCTTAGTTAAATAAACAAATGAACAAGTGACAAGTGTCACATGGTTAGGTGTGGACCACTTTCTCACTTGGTCCCCAAGGCATTTCACATGCAATGTGAACTAACCATGTGTCACCCAACCTTGAGCCCCAAGTTGGGTTCGGTTGGCCCATTTTATTTTGGCTCGTGTCCATGACCCATCAACCTGGGTCCACGGCCATAGCCACATGTTTTGCCACCGTGGCGCGCCGCCACCATGGCGTTGCCACGTGGCACGCTGCCACCATGGCGCTGCCACGTGGCACGCTGCCACTTAGTTGTTGCCACTAGGTGGCGGCTGCCACTTGGCGGCTGCCAACGTGGCGGCCACGTGTGCTGCCACGTGGCATGCTCCTATTGGGTATGTATTCTTAGCGTTTTGCGTGGCTAGGATTTTACTTGTTACTTGGCGCATTTTCCCGTCTCGCCAAATCCTAAATTGTGGCTCGACATTTGAGTTTCTCCGACGCTCGGCTTCGACGCTCCAAGCTCGAAATTCCGACGTCTAAATGTTTAACACTCGGGCGACGAATTAATTTCTTCCGAATTAATTCGTCGAGTTGGTTCGTATATTTTGCTTGGGTGTGACCTGAAGGGTTCAGTCAAGATTAAGCTGTAATATTAATTATATTAATATTACTGATCGGAAGCGGCCTCCACCCAGGCATTCCGATCACTTGACCTTACTGAATATATTAGCTTTCTAATAATTCTGAACCCGCTATCAGAATAATACACTTGTTCGAAGGACACCATTCCTTTCATTGGACGCCACAATACTTTAGTGTATGATCACAGTGGGGTTCAAGCTAGGGGATTAACGCTTGAAATATTCCCTACAGTTTTTGCCGACTCCACTGGGGAGGATTTCTATTTTAATTCCTGAATTTATTTCGGCAATGATTTAGAATGAGTGGATGAGACTCGAAACGTTCTAAGTATTTCATGTGCGTAATTTTGATTAACATTATTGTCATATGCATAAAAAAGATCTCATTGGAAAGACCATCCGTAATGAGTTAAAACATAGGATTTTACATGTAGGAAATTTGAGAAATATCTTTCACAACTAGGACTGAAATAACACTGCGCGAAACTGGAAAATTTTATCGAGCACAGAAAGCTGCTGAGGCATGTAGGAATTAGCGTCAGCGACTAGAGCATTAGCGCCAGACATTTAACTGTAGCGCCAGACGACAGGCTTGTCGCCAGGCGCTACAGCTAAAACCTGGCGCCAAGCTCTGTTTGCTGGCGCCAAATTCTTCCATTACCGAGCCAGAAATATGCGTTCTAATTTCGACCAGTTTTTCGTATTGTTTTCTCGATCCTACTTCCGGATTGAATTTTTTCTCACTTTTCTGAAACCCATATGTGTTCTACATATAGACATAACCCTGTGGGAATTCATGCTCCATCTACCTGGTTGAACGCTCTGAGCAACAAAGGGTACATCCGAGAATGTTGAATTCACCAAACCATGAAAGCGAGTTTTTTCTAAAACTCGCGGTGTCCCATCCACTCGCGCCAACCCTTCACGGTTAGGCTTCCGCAAGGTGCATCTGGACAATTAACCATGGAACCTCTATTGACTAAACCATATCCCGAACTTTAGAGAACTAGAGCCATGGTTAGGTTGCAAACTCATTGCATCATATTGTGCCTACTTGACTAATTGTGCATTATTTGTTGTGCATATACTATGATTTCTTAACCGTTTGTTTGACTTGTGTTGAGATTTAATAAATTATTGACTAAAAGAACTTTGCCTAATTAATTTGATTAAATAAAGTCTAATATTTTATTTAGAATTGACCTAGTACGACTTTAGGCATGCCCCTGTTGATTAATAACACCGAAAACAGTCTCTAATTGAAGCTCCAGCATTGGCGCCAAAGTCTGAACTGTAGCGCCACTCTGTGGAGTGTGGCACCTGGCGACAACTTTGTCGTCTGGAACTACACTACACAGTGTGATGCCAGTCCTGTTGTTTTGCCGACAGTTCGGATTAATGGTCGAGTCATCACCTAGTGTCTAATTAACCAGTTTGCTAATTAATTCGGTTAAATTTTGTTGTCAATAACACCTTGTCGATTCATTAATTGAGTCTAGTCACATAGTCTAGCCATATGGTCATGACACGAGTCTTAACATATCACCAACACTCACTAGTCTTAGCACACACTTTGAGTATATGTCACCATGACCATGTCTTAGGTTCATGCAGGACTCGTTTTTTTCCGTCATTTAAGTTGGGGGTACATCCTATTCCTAATTCTTCATATCCCTCCACCTCCATCATTTTCCTTCACATTCTATTTCAATCTTTCTTCACTTCCTCCATCCATTGCATGTTGAATAAAGTTTGAGTCAAAATAATTAATAATGAATATCCCAAAATTCCTTTTCCACAGTACTTGGTCGAGGAGAGAAGGGCGATTAATCAAAGACAACCTCTTTATTCAAGTCTCACTTTTTGATAAACCAATTCGTCAAAAGAGGAAGGCTAAAAAGATAATGGCAAGTCAAGAAGAGGTTAATGAACTTAGGAGTCAATTGAACGACTTGACTGAGGTGTTAAAGGCTTTAAACCTCAAAATTGATGACCCTGTGAAGCAACAACAAATGAACCTTATGTAAGAAAGTTTGAGCAAGCTATCTAGTGACTATAAATTTCAGGGCATTAGTTCACAAGGGGTCTCGCTGGACAAGGAACTTCTTCCGCATAAGTTCAACGCCACTGACATCCCTAAATTCCAGGCAACAGATAACCCTTACTTTCATCTAAGAGCTTTTGAAACTATAATGAGCATTAAGGGTATCGATAAGAAGGTTTTCCCCTCTCTGTTCCCACTATCTCTCGAGACTGTTTGCCAGCAATGGTTCTTTTCTCTCGAGAAAGAAAAGACCTGTACCTGGGAGTCCATAGCAAACACTTTCATAGATAGATATAAGTGCAACATCCAAGACGAAACAGACCATAGACAACTCGAGATGTTAAAACAAAAAGAAAACGAAGGGTTCACTTCTTTCTTCAATAAATGGAGAGAAACTTCCGCTAATATGGTCAAAGCTCCTACCGAAAAAGAATCAATGAGGATGTTTATCAAGAATCTTTTAGGGAAGTATTCAAAGCACTTAAAGTACCAACACAACTTGAATACTTTCAAGGCTGTCTATAATATAGGCATTGACATTGAAGATAACCTTCTGAAAGATAATAGTGCGAGAGGAAAGAAGAACGACCATCCTTCTTCGTCCTCTCCCATTAATGAAGTACATGCCACGAACGCCTCTAAACCACAAATCCAAAGGTCAAAAGGGTGTTCACTTCACTTGGCATGAGTTATGAAACGACTTTCGAGAAGCTACACCACAAAGGACTAGTCATTCCCATAGGGCCTATCAAAGATCCAGTTCTAGAAGCCAGGCCACCCAAGTGGGACCCTAATAAGCACTGCAAATATCACCAAGGAAAGGTTCACGACACTGAGGAGTGTTGGAAACTCAAAGAAGCTATTCAAGATCTGATCGATAACAATGAAACTTCCGAAACTCTAGCCATCGAAGAAGATCAAGCATCCTTCGATCCATCACTTCTTATCACACCTGTAGGAGAGCCCATGATCGAGACAGCTTGTATGACCTCTCTCGATGAAGTGGCCATGATTGGGGAGGATGAAAGTCTTTTCTTAGATAATACCAGGGAAGACTCGTCAAGTCTAAAAGAGGACGTTCGAAAATTTCAAGATGTCGTTGCCATGCTCTTGAATGTGGTAGAAGGACTAGCAAATCGGGTGATGGTCATCGAACAAAATCCTTGCTAAGGGCTTAATTAAGAACTCAATGCTCCTAAGCCACGAGCAAAATGGACCATTGAAGAATACACACCAATAGGAATGAATTACAATGAAACTTTTGACTGTCTTCATGATCAAGGTCATATTCGTTCTATTGGTCCCAGTCAAGACCCTCCATCTAAAAAACGTTTTCCCAATTGGGATCTAAATTCCTATTGTCGACACTATAAAGGTCGCGGTCACACTACCAAAAAGTGTCTCGCCCTCAAGGATCGTATTCAAGACTTCTTTGATTCAAATCTCCTTCATGTTCCTCCGCGCGACAAGAAGGACAAGATTAGTAAAAATAACGACAGTGGCTGTAAAGGGAAGAAGAACGACTATCCTTCTCCTTCCGAAAAAACCTACTCTAGCAACAGTGTTGGTACTTCCAACCTTAATGAGATCTTAGGATTTAGAAAGCAGCCAAAAAGGGATTTTACCCCTATTAGAATTAGCTACGATGATGCTTTCGATCGACTCCATGCCAAGGGACTCATCACTCCTATTGGACCTCTTCAAGATCCCCCGCTTGAGAAGAGAGTGCCTAGATGGAATCCAAATGTGCGTTGCAAGTACCATCAAGGTAGGGGTCATGCCACTGAGAGCTGTTGGAAGTTAAAGGAGGCTATCCAACATTTGATTGATAATAACAAGCTTTCCATACCTCCATTTAACAAGAAGAGTGAGTGACGATAAAGCAAACAACACAAGATTTCATGACATCTTTTTTCTTTTTCTTTATTTACCTTTTCCCCAATAAGTCTAGCATAGACACCTTTTCTTTTCCCTTAGATTAATTTTGTAGATTCTTTCTTTTCCCTTCCTTTAATAAAATGAGCATTTATTTCTTACATATGATCATTTCATTATATTGCCAAAAAAAAAAAAAAAATCCATGTCGAATTAAGCACAAGGTATACCGATGATTTAAGGCACCCTTTGTAGCCACATCATATTGCCTTTCACCTTTATAATTTACAATCCTTTCTTGATAAACCCCTTTGAGCCTCGTCTAACGATAGACCTTTCTTTTTTCAACCCACATCTACCTAACCTTGGGATGGGATGGTGTGTAACTTATGCAATTTCATAAAAAGCTTGAGTGATTCAAAAGATTAAAATAGCAAAAAATAAGCAAAAAATAAATAAAAGTGTACAAAAGGGTAAGTGTTCCAATGTCTTTGATATGAAAATATCTTTGATAAGAACACATCTCAGATTGTGTCTCTTATCGAGTGCTCGGTATCGTGCCTGAGAAACATGAATGCCAAGTGAGTGATAGACCGCATGATCGGAATTGCCCACACTTATTAAAATAAAATAAATACTAAAGCAAAAAAAAAAGAGCTAAAAAAGAGTAGGAACTCGAGCATAAAAATACAAATATTCAAAAGCAAGGTTGCACACCTTGGGGGCTTATCGAGGGTCTTGAGCCTTTATCCCCTTCTTATATAACTTTAGCCTAACAACGTTACAACCCCTTAAAAGACCTTTTTGAGGTAAACACACTTGTGCGAGGTTCGGCTAGAGCTACGTTCGGCCTGATTCCTGACGGATACGTAGGCAACCTCACATCGAGGTGCGGCCGTAATAAAAATGCATTCATATTCACATTCACACACTTACATCATGATCATATCAAGGGATCTCCTATGCTCATCCCTATCCATGTAGAGCTAGACTTGGGAGCTTGATCCCTACAATATTAGCTTACCTAGCCTAAGAGTCACCACCATTTGACTCTTTTATAGACAATATTTTCCCACACACTTAGCTCTTGCGGCTTAAATTTAGAATCACTATCACACATCGCACAGATACATGACCAAATATACTTCCCTTAAGAACCCTTTGTCATGAAATCTCAACACAACGCTGAAGCATGCATTGTCATATCAACATCACTCATAATCATCATTGCATATCGAAGTATGAAGTGCTTAGCCTCCATGCCTAAGTTACCTAAATACTTTCATTATCGAGTCAACTAGGATAGTCTAAGATGTTACAATCCTTGTACTGTGAGAAACAACATTTGACTAAGCTCATTCAACATGCACCTTCAAAACCTTCGATTCTTTTTTCGCGTCTTTCTTTCTCGGGAGAAAGTCGGTACCCTCCACAAAAATGACGGAAATTTTTTTCTTTTTTGCATTTTCGAGTCGCAAAATCAACACTATGCACACACGGGTCATGAGTCACATGTGTCAAACACTTCGAGTCGAGTCAACCTCGAGTCAATCACAGCGAGTCAAGTTTATACCTTGAGTCGTATCAAGTCGATGAGTAAAGCGACGTTAAACCTTAGGTCAACCCTAAGATAATTAAAGAGAATAGCAAAGTTCTATAGTCAAAAATAAATACAGGTACAGCAGAATAGGGAAGACCCTACTCCAACGCCAGACGACAACATCTAGCGTATGGAAATGGATTTCAGCGCTTGGCGCTAGATCTCAGTGTCTGGCGGCAGAGTCAATTCTTGGCGCCATAGATATTTCAGCAGCGACAAAGCTCGAAGCCTCTTAGAAAAGTGATTTCGACCACATATAGCAATTTCGGGTTCCTTGGTACACCAGTGAGCCCCTATGAGCAATTTGACATGATTAAGTAGTCTGTTTGATTACAATCACAATAAGTTATCGACCTGATGGAAGATCATCTCACTTAGCTTAAAGCACCTAAGAATTGGCTTATCACGGAGATACCGACATACTGATTTTAGCGGAAGCAAATTTCAAGCGAGTTTTAGAGATCGGCAAGCGTTGGTCTTCGGAAATTTTTCCTCGGAATATTATCACAACAAACATTCAAGCATTCAAGCTCTTTTGTTCAGAGACGCGTGGACATATCATCGAAGCTCTTTCGTTCAGAGACGCGTGGACATTTCTTTTAAGCTCTTTTGTTCAGAGACGCGTGGACATTTCTTTTAAGCTCTTTTGCTCCAGAGACGCGTGGGCATATTATTCAAGCTCTTTTGTTCAGAGACGCGTGGACATATCATTCGAAGCTCTTTTGTTCAGAGACGCGTGGACATTTCTTTCAAGCTCTTTTGCTCAGAGACGCGTGGGCATCCTATTATCAAGCTCTTTTGTTCAGAGACGCGTGGACATTTTTTTCAAGCTCTTTTGCTTAGAGACGCGTGGGCATATTATTCAAAAGCTCTATTGTTCAAAGACACGTGGACATATTATTCAAAGGCTCTTTTGTTCAGAGATGCGTGGACATATCATCAAAAGCTCTTTGTTTAGAGACGCGTGGACACATCATTCAGAAGCTCATATTTAAAAGAAGCTCTTTTGTTCAGAGGCGCGTCGACCTATAAAAAAAAGCTCCAATGTTTAGAGACGAGTGAACATTAAAACAGCAAGATGGCGTTCCATAGATTGTGGAAGGTTGTCACAACAACAGAATACGGCAGCAAATCGGTTACTTTCAGAGACGTGTACTCGACGGTACAAGATACGCGTTTCTTAACTCTTTTATCTGTTTAACTAACGCTAGTTTGCAGGTATCGGCGTTACAAGAGTGGTTTAGGATCGCAGAACGTTCTGAATCATTCTCCGTTCCTATCGATACTTTGACTTTTGTTTTCGAAACTTGCGTTTCTCCAAACTCAGTCAAAGTGGGGGCTTCTGTAGACACCCATTTGTGTCTCCCCAAAACCAAACCCAGTGATGAGAACCTTTCGCGTCGAATCATAATCGAATGAATTGAAAGTGTGGATAGTTTAGTGTTGCGGATAGTTTTAATTTCTTTTCTCTTCTCTCTGTTTTTGAAAACTTATTTTTAAGAAAATAGCCAATCCAGTTTGGTTAGTCTATGATATGGGTCCAATAGTAGTTTAGTTAGATGGGGCTTGACAAAAGCTTTCCAACAATATATTATAAGCCCAATTCCGATGAATATTGAGGAAGTTATGGCCAATTTACCAAACTAGGTCCGGTTTGAGCTTTATATGCGGCCCAATGATCTAGGGGAGGGCCTAATATAATATATCATTCCTAATGCAATTAGGAATGGTTTTAGTCTTCTAGATTCTTCTAGAAGGTTCTTTTCATTCCTAATTCAATTAGCATTAATAAATTGACTTTTGTTGACTTTTTAGAGTTTTAATTAAAATCAAAGAGCTTTTTTTAGGGAAATACAATTTTATCTCCTATACGGAAATTTTTATCTGATTTTAAGAAAACACGTGATTTTCTGAATCAGGCGCCTGGCGCTAGTATTGGCGCCTGGCGCTAATGTTGGCGCCTAGCGCCAATAGCCATCGTTGGCGCTAATTCAGTTTTACGTGCGCCAGAACTCTGTTTTGATATTTTATCTTTTTGGCTGATTTTCTTTATAAATAACGTCGTAAAAACTCCGTTTTCATTCACCAATTACAACCAATTTTCATCTACAACCTACAATTCTCTCTCATTCTCTCTCTCTCTCTCTCTCTCTTACCAACTCTCATCAAGATTCTCTTGATTACTCTCTCTCTCTCTCTTTTTCTAAACTAGCTTTTCTCAAATACAAAATTCCGCATTCATTAGATTTAGAAACACCTAGCCATATTCGAAGTTGCCTTCGCCTTAGACGTGAAAGGGTTTAATTTCTGAGGGTTTGGTCCCAAAATCTCTCTTTCAATTATTTAATTTAATTGTTTTGTTTATTATTTTCCTTTAAGTTATTAACGTGTGTATTTTGTTATTAGAAAGAGGTACGAGGCATCGAAGTAAGTACTTTATTGATTTATTGATGTTATGATATAGAAATCATGTTTAGTTTGTTATTATGATATTCCTAGTATCATGTCTAGGGTAATTTTAATATTAAATATGAGCGTTACGATGCCTTTTATGTTCTTCCTAATATTTATGATTGTTATTATCATGTTAGGGCTAAATATTTTATCTTTATTGCTTTGTGACATGCTAGGGTTTGTTATTAATCTTGTTAGTATCATGCCTAGGATATTGCTAATATTATGCTTTAACATGATTATCATGATTATTATTATTATTATTATTATTATTATTATTATTGATTATTTATTATGTTGCTTGATATTCATTGTTATTGCTTGATCACACCTTTTATGCATGTTTAAAGGAATCTATACTTGTAATCACGCTTAATAAGATAATTAATAATCTTGTTAGGATTACTATGATTATAATTCAAGTGATCGCCAATTATAGTTTTATTTGTGCATTAATATTCAACCAACATAAATAAACAAGTTTAGGGTTAATTATATTGATTGCATGTTAGTCAGAAAGCGCACATGAATACGATCAGAATAAAGTAAAGGCCTATTATTAGGGCAGGTTCAATCTCTTTTAGGTTGGATTTGTACTTTCATCCCCGAACCCTATTTGGTTCAAGACCTTATGGAGTTGACGATCTCTTGGATCGTTAAGGAGTGTAAGCTTAACCCAGTGAACGGTTTACAAGTTCCTAAAAAACTTGTTGGCGACTCTTTTGCTCTATCTTCTTTCCCTTTGGACGCCACCGTACTTTAGTGTATGATCACATTGGGGTTCAAGCTAGGGGATTAACTCTTGAAATATTCTCTACAATACTAATCATAATCAATCATTCAATTCATTAACATAACCTTTATCCATTCCCCTAGAATTGAATCTAAGCAAATATAATGAAGAAAAACATGAAAAACAAGGTAAAATAAGAATTAAAGCAAGAATCAAACAACTAATCTAATTACCTACTCTAATCAACAAATAATTAAGCAAAATAAAAGAATTAAACAAAACTATAATGGTGAGAGAAAGTTAGAAAAACTCATTGAATAGAAGAGAAGATAGTCCACATAATAGCCTCTTCAAGCTCTCAAATCTTCATTGAAATTTCAAGATTTCTCCCTCTAAAACTACTCCTAAAATTAGGGAAAGAAACACTTTATATAACCCTAATCCCAATTAGAAGAGAGAGAAAGTGTAAAATACTGCTTAAAGAAGTCTCCAATAGGGTACACTATATATATTACAAGAAAAAGAAGAAAAATCAGAGATTAAAAAGTGAAAAAAAACCCAGAACACCGCGCTCGTGGTGATGCATCTCCAGGGCATTTACAAGAAGGTAGGAAAATCTGGAAAAACACAGCATAGGGCCTGCAGTGAACAAAGTCGCGCTCGTAGTGGACAAAGTCGTGCCTACGGTGGACAATTTCAGTTGTCGCATCATGGTAGGTTTAACTTGCCTTTGTGGTAGGGCTGTGCACCGGTCTAAAAGCAGACCAGAATGGACCGGAACCCATAATCAAATTTTTTTGAGGATCGGGACCGGATCGTAATCAACCGGTCTGGGTTTCGGTCCAAACTTGTTTATTCCAGTTCAGTCCGGTTTTTGACCGATTATATATTTTTTTCTTTATGTTTTTTTTTATTTTTATTTTTTGCATTTTAGTATCTTAATATATACATACATTTTTAACGTCTTGCTTCTGTTTGCATGCTTCCCTATTTTGCACCTAGAATTCATAAATTATAAGTTTTGTACCTAAATTTTTTATAAATTTAAACATAAAATTTAAAATTTTCACCCAAAAAATTACAAAAATACACTTTCCGGTCCATTCTGGTCCTTACTTGGACCGGAAACCCAGAATCGCAAATTTGTGAGGACCGAAGATCGACCCGGAATCTTGCGACCCGGTCGGTTTTTCGGTGCAGGTCCATTGTTGCTCACCCTTACTCGGTGGATCACGGCGCTGCAAGGTAGGGACCACCGTGTCACGACAAAGTCCACCGTGTCGCAGTAGAAACCACCATGTCACGGCAGGTTTGCTACATCACGGCAGAATCATCCGTGCAACGACAGTTGAAACTTGTGCTTGCTGCTGCTTGTGCTGTGCGGAGGGTTGCTCGGGCACAGGTGTTCTAGCCTTAAGCACTGCGATTGCTCAACTTCTTAGCTTCTTCTTGGCTTCAAGGCTTCTTCTATTGAATTTTTCGGCCTTCTCTTTAGTCATCAACATCGAGGAAAATGCCATGTACCTAGACAAATAGACCAAGAGAGAAAAGAGTGAAAGATCACATAAGAAAAGAAAAACACGCAAATCAAGCTAGAAACGAGCAATAACACATTATTCACAACTAAGGCCTTAAAACATACACTAACATGGTATTAACTAAAATAAGACTATAAGGACTAGAAATAACCAAGATAGACCAAAATAAACTTAAAACAAAGGGAGAAAAACACCCTAAAATGTGTCATAAATGACACTTATCAGTGTCATTGTTGGTGTCTCTTTTAGTGTATAGTTTTAATTCCTAAATTAATACAAAATAGGAAATATATTCAAAATTATTATTAGCGTTAAAAACTACATATATCATTACCCAAAAAATTTTAAATCTATACGTAATATTTAAAAACACAAATCCATACTAAGCCACATGTCACCATAATCACTCATACGCCACATGTCACCTCCCTTAATCTTTCATTTTTATATACCCTTTTTAATATATAAAACTAGTGTACGGCTCGGGCGTTGCACCGGATTACCACTTTGATTAATTGTTTATTTATGAAATATATTATCATCTTTTTTGACAAAATGAAATAAATTATCATTGATTATGTATGGTATGCATAAATACTAAAAATAATGTTACTAATTGATAAAGAGTATAGAAAGCTAATTTTTAACGCTATTGTTTGTGAAATGTTGATTTTCTTCCTTTTTTTTTATTCCAAACCGCTTATCTAGTATTTCCTTTTTAATTGATGCATATCATTTATAGTTATATTTATATGTATAGATGACATCAGTTGTTATTGGCTAAGATGGCAAGGAAGTAAATCTTGTTTCCTTGAGGTCTAGTGTTGGAAACCCATTAAAAACTTTTTAATAATAGTTAAAATGATTTGTTAATTGATAATGACGTGTCATTAAGTGATGATGTGGCATAATGCTATGAGAGAGGAATGACGTGGCACATAAATGAATTTAGGAACACTTTTTAATATAGAATTATAGATAAATTAAATAAATAATAATATTTAAGTTGTTATGAATTCCGAAACTTGTAAATTTAAGTAAGAAAATAAAGTGTTTCACTTCCAACATTATAAATTGAAGTTAAACTAATAGTGCACATTACATACACAATAAAATAGTCGTCTTATCTCCTAAACATAATATACTACCCATGTTTCATATTTTTTACAACTTTTGTTAAAAAAAGGATGCTATACATTATTTGCAACTAATGTTTTCTTTTATTTTTAGGTTGTCATTTCTCTCTATCTCTCTCCACATAACATGCATTCCTATTTTTCTCTCTCTATCTTACACTCACAAACAATTTTTGCCTAGGATTCTGTGCATCATTCAAAGTTGCAAAAAAATGTGAAACTGAGGTAGTATAACATAAATCAATATGTCATTTCATACCCCACAATAACCATATATATAACTTAAGAGGGTGTTTAGTTAGAGGAATAGAAGAAGAAGGATAAGATAAAAGAGGAAGGATTTAAGAAGTCTTTTATTTGTTTAGATGGATGGGGATTAGGAGGGTGTTAGGAGGGGAATAAAATATGGAGTTATCACTCCAAATTAATAACTAGGGGGTGTAAGGGACTAAGATTAAATTTAACGGGTTAAAGACATTTCTACCCTTAATGAAAGAGAAAGAAGAAAAGAGTGAAGAAAAGATAATAAGGATAATTTTACATTTTTATTAGTTACTAGTTGAGCCATCGCGCGCACCCGCGCGATAGCCCAATAAAGAAATAATGGAGTGTAGGATAATTTGTAACATTAGAAAATGTATAATAGTGAGTCACTAATGAGGAGGTTTGTGATTGACTTTTAAAAAAATAATTAATGTTTATACAAAAGTTAATATTTAAATTGATAAAAATAGTGATAGCAACAATTTTAGTAATATTTTTAAAATCAGTTTATTAATAAAATGCGGAAAAGTATTTTGTAACAACACGTGATACTAAAAAGATATTATTTCACAACAATGTACATTTTGCTTGGAACTTTATCATCAATTGTAATAAAGAAATTATCCGATAAATTAGGGACGCGCGATAGCTCAATAATGTACAATTTCGTGTAATTAATTAGTGTTATTAGAAAATATGTTACAATAAATTCTTCACTTAAGAATAGCAACATAACAAAAATTTAGCATCAAAATCATCAGCCGCGCGTCATCTCCGATCTTGTTCTATCGACTTAGCTATAATTTTTAAATACTAATTTACTACTTTTAGAATCAATCTTGTTTGTACAGAAAGATCAAAATACATGGAAAAAAAGAAAAAGGCTTTTTCATCAATACACGGAAACCCAGAATCGCAAATTTGTGAGGACCGAAGATCGACCCGGAATCTTGCGACCCGGTCGGTTTTTCGGTGCAGGTCCATTGTTGCTCACCCTTACTCGGTGGATCACGGCGCTGCAAGGTAGGGACCACCGTGTCACGACAAAGTCCACCGTGTCGCAGTAGAAACCACCATGTCACGGCAGGTTTGCTACATCACGGCAGAATCATCCGTGCAACGACAGTTGAAACTTGTGCTTGCTGCTGCTTGTGCTGTGCGGAGGGTTGCTCGGGCACAGGTGTTCTAGCCTTAAGCACTGCGATTGCTCAACTTCTTAGCTTCTTCTTGGCTTCAAGGCTTCTTCTATTGAATTTTTCGGCCTTCTCTTTAGTCATCAACATCGAGGAAAATGCCATGTACCTAGACAAATAGACCAAGAGAGAAAAGAGTGAAAGATCACATAAGAAAAGAAAAACACGCAAATCAAGCTAGAAACGAGCAATAACACATTATTCACAACTAAGGCCTTAAAACATACACTAACATGGTATTAACTAAAATAAGACTATAAGGACTAGAAATAACCAAGATAGACCAAAATAAACTTAAAACAAAGGGAGAAAAACACCCTAAAATGTGTCATAAATGACACTTATCAGTGTCATTGTTGGTGTCTCTTTTAGTGTATAGTTTTAATTCCTAAATTAATACAAAATAGGAAATATATTCAAAATTATTATTAGCGTTAAAAACTACATATATCATTACCCAAAAAATTTTAAATCTATACGTAATATTTAAAAACACAAATCCATACTAAGCCACATGTCACCATAATCACTCATACGCCACATGTCACCTCCCTTAATCTTTCATTTTTATATACCCTTTTTAATATATAAAACTAGTGTACGGCTCGGGCGTTGCACCGGATTACCACTTTGATTAATTGTTTATTTATGAAATATATTATCATCTTTTTTGACAAAATGAAATAAATTATCATTGATTATGTATGGTATGCATAAATACTAAAAATAATGTTACTAATTGATAAAGAGTATAGAAAGCTAATTTTTAACGCTATTGTTTGTGAAATGTTGATTTTCTTCCTTTTTTTTTATTCCAAACCGCTTATCTAGTATTTCCTTTTTAATTGATGCATATCATTTATAGTTATATTTATATGTATAGATGACATCAGTTGTTATTGGCTAAGATGGCAAGGAAGTAAATCTTGTTTCCTTGAGGTCTAGTGTTGGAAACCCATTAAAAACTTTTTAATAATAGTTAAAATGATTTGTTAATTGATAATGACGTGTCATTAAGTGATGATGTGGCATAATGCTATGAGAGAGGAATGACGTGGCACATAAATGAATTTAGGAACACTTTTTAATATAGAATTATAGATAAATTAAATAAATAATAATATTTAAGTTGTTATGAATTCCGAAACTTGTAAATTTAAGTAAGAAAATAAAGTGTTTCACTTCCAACATTATAAATTGAAGTTAAACTAATAGTGCACATTACATACACAATAAAATAGTCGTCTTATCTCCTAAACATAATATACTACCCATGTTTCATATTTTTTACAACTTTTGTTAAAAAAAGGATGCTATACATTATTTGCAACTAATGTTTTCTTTTATTTTTAGGTTGTCATTTCTCTCTATCTCTCTCCACATAACATGCATTCCTATTTTTCTCTCTCTATCTTACACTCACAAACAATTTTTGCCTAGGATTCTGTGCATCATTCAAAGTTGCAAAAAAATGTGAAACTGAGGTAGTATAACATAAATCAATATGTCATTTCATACCCCACAATAACCATATATATAACTTAAGAGGGTGTTTAGTTAGAGGAATAGAAGAAGAAGGATAAGATAAAAGAGGAAGGATTTAAGAAGTCTTTTATTTGTTTAGATGGATGGGGATTAGGAGGGTGTTAGGAGGGGAATAAAATATGGAGTTATCACTCCAAATTAATAACTAGGGGGTGTAAGGGACTAAGATTAAATTTAACGGGTTAAAGACATTTCTACCCTTAATGAAAGAGAAAGAAGAAAAGAGTGAAGAAAAGATAATAAGGATAATTTTACATTTTTATTAGTTACTAGTTGAGCCATCGCGCGCACCCGCGCGATAGCCCAATAAAGAAATAATGGAGTGTAGGATAATTTGTAACATTAGAAAATGTATAATAGTGAGTCACTAATGAGGAGGTTTGTGATTGACTTTTAAAAAAAATAATTAATGTTTATACAAAAGTTAATATTTAAATTGATAAAAATAGTGATAGCAACAATTTTAGTAATATTTTTAAAATCAGTTTATTAATAAAATGCGGAAAAGTATTTTGTAACAACACGTGATACTAAAAAGATATTATTTCACAACAATGTACATTTTGCTTGGAACTTTATCATCAATTGTAATAAAGAAATTATCCGATAAATTAGGGACGCGCGATAGCTCAATAATGTACAATTTCGTGTAATTAATTAGTGTTATTAGAAAATATGTTACAATAAATTCTTCACTTAAGAATAGCAACATAACAAAAATTTAGCATCAAAATCATCAGCCGCGCGTCATCTCCGATCTTGTTCTATCGACTTAGCTATAATTTTTAAATACTAATTTACTACTTTTAGAATCAATCTTGTTTGTACAGAAAGATCAAAATACATGGAAAAAAAGAAAAAGGCTTTTTCATCAATACTCAGCAAATTTACAGAAAGTTCTATTCATAATATGTATACAGAAAAAAAAATTGATGTCAACACTAATAAGATGATTTTTAGAAAAATGTTTCTTTTATACAATGCGAAAACTTTCAGCAGATACAAATGAAAGTATGAAACTATAAACCTGTAATTGAAATCAACTTTGACCCAAAAAAATTCAAGAAGATACAACCTATTTGCCTCATCCGACTGGAATTAAGTTGGATAACCTAAAATAATAATTAATAAAAAATTAATTAATGAATACAATGAATTTTTGGAATCTAGGACTGACTATATAACTATTTAAGTTGCTTCATGAGTAGCTAATAGAATCTTTAGCTACTTCGTGCACAGAACGCCTGCCATGTGAGACACACCAAGACGTCAATATCAATTCCAGAAACTAAATATATATTGCTCCCCTAGAACATTTCGGCTACCTCTAATGTATTGATAATCAACATCCAGCAGCTTTCAAGAAGTTGTCACAAGGGCTTGATGTGGGAAGCTTGTATTCAGTAATGACAAGAGAAACTTATTTTGGGAAGACAACACTCCGAGCTATAACAAACTACCCCGTTCATCACATGTGTATTGCTAGCATTTTCATATTGTGCCTTGTAAAAGATGATGATTAGTTTGCACCCAGCAGAGACAATATTGATCTTTAATTGTCAATCATCAGAAGTAGAGTTCGATTTAACTGTTACTTATATTTATATAGTTCTTCATATAGCCAGCCAATTATAAAAGATAAAATTAAGTGTATTGATCGAGGATAGGTCGTTATGCTACCACCCTAACCAAATTAGAAATTTATAATACCTAAACTTACACTAAACTAGTCAGTGGCAAGTAAAGGGTCGAACCCAAAAGGAATAAGTGTATTAATTTGTGCCAACTAGACTACTAGGAAAGGTTGTGAGATAGAGAAAGATTAAACCAAACACTACTAAGAGCAATTAACTAAAACTAGGGAAAGTGGAATCCAATCACATCAATGTATTTAACTTCATACAAATAGATGAAAATGACCTCGATTAGGAACATCAACACATTTAACTCACTCTCGCACAATTAAGCATGTTAATTATCCTACTAAACTAATTCACTCTCGTGCAACTAGCCTAGCAAAGGTATGGAAGAATTTAGGGCTCTCAACCAACTCACTCTCGCACAATTGATTGAAATCACAATTAAGAGCATAGAATTAATTAGCTAGAAAGATTATAATCCATAAAATCATCACCCATACACAATAATCAAGAAACAAGTTCATACTAATCACAATCAATCATTTAATTCATTAATATAACCTTCATCCAATTCCCTAGAACAAGACCTAAGCTAACATAATGAAGAAAGACATGGAAAACAAGGTAAAATAATAATAAAAACAAGATTAAACAAACAAACTAATTAATCTACTCAAATCAACAAACAAAAAGCAAAAACTAAGAATTAAACAAGAAATAAAGATGAGATAAAGTTAGAAAATGCTCATTGAATAGATGAGAAGTTCCACAAAGTTGTTTCTTCAACCTCTCAAAAACTCCATGGAAATCCAAGCTTTCTCTCTCTACACTACTCCTAAACTAACCTTAAGAGAGAGAAAATAAAGGCTAAACTAATCTAATCTATCTAAAATTAAAATGTTGATTGAAAGTTATGAGAAAATAACCCCAAAGGGGTATTTATAATACAAGTTAAATAAAAAATAAAATAAAAGAAAGAAACTAAAAAGAAATAAAACAATTAAAAAAACTAAACTAAAAAACCAATAAAAACAAAACTACCATAAAATAAAATAAAAGAAAATGAAAAGAAAAAAGAAAACCCCAAAATCCCCAAAATTCCCCCCAAAACCCACGAAAACAATCAGACTACCCTCTTCTTCTTCCCTTTCGAATTTGGCTGCTTTCCCTCTATCATCAACCATCCAACCATGATCTTCACTGTAAATCAGCATCATCATCTAGCATCAAATCGTGGCCGTTTGATTTTCATTAAAATCACGTGAAAAGCTCGTGATTGACCCACATTTGAGCGCCCGCACAGAAGTCGCGCAGAGGTCGCGCAAATGCTACTGTATCATTCTGTTTTGGACTCCAATTGTGTGCGCCTTCTGACAGGGCTGTGCGCCCGCGTTTAAGGCTTGATTGTTTCTGAAATGGTGAAGAGCAGGGGTTGGGATTCAGTTCGAATTGTGGTGGCTGCAGCGGCGGAATTGAGGTTCGAAAGTGGTTGTGGCCTTGTGGGAGCAGGGGAATTGATGAGTTGTTGTTGCGGGGTTGATGTACGGTGGAGCAGGTGGTTGAGGGGGGTATTCAGGTGTGCACATTTGGGGTTATTGGTGGCAGCGGTGGTTCTGGGTGGTGGTGATTGGAGGTGTTTTGGTGGTGTATTGGTTGTTGGATATGCGTGGGTGAGTTGGTCGATGTGGGCTGGTAACGGGGCTGATTGGTGTTGCGTGGTGGAGCAGGGGAGTTGTTAGGTGGGTGCGTGGCTGGAGATTGGTGTGATTGGAGGTGGTTTGGTGGTGATTAATGGCGGTTTTGGCGGTGGCTGGTGTTGTGGGTTGCGAAGAGATGTTGCTGCCATTGCTGTTATTGTTGTTGTTGTTGTGGCTGGTGGTGTGTGGTGCTAAGGGAGTTGCGTGGGTGCAGGGGAACAACAGGGGAGAAGTTGTGTGGTGGAGGTTAAGGAATGGTGAGGTGTATGATAAGCTGGCAGCAGCAAGAGGTTAGGGGCAGCATCTTGTAAGAATTTTGTTGAACTTGATTGACTCGGGTCCCGAACTTCCAATGCAAACCATTTGACTTTGAAATCCGTGCTTCAACCCGAAAACATACCTACACAACCAAAAAACCAAGAGAAATAGGGACAAAAACTAAAATAATAAAATAAAACGAAGTAAAATAAAATAAAATACGAAACTAAAATAAATAAGAAAACGAGATAAAAAGAGAAATTATTAAAAATAAAAACTAAGAACTTAAACTATAAACATTAAAAGTAAGAAAAATAAAATAAAATACGAAAATAAACTAAAAACTATTAAAAATTACAAAAATACTCAAAATAAAGATAAAAGGCGAGAATAAGCAAATAATAGAAATAAAGGATAAAAAAGGGTTAAATTATTGAAAAATAATGCGGAAAACGACTCAATAAACACCCTAAAAGTGACATAAAAGTCACTTATCATGTATCTAGAAAACAAGGAAGGATAGAGGTATTTGATTGCAGGAGCCATTAAGTTATCATATTTAATAGGATTTCCTTTCTACAACATTTTTCAACTCGGAATAAGAAAAAACACTTCTCACTCGGATTGCCAAATTTAACACCAAAAATAGCCTTATTCCCATTCTAAGATGACAGATTGTTCTGAGTAGCCAAATAATTTAAGTGTTTAACAGTATAATGGATCATCCCTCCTTCCCTTCTTGTTAGTCGGTTCCTTTTTAGGGTCTCAAACTGTTTGTGTTCGAACTGTTCGTAGGACAATTATGCCATATCAAAAATTTCTTCATAGATGCATGTATGAAACATTGCAACAATTGAAACCTCAAAGCTAAAAGAATTTTAATAAGTGCCTTACATGTGAAGGAGTAGCCCTATTTGGTTCGACATCAGCAATGCTGGACATAGAAGTTGATTAAGCTTTCTTGTTGCTGAACCGTCATCAAATGGGACATCTTCTACTTCTTACCCGTCATAAGAGCTTCGTAGTGGATGGCCATTTCCTTGTAAGGCAAATCAGGGGCAGTTGAGACAGAAAATCTTCCAACTTGATGAGATGAGTCCAAGACCTGTAGAAAAAGGAGACAACCCCATTCTTTATAAAATATATAGTGAACATTTCATAATCACGCAAGAATAGAGCTTAAGATAGAATAATAGGTGAAGAATCCGATGAGAACAAATGACATCAGAAAAGACAGTTCTCATTGCAAAAAATACAATTGAAATTGCTCTTAAGCTTCTAAATTTTCATTAATTGCAATTCATTAAGGTCCAAAACACCAATGCGTATGAAAGCCAAAACAAAACAAAATTATATGACACAAAACCCACAACAGAATCTCAAAATCATCATTACAATTTCACAACCTTAATATTAGTCCATATTCTGAGATTAAATGCCACACAAAACCAAATTATACGACACTATCCAATACAATCTTCCAAATCTCTCATATTCTAAACTTGTAAAACCTCACTCAAAGGGACCTACTGAAGTTTAGTTTCTGTAAGAATTCACACACTCTATCTGTCTATCACCATACTATTAAAAAGAAAATCAATCTAAAGAACTCCAAGTTTCAACCTCAAGTTTCAAGCTCAAAATAAATTTAACACAATCAAATGATCAAACTAATTGTCCCACCAAGATAAATGAAACACAAAAGAATCCCAAGTTTCAACCTCAAGTTTCTAAATACGCATGCTTGTGTTTAATGGGGTTAATAAGTAGACCGCTATTTTCCCCGACACAAGAAAGTTTTAAAATATTTCTTAGTATGTCATGCAAACCATGCCTTGCAAACAAGGATAGCCAAAAATGTTGAAAGGCAAGAATATCCAGCGGCTAGGATTTTTCCCTCCATAACATATTTTCCAACTTTGCAAGACTTAAACTTATCCAAATATTCATCTCTGACTTTCTGTCACAAAATTAGTAAAAAGGTTCATTTCAATATAGCATTTCATATATATATTTATGTGAAATCACAGAATTTTTATCCATAGAGGAAGTGAGGAACAAAGAAGTGGTAGCTACATAACAGACTTCTTAATATCTCATCTGATTAGATACCTAAGTAGCAAGTCAACATTTCATATTAAGGCTTTACACTGAGAAATTAGTCTGAATGTAGAATCCATAAGATACATAAAACTTTAACAGCTTATGTAGTTACTATCAGCATCAACATCAGCCAACCTAATTAAGTAAACTAAAATTACATGGCATGTAAAACAATTAAAATTTTCACAAGATAACCAATTGGTTATTCACATCTAGGCAAAACCCAGTCCACAGCTTGCCACAAGACTCTTTGTGACATTAGTAATCCCATCATCAAAGTTGTGTATATTTCAAACATCAAGACTCTTTGTTATGATTATATAATAAAGATAAAAGAGAGATTTTGCACCTAAATGTCATAAAATCATAAGAAAATTGAGACTCTAGAACAAAGGTACAAGCCCACAAACAAGGATTGTGGTGTGATATTACTAAAAGAGCAAAATATAACTGAATCCTATGATTTTGGCATTAGTATAAATAAGTTGATGTGAGCTAGATAGAACAAAAATGCTCTGGAGTTTTCATTTACAATGAATGGTCTATTAAAAATTATAACTTTGTGAAAGTTCAATCAGTACATATATAATCATATAATCTGAAGCTGATAACATACTTGGCGAGCTTTGGCACCGATTTTGTTCATATAAGCGGCGAAGATTCTTGTGGAAAAACATTCTCCAAAAGGGAAGAAGATAATCTTACTCTGTAGTTCATGAAGAGACATAAAGAGACATAGGAAAGGGGCTATACACTAAATACACACTTGGGAGATAGAAAGGAATGGTGTCCTTCGAACAAGTGTATTATTCTGATAGCGGGTTCAGAATTATTAGAAAGCTAATATATATTCAGTAAGGTCAAGTGATCGGAATGCCTGGGTGGAGGCCGCTTCCGATCAGTAATATTAATATAATTAATATTACAGCTTAATCTTGACTGAACCCTTTGGGTCATACCCAAGCAAAATATACGAACCGACTCGACGAATTAATTCGGAAGAAATTAATTCGTCGCCCGAGTGTTAAATATTTAGACGTCGGTAATTCGAGATTGGAGCGTCGAAACCGATCGTCGGAAGTTGAGTAAAAAATAATAAAAAGACGAGACGCGCAAAATAATAATAAATCGAACATATTCCCAAAATACCCCTAGCATCGGAATGCCTCGAGCATCCGAATTCTAGGGGAAAAAATGTCCAAGCATAGGTGGCTAGCAAGCGAACCAAGCCGAGCCTAGCATGGCTGGCTAGGTGCGTGCTAGCGCACCGTGCTAACAGCCATGCACAGTAGCAGGTAGCAGCCGCGTGCACGTGGTGCGTGCAGCAGCTAGCTGCCGCAAGCTAGGCGTGCTAGTAGCGCACGCACAGCAGGAAGCCCGCACCAAGTGCGTGGCTTGCGCGCACAGCAGCAGCCCGCATCTTGGTGCGGGGATGGGCTCGGGCTGGGCCATAGGGCCGGTCACTATGGGGAAGCTTGAGGGAATAAGGGAGCAAGTGGGTAAGGACATGTGGCACAAGGAGAGTATTGAGTGGGGAGCAAGTATGGTCCCCTACTCTCCATGTGGTCCTCACCAACCCATTTCACATGGTAATGCCACTTGTAGATTTATTATTAGTTTGCAATTTTAATTTAATTTAGCTTTAAATTAATTTGTGGAATTTCATGATCCCACATTGATGGGATAGAAATTCCCATTCATATTTTCCTCTATAAATACCAACCTTGGGATTTGGAGTAAAGTGCTTGAGTGGGAGTTAGAAAGAGCATTCCATATTTTAGGAAAAACTCTTAAACTCCATTAACACTTGGGTTTTGGTCGGACCTTGCTAACTCCAAGGTAGCGGACCTAAAAAGTCGTGTTCGTCCTTTGTGGGTGGATACCGTTGGAGGCACGACATTTACGGTGCTCAAGGCTTTCAAGTAAGAGCCTGTTTTGAGAGGGCGAAGCTCGCTTCAAGGGTATGATTCGTTCTTCTTTTTCTTGTGTTTATTTATTTATGCTTTTTGGTTTTATTAATTACGAGTGGTTCCTTGGGTCAGGGTTGTTTCCGCGGTGAGTCGGACTAACCAAACCCCAACAGCGGTATCGGAGCCCCGCTCGTTTGTATTTATAATCATGTTTTTCAAGGTTTATTTTGGCTTATTTTTCTGGTTTAAGTTGCTAATTAGATTAGTAGCTCGGTTTTATTTATTTTAATCCTGTTTTTAATGTCGAATTTGGCCCAGAACCCAGATTTTCGCCCAAAAATAGTGAATTTTGGGAAGAAAAGGTGTTCTGGAAAGCTTTTTATCCCTTATGGACTGTGATTTTAGCCAAATTCTTACCAGAAATGCCTTTTTCGAGGGATTTTTTGTTTTTGACGAAAATTTTAAGTGTTTTCTAACCTTGAAATTAATGGCATAACTTGTTGATTATGTGGTTGATTATTTGCATTATTTTCTGCATTTTTAAGTCCCCTTAAAGCACACTTACTTGGTAGTATTTGATGCTTAAAGGTTGATTTATTTTCACATAATTGCAAACTAATTACTTTTTAGTGTGAAAATTTTTGTTTTGAGGCTTCCTAAGTGTTAAAGATTCAATCTTTATTCATGATAAGTGATTGAAACTTTAAAACCCACTAAATTCCATGTTATTTTGTGTTAAACTATGTTGTTTTAATCATTTAGAGTTTATCGGAAACATAAAGTTTCAATTTTGGTGATAGAAATTTGGTTATCTTCATGTTGGAAGATATAATTTTCAAGGATTCACAAAATTTAGATGTTGGAATTTTCATTTGAACATTAAAGTTCATATTTTTCCAACTTCCCCTTACTTTGTCAAATTCTCAAGTTTAATTTAAATTGATTAAATTAAAAGTGAGAAATTGCCTCAACTTTGTTATTGCACCAAGCTAAACCAATTTAATTAAGAATGGTTCTTGGAATTATTTTGGTTATTTGCACTTTGAAATTTTATTAAGTTAGACTTGTTTAAATTTTTTTTTTTTTTGCTCATTAAGTTAGTTCTAAAATTAATTTAGAATTAATTAATTATGTCTCGCAAAATGGGATCAAATCCCGAGGCCATGGCACGCAAAACGAGGCAAAGAACCACCCTTGGCTAGCCGGGCTGCATAGCAGCCCGCATGTGGCTGCCAAGGTGGCTGCCCCGCCTTGCGTGCGGCTACACGCGTGGCAGCAGCACACGGCCGCAGCAGCCACGCACCAGCAGCCATGGCTGTGCGTGCGCGTGCGAGCGGCAGTGGCAGCAGCCCATGACTGCTTGCCGCGGACTGTGTGTGCGGAGTTTTTTGTGTGTGCATATGCTTGGTGCGGTGAGGTGAATAGCCGTAGTATGCTTGGTTTGCATGAGCCGCGATTATTCGAGTTTCCTTGGCAAAAAGCTTAAAGCGAAAGCCACTTGAAATGCGGTTGGCTTAATATTGCTTATTTTGCCGTTTTATTTATTTAATTAATTTTGTTTATTTTAATTAAAATTTTGGGAGGCTAGGCCTCGGTTTTGAGCGGCATTGGAAAAATTTTATTTTGACAAGTTTGGGTGCTACCGACTTAATTAATTGGATTAATTAAGGAAAATGTGGAATTTAGTGGGAGCTTCAATTAATTAATGACGTCAATTACATAATCGGTTAAACAACTTTGACTAGTTTTAATTAGGCGTGTTAATCGGATTAACCACCTAGATTAGTTACTAGTGCGCGCGTTGTTTAAATGCATTTTACTTGTTTGATATTGTAAATTGCATGGGCCATTCACAAATAGTGAATAGATGAATGGAATATATATTCTCTCTCACAGGTTTTATGAAATGGAAACTAGTGGGACCCGATTAGGATAGAAAATACGGACTACGTGCCGTTATGTATTTTTGTAAATCTAAATACGGTCTACGCACCTGTAGACACCCATTTGTGTCTCCCTAAAACCAAACCCAGTGATGAGTACCTTTCGCGTCGAATCATAATCGAATGAAGCGAAAGTGTGGAAAGTCTAGTGTTGTAGATAGTTTTTATTTCTTTCTCTTCTCTCTGTTTTTGAAAACTTATTTTAAGAAAACAGCCAATCTAGTTTGGTTGGTCCATGATATGGGTCCAATAGTAGTGTATTTGGATGGGGCTTGACAAGAGCTGTCCAACGATATATTATAAGCCCAATTCCGATGAATATTGAGGAAGTTATGACCAATTTATCAAACTGGGCCCGGTTTGAGCCTTATGTGCGGCCCAATGATCTAGGGGAGGGCCTAATATGATTTATCATTCCTAATGCAATTAGGAATGGATTTAGTCTTCTAGATTCTTCTAGAAGGTTCTTTTCATTCCTAATTCAATTAGCATTGATAAATTGACTTTTGTTGACTTTTTCAGAGTTTTAATTAAAATCAAATAGCATTTTCGAGGAAATTATATGATTTTATCCTCCAGTACGACAAACTTATCTGATTTTTCGAAAACGCGTTAAAACCAGGCTTGGCGCCTGACCCCAGGCTTTGGCGCCTGGCGCTAGCCATTGGCGCCAAGCGCTAGTGTTGGTGCCTAGCGCCAGTTAGCCAAGGTCTGCGCCAGCTCTGTTTTTTGTGCGTCAGACTCTGTTATGATATTTTATCTTTTTTGGCTGATTTTTGATATAAATAGCGTATTAAAAACTCCGTTTTCATTCACCAATTCTCACGAATTAACCAATTCTCATCATTCACGAGTTCTCATCTACAATCATTCATTAATTCTCTCATTCATTCATCTTTCTTTCTTTCTTTCTCTAAACCTTGTTTTCACATACAAAATTCCGCATTCGCAAGATCTAGAAACACCTAGCCATATTCGAAGTTGCCTTCGCCCTAGACGTGAAAGGTTTAATTTCTGAGGGTTTGGTCCCAAATCTCTCTTTCAATCATTTAATTTAATTGTTTATTTATTATTTTCCTTGAAGTGCCTAACGTGTGTATTTTGTAATTAGAAAGAGGTACGAGGCATCAAAGTAAGTGCTTTAATGGTTTTAATTGATATTATGATGTAGAAATCATGTTTATATTGTTATTATGATATTCCTAGTACATGTCTGGGGTAACTTTAACATTTAATATGATTGTTACGATGCTTCCTATGTTCTTCCTAATATTTATGATTGTTAGTATCATGATAGGGTTAAAGATTTGATTTTTATTGCTTAGTGACATGCTAGGGTTCGTTATTAATCTTATTAGTATCATGCCTAGGATCTTGCTATTTTTATTATGCTTTAATATTAACATGAACATGATTATGATTATAATTGTTATATTTTATGATGGTTTTATTTTGATGATGATTATTTTATCTATGATGATATTATTGTTATTATGATTATTATAATTATTCATGATATTGTTTATTATTTATTGTTGCTTGATATTATTTTTATTGCTTGGTCACACCTTTTATGCATGTTTAAAGGGAATTTGTACTTGTAATCACGTTTAATAAGATATTTAATAATCTTGTTAGGGTTAATTTGATTATGACTTCAAGTGATCGCCAATAATAGACTTATTTGTGCATTAAATTCAACCAACATAGATTAAACAGGTTTAGGGTAATCCTATTGATTGCATGTTAGTCAGAAAGCGCACATAAATACGATCTGAATAAAGTAGAGGCCTATTATTAGGGCAGATTCAATCTCTTTTAGGTTGGATTTGTACCTTCATCCCCGAACCCTTATTTGGTTCAAGACCTTATGGAGTTGACGATCTCTTGGATCGTTAAGGGGTGTAACCTTCATCCTATGAACGGTTTACAAGTTCCTAAAACTTGTTGGCGACTCTTTTGCTCTATCTTCTTCCCTTTTGGATGCCACCGTACTTTAGTGTATGATCACAGTGGGGTTCAATCTAGAGGTTAACGCTTGAAATCTATTCCCCACAGTTTTTGGCGACTCCACTGGGGAGGATTTCTATTTTAATTCCTGAATTTGTTTCGGCAATGATTTAGAATGAGTGGATGAGACTCGAAACGTTCTAAGTATTTCATGTGCGTAATTTTGATTAACATTATTGTCATATGCATAAAAAATATCTCATTGGAAAGACCATCCGTAATGAGTTACAAACATAGGATTTTACACGTAGGAAATTTGAGAAATATCTTTCACAACTAGGACTGAAATAACACCGCGCGAAACTGGAAAATTTTATCGAGCACAGAAAGTTGCCAGGCGCTACAGTTAAAAGCTGGCGCCGGTCGCTGTTTGCTGGCGCCAATTTCCCCCAATACCGAGCCAGAAATATGCGTTCTAATTTCGACCGGTTTTTCGAATTGTTTGCTCGATCCTACTTCCTGATTGAATTTTTTTCTTACTTTTCTGAAACCATATGTGTTCTACATATGGACATAACCCTCTGGGAATTCATGCTCCATCTACCCGATTGAACGCTCCGTGCAACAAAGGGTACATTCGAGATGTTGAATTCACCAAACCATGGAAGCGAGTTTTTTTCTAAAGCTCGCGGTGTCCCATCCACTCGCGCCAACCCTTCACGGTTAGGCTTCCGCGCGGTTTATCCGGACAATTAACCATGGACCCTCTATTGACTAACCCATATCCCGAACTTTAGAGAACTAGAGCCATGGTTAGGTTGCAAATGCATTGCATCATATTGTGCCTACTTGACTAATTGTGCATTATTTGTTGTGCATATATATTCTATTCTCTTAACCGTTTGTTGACTTGTTTTGAGACTAAATAAATTCATGACTTAAAGAATTTTGCCTAATTAATTAATTAATTAATTTGAGTCAATAAAGTCTAATATTTTAACCGGAATTGACCTAGTACGACTTTAGGCATACCCCAATTGACTAATAACACCGAAAACAGTCCCAGATCGAAGCTCCAATATTGGCGCCAAGGTCTGAGCTGTAGCGCCACATTATGGAGTGTAGCACCTGACAACATCTCTGTCGTCTGGCACCAAGCTCCACGGTGCGACGCCAGTCTTGTCGTTTGGCCGACAGTTCGGATTATTGGTCGAGTCATCACCTAAAGTCTAATTAATCAGTTTTCTAATTAATTAAATTTTGCTGTCAATAGTACTTATTTGAGTCAATGATCGAGTTTAGGCACTAAGTCCCATGGTCTTACACAAGAGTCCAAGCATGTCACTTACACTCAACGCACACACCAATACACATACTTTGACCATGTCTAAGAGAGTCTTGTGTGCGCGTTTTTTTCCGTCATTTTTTTTAAGGGGGTAAGTCGGATATTAATCCTCCAATAAAATTTTTTTTACTTAGTTCCTTAAAAATATGTATATTATTTTTTCCAAAAATTTACACCATTTTTTCTCTTTAAAATAAACCGTAAAGTCAAGTTTATTCGAGTCAAGTAATTAAAACGCAAAATGGTTTAATTTACAGCGCGTGGTCAAGAAAGGAAGGACGGTTAATCAAAGATAACCTCTTCGTACAAGTCCAACTTTTCGACAAACCCATAGCTCGTAAGAGGAAAGCTAAGACTATAATGGCAACACAAGAAGAAGTCAATGATCTTAAGAACCAACTGGCTACTGTGACTGAGACACTGAAGCTTCTCGCACTCAACATCGATGATCCCGTGAAGCAACAACAGATGGACCTCATGCAAGAGTCTAAGCAAGTTGTCTAACGACTACAAGTTTCAAGAGCTTCCATCGCAAGGGGTCTTGGTGGACAAAGATCTTCTTCCGCAGAAGTTCAACGCCAACAACATCCCAAAATTCAAAGCAACTGACAACCCTTACTTTCATTTAAGAGCATTTGAAGCAATAATGAGTATTAAGGGTATCGATAAGAAAGTTTTCCCCTCTCTGTTCTCACTATCTCTCGAGACCATTTTCCAACAATGGTTCTTTTCTCTCGAGAAAGAAAATACCTCCACCTGGGAGTCCATAGCGAACGCTTTCGTTGATAGGTACAAGTGCAACATTCAAGTCGAGACTGACCATAGGGAACTTGAAATCCTCAAGCAGAAAGAGAATGAAGGCTTCACCTCTTTCTTTAACAAATGGAAGGAAACCTCAGCTAAGATGATTGAGGTGCCAAGTGAAAAAGAGTCTGTGAGGCTGTTCATAAAAAATCTTCAAGAAAAATATTCCAAGCATCTCAAGTATCAAAATAATCTCCATACCTTCAAAGCCGTTTATGACATTGGGATCAATATTGAAGATGACTTGGCTAAGTTAAAAACTGCCAACAATAACTCCAACAGTGGCTGGAAAGGAAAGAAGAACGACAATCCTTCTTCTTCCAAAACCGACCACTCAAACAATGTTAGCACTTTTAATTTAGGAGAAGTCCTTGCTATGAACAATCAAGGACAGAAGAAACCATTTAGGAGGAACTTCACTCCTATTGGCATGAGTTATGACACCGCATTTGATCGATTAAATGCAAAAGGTCTTATAACTCCTATTGGACCATTTGGGGACCCACCAGTTGAAAAGAGGTCGGCTAACTGGAACCCCAATGCACACTGCAAGTATCACCAAGGTAGGGGCCATCTCACTGAAAACTGTTGGAAGCTTAAAGAAGCCATCCAAGACTTGATCGACAACAACAAGCTGCCGTTGCCCCCTGCCAGTAAGAAGCCAAGCATTGACAATGCACCTCTCGCTCATACCCTGGCTATCTGTGATGAGGAAAACGAGGTTGACCCCTCATCTCTCATTAGACCTATCAAAGAGATCCGTGCCATAGAAAAAGAAGAGGAAATCTTTTTCGATGTCAAGGATGATCTTCCAGAACCGGCAAGTAAGGAAGATATACAATTGCTCACACTGTCTATGAGGGAGGTATCGCATCTACTACGTGAAGCTCTCAAAGCTATGAACGAACTCCAAAAAAAATATGATGAGTTTCCAGTTCCGAAAGATGAACCTAAAAGAGAATTCACACCAGTGAGAACGACTTATGAGGCAAAGCATTTTCCCTTACAAGTCACTGAAAAACTCAAGAAGAGCAATAGAGCTACACTCCAATTGGGATCCCATACGCACAAATGTTCGAAATGCTCTCCGAGAGTGGCGAGATCAAACCTCTCGAACCGAGACCATTCGAATCGTTGAAAAGGACAGACAGATATTACTGTCAGTATCATCAATCAGGGGGTCACACTATAGAAAACTGTTTCAAATTCAAGGATTTGGTTCAGAAAATGATTGATGAAAAGAGACAAGTCCAAGTTCAACAAGAAGAGGATGCGACCATTAATGGAGTTTGGGATGGTGATGAAGAAGATGTCTATCTAAAGGACCTAGTAGGACCTACACCTTCTGTGTCATACACCACGGATGACATTTGGGCTGAAGAAGACTCATCGATAGACGTCCTCACGAGATCCGGGAGAATACAACCTCCCGTTTCAACACAACCTATGCTAATCACACAACAAATTCCCATACCTATAATTGAAGACAATGATATTGTTAAGCAGTTTAAGAAGACAAAAGTTGAGATGAATGTATGGAAACTTCTGGCAACATCTCGAGAACATAAGTTGGTTGTAATGAATGTCTTGGACAAAATCGGGATAGATTCTGACACTACTCCTAAGGGACTAGCCAACTTCCTCACAAGTGACCTTCCTAGTCCGATTAATTTGATCACCTTTTCTAAAAAAGATTTACCCCCAGAAGGTGACAAACATTACAAGGCATTAAACCTCACAGTAGTCTGCAAGAGGATGAATGTTCCTATGACTCTTATAGACAATGGATCAGCCATCAACGTCTGCCCACTTAGAACTGCGAGGATGCTCGGCATAAGGGATGAAGATTTAACTTCGTCTACACAAGGAATAAGGGCCTACGACAACACTCGTCGTCAAGCTCTTGGCAAGATTACCCTGAATGTAACGGCAGGAGCAATAGAACATGCTACTACTTTCCAAGTAGTAGATATTAAAGCTTCATTCAACTTGTTGTTAGGACGCCCTTGGCTTCATGATCTAAAGGTTGTCCCTTCATCTCTCCACCAACATGTAAAAGCTATAGTTGGGGGAATTCCAATCACCATCGATGCTTCGTCCATGAGGATCAAATCTATAGAGAATCCAATTATTAATATAGAGCACGACGAAGATGATGAAGATTTATGGGGCTTTAACGAAGAATTCTCCTTAATCCAGGAGGATGAAAGGACCCCTCTTTGCCATGACCCCCATTCCAACATGATTGTCAATGCCATGCTGAAGAAACAAGGACACTTTCCTGGGATGACCCTAGGAAAGAAGAAAGGAATGGCAAAACCGCTGGAATCACCTGGCCTCCCTAAGTTAGACACTTTCGGACTTGGTTTCGAACCGACTCGGAAAGATCTCAAGCGAGCCCAAGAAAAGTCAAAAGCACGTAGGGATGCTCACATTCAAAAGAAAGCAATTCCAATGGATCAGTACCCTCTTACGCTTAATGGTCAGTTTATAAAAGAAGGAGAGGACTATCCATGCCATGAATTTCCCGAGTCATTTGTTGTAAACGCCATAAGACAACCGAGATTCGAGATTTTCTTAGATTGCTACTTCACTGATGAAATCCCAGCTCCCATTTGCAAGGAGAAAGCACTCCCATGCTTTGACTTTAACGTCATGGGATTACTGTTTGGGCGAGAAAAGAATGAGCCAACTTGTAAAGAGGATAACTCCTCGCTCATTCAAACAGTCCTACAAAGTGAAAGATTCGATCCCTCGAAGCTAATTACTCTAGCTGAAGGATCACTACAAGGGTGGCGCAAGACTATCAAAGTGACTACTTCAAGTGGAAGGAAGATATCCATCACGACAGGGCAAGGACCGATGTTTGAAGAGTCTTCTGAGTCAGAGTCTGAGTCGGAGTCTCTCCCTCTAGAGTCTTCTAAGTCTTTAGTAGTAACACCTCCCCCTCCTATTTCTTCTCCTAGGATATTTAGTGATCCAGTCCCTGAGGACATATCACTCTTTGATGTAATGATCTCAAAGTATAATAATATTTCTCATTCTCCTTACTTCTCGTGTTCTTCTTTAACCCAAGATGACGAGCATTGCTTAACTAACAATGAAAAAGACAAAGAAATTATTAAAGCAATGGAAACACTCGAAAAGAAAACACCGGTAATTGAAGAAACTGAAACGGTTGATATCTCAAATGATTCAACCAATAAAAGAGAAGTTAAAATCGGACTAACACTTAACAAACAAGAAAGAACCGATTTAATTAACTTACTTAAAGAATTTATCGATGTATTTTCTTGGTCATACGAAGATATACCAGGCATTAATAGAGAAATAGCTCAACACACTATACCACTAATTCCAGGAATGAAACCTGTAAAACAAAAGTTACGTCGAATGAAACCCGACGTAGCTCTTAAAATAAAAGAGGAGGTCCAAAAACAAATAACTGCAGGTTTCATCAAGGTATCTAAATACCCCTAATGGGTCGCCAACGTCGTCCTAGTTCCGAAAAAATATGGAAGGGTAAGAATGTGTGTCGACTATCGAGATCTAAATAAGGCAAGTCCAAAGGACGACTTCCCTTTACCACACATCGACATTCTGGTAGATAACACGGAAAATCACGCGCTTCTCTTGTTCATGGACGGATACGTAGGTTACAATCAGATTCTCATGGCAGAAGAAGACATGGAGAAAACAACTTTTATAACACCATGGGGCACTTACTGCTACACGGTAATGCCATTCGCGTTGAAAAACGCGGGTGCTACTTACCAACGTGCAGCAACTGCCTTATTCCATGACATGATGCACAAAGAAGTCGAAGTATATGTTGAAGTATATGTCGAAGACATGATTGTAAAATCAAAAGACCGTCCAGGCCATCAAGTAGCCTTAAGGAAATTTTTCGAAAGGCTAAGAAAATATAATATGAGGTTGAATCCATCAAAGTGTGCTTTTGGAGTCACCTCATGCAAGCTTTTGGGTTACGTCATAAGCTCTAGAGGAATAGAGGTAGACCCAACCAAGATCAAAGCAATCATGTCAATGCCACCGCCCAAGACTGAGAAACAGATTCGAGGATTTATTGGCCGGTTGCAATACATAAGTAGGTTCATATCAAAATTGACGACAATATGTGAACCAATCTTCAAGAAGCTCAAGAAGAATGTACCAGTGATATGGGATGACGAGTGTCAAAAAGCCTTTGAAAAGATCAAAGCCTATCTCGCATATCCTTCCGTATTAGCACCAGCACTTCCCGGAATACCTCTTAGGTTATATTTGACAGTTACCAAAGAAACAATGGGAGCCATGCTAGCACAAGAAGTAAAAGGCAAAGAAAACGCAATATACTACCTAAGAAAGAAGATGCTCAAATACGAAGCACGCTATACACCGCTCGAGAAGTTGTGCCTCGCCTTGGTGTGGGCCACAACTAAGTTAAGACATTACATGCTGGTGCATACCGTCTTTGTAGTCTCCCGATTAGATCCACTCAAGTATCTATTCGAGAAATCTACACTCAATGGACGCGATAGTCAATCTAGCCCAATTTGATGTAAGGTTCATGCCACAAAAAGCTATCAAAGGATCCATGGTGTTAGACTTTCTAGCAGATTTTCCAATAGAAGACTCGACGCCAATACAAGACAATGAATTTCCAGATGAAGACTTAATGGTCACTGAAGATGATACTTGGACCTTATACTTCGACGGAGCCTCAAACCAAAAGGGATGTGGCGTTGGAGTGTTACTAGTATCACCTCAAGAAGAACATGTTCCAATCTCCATAAAGCTTGATTTTGACGTTACCAACAATGCTGCTGAATATGAAGCATGCGTGGTAGGCCTTGAAACAGCTTTGGCATTGGGAGTAAAAAAGTTAAGGATATTCGGAGACTCTTCTTTGATTATCAATCAAATATCTAAAAGGTGGAAAGTAAGGAGCGAAAGTCTAGCCCCTTACCAAACCTATCTGGAAACTCTTACCGATCAGCTAGACAAGGTAGAATATACATATCTACCTAGAGAGGAAAATCAATTTGTTGATGCCTTGGCAAGATTAGCCTCAATGGTTAGGATTCCCACGGAAATCAAGCAAATGCCTCTAACTATAGAAAAAAGGCACAAACCAGCATACATCCAGGCTATAGAAGACGATGAAGTAGTTTAGGAAGAAGAAGAAGAACTGTGGTACACGGACAGACTCAATTCTTTCACCAAAGGAGAATACCCTCCTCATGCTGAAGAAAGAGAAAAACGAGCATTAAGGCTTTTGGCTTCCCAATATGTACTCATAAACAGCGAGCTACATAAAAGGGTACCTAAGGGTCGAGCTCTCTTATGTGTAGGAAAAAAGGATGCACAAAGAGCAATGAGGATAGTCCACGAAGGAATCTGTGGCACTCATATAAATGGCAAAATGCTAGTTCAGAAAATAATGCAAGAAGGATATTATTGGACTACAATGAATAGGGATTGCCATCAATACGTAAAATAAAGCCCTAAATGCCAAATTTATGCCAATTTATAACATGTTCCTCCATCTCTGCTCTACACCTACACATCGCCATGGCCATTCTCTACATGGGGAATTGATATCATTGGCAAAATCACTCCCCCAGGAACCGGAGGCCACGAATATATCCTAGTAGCAATTGATTACTTCACAAAGTGGGTCGAAGCGCAATCGTACGCTAAACTCACTGCAAAACATGTAGCACTCTTTATCGAGAGAAATATTATTTGTCGATACGGAGTCCCACATGAAATGATAAGTGACAATGGAACTCACTTTCAAGACGAATGTGAAGACTTGCTACAAAAATACGACATTCAACATCATCATTCTTCCCCTTACAGACCTCAAGCAAACGGAGCAGTCGAGGAAGCTAATAAAAATTTAAAGACTATCATCAAGAAAATGACGGAAAATTATAAGGATTGGCCTGATAAACTTCACTTCGCATTGTGGGGTTACCGCACGTCAATCCGGACATCAACAGGAAATACGCCATTTTCCTTGGTATATGGAATGGATGTCGTACAACCTATCGAACTAGAAATACCATCTCTACGCATTTCATTAGAGAGTAAACTCGATGAAGTTGAATGGACTAGGGCAAGATATGAAGAATTGATTCTACTCGACGAGAAACGACTATAAGCTCTACATCACACTCAGTTACCAGACTCGTATGGCTAGGCATTTTAATAAGAAGGTCAAGTCAAGAAATATCAAAGTAGGAGACTTGGTGTTAAAAGCACTAAGGAAAAATGTTTTAGATCCAAGGGGTAAATTTAGACCTAATTGGTCTGGACCCTACATTGTCAAAACAATCCTGTCAGGAGGTGCAGCAAAACTAACTGATATGGATGGCAATGAATTCTCGAACATGACAAATCTTGACCAACTTAAGAAATACTACCCATAATTACTTGAGTAGGATACTCAAGAGAGCTACGTTCGGCCTGACTCCTTAAGAAAGGATACGTAGGCAACCCTTTACGGGTGCGGCCACTTTATTTTCGACATCTCTGCGTTCCAGAATTAATTAAAAATTCAACAGAAGATTGGCGAATTATCGGCGTCGCAGAGAAGAACCTGGCGCCAGCCAACAACCATCAGCGCCAGCTGATGAAATTGGCGCCTGGCGCCAGACTTCAATGACAGGCGCCAATTGCAAATAAGTGGCGCTAATTTGAAAATAAATTCTGGGAAAATTTCGGTGTTTTTTTCGGAAAATTTTCGACTTCCGTACTCGAAGAATTTCTGGAAAATTAATTTTTCGGTTTTCATTGCTTTAATAAAATAAATTTAAAGTAAATAATTTAATTAAAAGCTGAAATTTCATTAATAAAATAAAATTACATTATTGGTGAAATTTAAATAAAGTTAAAATAAATTAACTTTAAATGAAAATAACAAACTAGGTCTAATAATTTGAAGCTAAGCAATGCTCCTAATCTTTCTTTTCTTTTCTAGCCCTTTTCCAATTCTTGTCTGCTTCCTCCTTCTCATCCATAACTTTAGCTAGTAGGCACCCTTTAGAGGACCTACATTCAATCTTAGAGTAGATAGTCTCCCCTTCAGCTAATACTCCATGCTTCTTTTCCACCCAAGCTTTTTTATCTGTGGTGCCAGCTTTCCTTTTTCCTTTATCTTTGGTAGCACTTTTCTTCCTAGGTATTTCAGGTGTTTTGAATTCGATTCTTGCACCTAGGCGTTCCTTGGCAAGAATTACCCTGTCACCTAGACGACTCTTCACATCAGTTTTACCCTGATCTTTCTTCGAATCCTTCGAAGGCTTCTTCAGCAACCACTTCTTCACATCATTAGACAAAGAAGGAGGAACCTTTTGGGTAACCACTTCCCATAAAGGTTTAGCACTCCAATAAGCATCAAATCTGTCTACTTCTTGAGAAACAGGGTACTCATAGGGAGGACGAAGATCCCCGGAAGGAATATTCTGAAGCAAGCCGTATTGTCTTTTTACCCTGCAGGGGTAATAATAAGTCACACAAGATAAACTTGGAAGCCAGCAGAAAGGTTGCTTGTTGAAACCAACCATCCTTTCTATTTTCCACCATGGGACGAACCACTTGATAGCAAAATTGCGAGATTCGAAGACCTTTCTCCACCCATGGTGCCCAATCTTAGGGAAGCGTTTCTTCCTTCTCACGAAGCAATTGGTATTATACTTCTCAATATCGTCTGGAGGGCTAATTAATTCTAGCCTTTCCATTAGCCACATCTGTAAAAAAAAAAATTGCAATGCAAATAAATTTTTATTACAATACAAAAATATATTTTTTTGATTTCTGTAATTAAAAATATTATTTTTCTACCTGTAATAAAATTGGAGAGCCACGAAAAGGTGCTTTTGGGTCCCTTTTCATTTCATCAAGACTAATCATAGTCTCTCCAACTATCAATGGCATTGGATTTCTCCCTGATTCAATTTGTTCTAGTACGGTGGTTATAATTGATTGGCCTTCATTATTTTTAGCACTACTAAGAAAAAAATTGGTTAAGCATGCAAAATAAGAACGCCCTTCTTCTATATATATGAAAGGATTCAGAAAGAGGTCTATCAAAATAATAGCATGCAAATTCTTTTAAATTAACTATGTTGCCATCTACTATTTTTGATAAATCCCTTTCTTTTAAATTAAAGAAGCGCTTAAAATCTTTATAATAATATGCATCTACTCTAGGGATCACTATGAGGTCTACTGCAGGGAATCATCTCCTCGATCGGCCCATATGTCCCCTGGTAATGGATGGACATACGGGGTGGCACGAACTCAGCAGCACCGTCCTGATAAAGCTAAAAAAGACAGTAAAACATTACTTGGGGGCTACTTAATGGAAAGTAAAAGCTGAAAAATCTTACCCTCACATCCTCAGCCGGTACGGGGGCTGGAGCTAGCAACGGTAGTAGCTCCTCAGCATAACACCGCCCAAGGATCACATAGGACCGCCAAGGGGTACCATCTCCCACAGACATGCTCAACAACCGCGCGTCATCGAACATATGACGTGGTGGAGGAGCAGGGACGACGAAGACATCAGAGGAATGTTGTCTAGCAACCATCTCTCCTAAGTACGTGATCGCCACATAAGTCCCCAGGAAATAGCGACGCTCAGCAGGATACTGTGCGGCTAACCCAGGGACTATCCAACCGCCCCACGGCCGGTACACCACCTCAGGACCCTACAAAGAACATCAATCAGGCGAGAGTATACCAAAAGCATTGCGAAAAAGCAAATAAATAATAAAAGTCGTACCGCAATGATCCAGTTCCAGACATGTGTAGTAGACATATCCACATGGCGATCGCCCCAAGAAACGCTCCAGGAAATCCGCGCGGTGATGGTCTCGCCGGCGTAGCAGAGGGGAAGTGCTCGTAGAACCAGATCTGCAAGGAGTAACAAGTGTAAGTAAATGCTAGCTAAACTGTAGAGCTAAACTTTATAGGGAATAATGTTTACCTCTACGACCTTCCAAAAGGAAGACAAAGCGACGTTCGTCCCAAAGGACCGGTGCCGACACGAGTCCCTAAGTGCACGAACGAAGTCAGCGTAGGCCAAGCTGGCCTAGTCATAAGTCCCGATCCGATGAAGATCACGGACAACAGGAAGGTAGTAAAGCAACGTCGTACTACCCTTGTCAGGAGAGAATGTTCCTAACAACAACATTAGTGCAAAAATGCGTACCCGCTGCTCTCGGGTGGTCGCATCGTTATCAAAAGCCGCTACCAGCGTCGAGCGGCGAATTCCCCTAGCACTAAATTGAGTCGTCTCGACCTCAGCTCGGGCCCGAATAGCGATCGACCCCAACAGCTCCTTGACCTCCGAAGAAAAGACGTCGATTCCACTGTCGAACGGCAGTGGCACAGAGTTGAACTCCAGTCCTGTAATGAGACTGAAGTCCGTAGGGTGACCATCATCTCGCCCCAGGGGAAATGGAAAGTGTTGGTGGTGTCCCAGAAGAACTCCACCAAAGTGCGCACTACATGATGACACCCGTTGGAGGCAACCATAGCCTCGGAGGTCTCGAACAGGATAGTCAGTCCACAAGAGTCCCATAGGAGTCTTGTCTCAAGATCCTCGGCGATGTACATCTTGTACAAATCGCCCAAACCATCATAGTCGGAACCATGATAGCGCGTCCTCCCAACCGTGATGCCCCGTCTCACCCTCTCAAAAATGTGGTGGACAGGGGCGAAAAACAGGGTCCGCTCATCCCACTCAGGGAGCCGACCAAGCGAAGTGGAAGGTGTGACGTCATCCTCTACGGGCTCATGCTCCCGTCGGGTGTTTCGGGACCATGAACCCAAGCCTCGCTGTCTAGCCATACTACATTGTGCAAAATCATCGTAAATTAAGGTTCTATAGTATCTAAGGTTCGCCTAGCCGCATGATACTATGTTCGCGAAAAACAGAGTACGTAGTATTAAAACAGAGCACAAATTCAAATTGAGCATAACGACATTTTTCAAGCAATCACACAATTTCTTGCAACACTATAGTAATTATTGTGACAAATTGGACAAGAATTGCTAGCAAAAACATCAAGAACAAGTCACATTGTTCTTCACGACCTTAGGAGGTCCAACAATGGCCAATTGCTCATTTCTTTACCAAATTGATTCAAACAAGTCTCAAATTACTCCCAAGGAAATATATAAACATAATCAAGCAATTTCATGGCATAAAACTTGACAAACAAAGCAAATTAAGCAATTGAAGTTTCTGGTTTTTCTCGAGCAGTTTCGCGACGAGCAGGCAGTGAAAAGAAGAGGAAAGGGGTATTTAAGGAAATCCCCGTGCTGGCGCCAAGCCCTAAGCATTGGCGTCAAAAATTAGGCTTGGCGCTTGGCGCCAATCTCAGCGCCTGACGCTAAGGCTAATTGTGTGACGCTGATAGCTTTTCAGTGGCGTCAGAGCACCCAGCCACTTAGTGAGGTTGTTCTACCTTTCTGCAACATATTTTTGGGTTCCTTGGTACGCCAGTTAGCCCCTCTAAGCAATTTGACATGATCTAGTAATCGGCTTGATTACGTAAAGTGATCGACCTGATGAAAGATCGTCTCACTTAGCTTAAAGCGCCTAAGCATTGGCTCATTAGCAAAAAGCACCGACATATAGGTTCAAAGCAAAAGAGCACCGACATACAGGTTCATTCGCAAAAAAGCAGCGATGTACAGGTTCAAAGCAGCAGAAGTGTCGACGTACAGGCATAGCGGGAGCAAAGTTCAGGCGAACTTTTAAAGATCGACAGGCGTGGGTCTTCGGTAATTTCCTCTGGAAAATTATCGCATCAAATGAGGATGAATTCTAGTGAGGATATCTTCGACGACATTCCCTAGCTTGCGGAGAGTTGTCACAAATAACTGGAGGTAATATCAGGCGAAGTTGTCTTCGATGGTATTCTCTTGGACGTGGAATATTATCAATGCGGATGAGGATTGTTTCAAGAGAAATAATCTTCGACGCTATTCCCTTGGACGTGGAATATTATCAATACGGATGAGGATTGTTTCGAGAGAAATAATCTTCGATGGTATTCCCTTGGACGTGGAATATTATCATAGCGGAGGAGGATCGTTTCAGGCAAAGCAATCTTCTATATTGGAAGCAGTTACGGGCGTAGCAGTTTTCAAGCGGGATGGAATTCTCTAGCTTGCAGGAGGTCATCAAATCAACAGTATAGCAGCAAATCGGTTACTTTTAGAGACGTGTGCTCGACGGTGCAAGATACGCTTTTCTTAACTCTTTTATCTGTTTAACTAATGCTAGTTTTGCAGGTACCGGCGTTACAAGAGTGATTTAGGATCGCAGAACGTTCTGAATCATTCTCCGTCCCTATCGATACTTTGACTTTTGTTTTCGAAACTTGCATTTCTCCAAACTCAGTCAAAGTGGGGGCTTCTGTAGACACCCATTTGTGTCTCCCCAAAACGAAACCTAGTGATGAGTACCTTTCGCGTCGAATCATAATCGAATGAAGTGAAAGTGTGGAAAGTCTAGTGTTGCGGATAGTTTTTATTTCTTTCTCTTCTCTTTGTTTTTAAAAACTTATTTTAAGAAAACAGCCAATCTAGTTTGGTTGGTCCATGATATGGGTCCAATAATAGTGTAGTTGGATGGGGCTTGACAAGAGCTTTCCAACAATATATTATAAGCCCAATTCCAATGAATATTGAGGAAGTTATGGCCAATTTACCAAACTGGGCCCGGTTTGAGCCTTATGTGCGGCCCATTGATCTAGGGGAGGGCCTAATATGATTTATCATTCCTAATACAATTAGGAATGGTTTTAGTCTTCTAGATTCTTCTAGAAGGTTCTTTTTCATTCCTAATTCAATTAGCATTGATAAATTGACTTTTGTTGACTTTTCAGAGTTTTAATTAAAATCAAATAGCATTTTCGAGAAAATTATATGATTTTATCCTCCAGTACGACAAACTTATCTGATTTTTCGAAAACGCGTTAAAACCAGGCTTGGCGTCTGACCCCAGGCTTTGGCGTCTGGAACCAGGCTTGACGCCTGGCGTTAGCCATTGGCGCCTGGCGCTAGTGTTAGTGCCTAGCTCCAGTTAGCCAGGGTTTGCGCCAGCTCTGTTTTTTGTGTGTTAGACTCTGTTTTGATATTTTATCTTTTTTGGCTGATTTTCTCTATAAATAGCGTATTAAAAACTCCGTTTTCATTCCCCAATTCTCACGAATTAACCAATTCTCATCATTCACGAGTTCTCATCTACAATAATTCATTAATTCTCTCATTCATTCATCTTTTTTTCTTTCTCTAAACCTTGTTTTCACATACAAAATTCCGCATTCGCAAAATCTAGAAACACCTAGCCATATTCGAAGTTGCCTTCGCCCTAGACGTGAAAGGTTTAATTTCTGAGGGTTTGGTCCCAAATCTCTCTTTCAATCTTTTAATTTAATTGTTTATTTATTATTTTCCTTGAAGTTACTAACGTGTGTATTTTGTAATTAGAAAGAGGTACGAGGCATCAAAGTAAGTGCTTTAATGGTTTTAATTGATATTATGATGTAGAAATCATGTTTATATTGTTATTATGATATTCCTAGTATCATGTCTAGGGTAACTTTAACATTTAATATGATTGTTACGATGCTTCCTATGTTCTTCCTAATATTTATGATTGTTAGTATCATGTTAGGGTTAAAGATTTGATTTTTATTGCTTAGTGACATGATAGGGTATGTTATTAATCTTATTAGTATCATGCCTAGGATCTTGCTATTTTTGTTATGCTTTAATATTAACATGAACATGATTATGATTATAACTGTTATAATTTATGATGATTATTATTTTGATGATGATTATTTTATCTATGATGATATTATTATTATTATGATTATTATAATTATTCATGATATTGTTTATTATTTATTGTTGCTTGATATTATTTTTATTGCTTGGTCACACCTTTTATGCATGTTTAAAGGGAATTTATACTTGTTATCACGCTTAATAAGATATTTAATAATCTTGTTAGGGTTAATTTGATTATGATTTCAAGTGATCGCCAATAATAGATTTATTTGTGCATTAAATTCAACCAACATAGATTAAACAAGTTTAGGGTAATCCTATTGATTGCATGTTAGTCAGAAAGCGCACATGAATACGATCTGAATAAAGTAGAGGCCTATTATTAGGGCAGATTCAATCTCTTTTAGGTTGGATTTGTACCTTCATCCCCGAACCCTTATTTGGTTCAAGACCTTATGGATTTGAAGATCTCTTGGATCGTTAAGGGGTGTAACCTTCATCCTATGAACGGTTTACAAGTTCCTAAAACTTGTTGGCGACTCTTTTGCTCTATCTTCTTCCCTTTTGGATGCCACCGTACTTTAGTGTATGATTACAGTGGGGTTCAAGCTAGGGGTTAACGCTTGAAATCTATTCCCCACAGCACCGTTAAGTATTTTTGTACCTTAATATTTAGATTATTCCTAGTCGTAGACACTAGTATTTGCATAGTTTGGTTAAGTCTTGAAGACGGCGTATCTTGGAAGACAAAGCCTTGAATTGCAAATGAAGACCTTTTGAAGATTTGAAGAATTCAAGGGGTCATGCTAGTTGCCAATATGCATCTATAATTTTGCTTTATATTTTATGCTTATATACATGTGAATTATTCGTTAGATGCATGTTTAGGTTTTCTTTATGTTGCAATGATTAGTTAAGTTCACTTAAATCAACCAACATAAAATTCCTAGGTCCCTAAATATTGAGTCAAACTTTCCTTTCCAAAACAACACTTACCAACCGAACGAGGGTGATGGTAGGCTACGCCAAAGCGAGGTGCCATCACTTCTCTAAGGCTCATAAGGCACACCGGGTGTGCACGTTGGTTTTGGTTTAACTCATCGGTATGAGTGAGGAGTCCTCACATACCGTGGAAAAAGAGATACATCGTCAAAGATGCATTAGATGCGACGATTGTCTAAACCAAGAGTGGCTTAGAGCCATTAGGAAGGCAATGCTTACCCTAGAAGATTGAGTGTTAAGACAAGCCAAAGCATGCTTAACCACTCTTTGTTTCTTCGGATCTTGGAATCGCCTTATTTTCACAAAATAGGGACAATTTTACGTGTAAATAAGACGTTAAATAAGTATTGAAAATTTGCATGAATAAAATTCAATCTTATTTAAGTAATTTTGAATGGTTTTTCATTAAAATTCTTTCAATTGTAGAATCATGTCTTCAACCTCAAACAGCTAGTTTTCATTACGCTCAATTCTCGACAAGGAGAAGTTGAGTGGTACCAATTTCCTTGATTGGCAAAGGAATTTGCGCATCGTTCTTATGCAAGAACAGAAAGAGTATGTCCTTGATGAGGAAATGCCCGAGGCTCCCAATGAGGAGGTAACTCAAGCAGCCCTTAACCGATGGCAAGTAGTCGATCTGGATGTCAAGTGCGTAATGCTAGCCACTATGTCTCCTGAACTTTAGAAAACCTTCTTCGAGAAGGAATCGGCCTATGAGATCATTTATGAGTTACAGAATATGTTTCAAGAACAGGCTCGAACTAAAAGGTTTGAAACCCACAGGCAGATCCTTGAGACTAAGCTCAAGAAAGGAGAGCCAGTCAGCCCACATGGCTCAAAATGATCGGATTATTTGAGAACATGGGAAGGCTTGATGCGGGGTATTCAACTGAAATGGCTATTGACATCATTCTCCATTCCCTTCACAAAGGCTATGACTAGTTCAAGATGAACTACAACATGCATAACATGGAGAAAACCCTCATCGAGCTTCATGGGATGTTGAAGCAAGCTGAGCAGATGCTCAAGGATGAGGGAAGGCATGATATGCTAATGATTAATAAGGGCAAGGCATTCAAAAGGGCGGGCAAAAAGAAGAAGGGCTTCAAGGGGAAAGGAAAGAAGAACTTTCCACCTAAGCCGAAAGTTACCAAAGACAACAAGGAGAAAAAGGTAGCATCTTCTAAGTCTGATTCCGAATGCTTCTATTGTAAGTAGAAGGGACATTGGAAGATATACTGCCTCAAATTTAAGGAAGATAAGAAGAACGGAACCGTTTCTTCTACATCAGATATTTATGTTATAGACTTTAACTTCACTAGCTCGGCTTCATGGGTATTAGATACCGGATGTGGCTCACACCTTTGTTCCGATTCACAGGCACTAAGGAACACTAGGAGGCTAGCGAAGGGAGAGATCGAGCTCCGGGTAGGAAATGGAGCAATGATTAGTGCTATATCCGTAGGATCTCTTAGTTTGTCTTTGCCCACAGGGCTAGTTTTGGAACTTGACAATGTTTATTGTGTTCCCAACATTACCAAAAACATAATTTCAATTTCGGCGTTGGACACCAAAGGTTTTGAATTTCGAGTTAAGGACCAATCATGCTCATTTTATCTCGATAATGTTTTATATGGTACGACACATTCAGAAAATGGTCTTAATGTGTTATCTCTAGACAAAGAAATTTATAACGTTAATAATCCTACAAAGAAAGCTAAGACTACACAGTCTAGTCAAACTTACTTGTGGCATTGTCGTCTTGGCCACATTAACATCAAACGCATCAAGAAGCTTCTTCAAGAAGGTATTCTTGACTCATTTGATTTAGAATCCTTTGAGAATTGCGAAGGATGTTTATTAGGCAAGATGATAAAGCAACCATTCTCCAAGTTGGGAGAAAGGGTCGGTGACTTGTTGGGACTAATACACACCGATGTATGTAGGCCAATGAGTACACCCGCAAGAAATGGTTGTCAGTATTTCATAACCTTCACGGACGACTATAGTAGATATGGTTATGTCTATCTAATGTCGCATAAATCTAAATCGTTTGATAAATTCAAGGAATTTCAGAACGAAGTTGAAAACCAACTCGGTAAGAAAATCAAAGCGCTTCGATCGGATCGAGGTGGCGAATATTTGAGCTTAGAATTCGATGACCATCTAAAAGAACATGGAATACTTTCAGAGTTGACACCTCCAGGAACTCCTCAATGGAATGGAGTATCTGAAAGGAGGAATCGAACCTTGTTAGACATGGTCCGATCGACTATGGGTCTTAGTGAACTTCCAATCTCTTTCTAGGGTCATGCACTTTTAACTGCGGCACTTACACTGAATCGTGCTCCGTCAAAGGAAGTGGAAAAGACTCCATATGAATTATGGACAAATAAACCTCCAAGGTTGTCTTTTCTCAAGATTTGGGGATGCGAAGCATATGTCAAGAAACTCATTTCTGACTAACTTCATCCAAAATCTGACAAGGTTTACTTTATGGGTTATCCAAAAGAAACCAAAGGGTATTACTTCTAAAACAAATCCGAGAACAAAGTGTTTGTTGCTCGTGATGGTGTCTTTTCGAAGAAAGAGCATCTCTCCAAAATGACAAGTGGGAGGAAAATCGAACTCGACGAAGTTCGAGAGGACGAGCAACAAGGAAAAGTTGACAATAAAAGTGCTCACGAAGCATCTGTTGACATTGGTCAAAGTCAAAATATGCAAAGTCAAACCGACAATGCAAATGCTTAGTCCATTACCCTACGTAGGTCAACTCGGCCAAAATCTCAACCTGACAGATATCTCGGTGTTGTATTAACCGAAGATCAGGACATCCTCGTAGTGGATGGAGATGAGACGGCTACCTACAAGCAACCTATGACGAGCCCCGACTCTACAAAATGGCAAGAGGCGATGAAATCCGAAATGGACTCCATGTTTGAAAATCAAGTATGGGACTTGGTTGATTTACCCATAGGTTACACACCTATCGGATGTAAATGGATTTTCAAGATGAAAACCGACAAAGATGGAAATGTTTTCATTTACAAAGCAAGGCTGGTAGCAAAAGGTTACAGGAAAATTCACGGCATTTATTATGATGAAACCTTTTCTCCAGTAGCTATGCTTAAGTCCGTTCGAATTCTTCTAGCGATTGTTGCATATTACAATTATGAAATATGGAAGATGGACGTCAAAACCGCCTTCCTCAATGGAATTTTGGAAGAAACTGTGTACATGACACAGCCTGAAGGTTTTGTCGACCAGAACAATCCTAAGAAGGTATGAAAGCTTAAGAAGTCCATTTATGGATTAAAGCAAGCAAGCAGAAGTTGGAATCTGCGATTTGATGAAGCCATCAGTAAGTTTGGTTTTATCAAGAATCCAGATGAGTCTTGTGTTTACAAGAAGGTCAGTGGGAGTGACATCGCCTTCCTAGTCTTATATGTCGATGACATTTTGCTCATTGGAAATAGCATTCCGTTGTTAGAGTCTGTGAAGGCTTGGCTTGGGAAATGTTTTTCAATGAAAGACTTAGGAGAGGCTCAGTACATACTAGGCATCAAGATCTATAGGGATAGAGGATGATAGGAATGAGTCAAAGTACTTACATCGATAAGGTACTAGCTCGATTCCAAATGGAAGGAGCCAAGAGAGGGCACCTACCCATGTCACATGGCATAACCTTAAACAAGAAGCAGTGTCCAAAGATACCTGATGAGCGAGAAAGGATGAGTCGTATTCCATATGCTTCGCTTATTGGATCGATCATGTATGCCATGATATGTACTAGGCCGGATGTATCGTATGCCTTGAGTGCTACGAGCCGATACCAATCAGACCCAGGACAGGCGCATTGGACTGCGGCCAAGAATATTCTAAAGTACCTGAAAAGGAACAAGGATAAATTCCTGGTCTATGGCGGTGAAGATGAATTGGTTGTTGAGGGATATATCGACGCAAGCTTCCAGACAGACAGAGACGACTCCAAGTCACAATCCGGATACATATTCTGTCTCAATGGAGGAGCGTTTAGTTGGAAGAGTGCAAAGCAAAGCACAACCGCTGATTCTACAACTGAAGCCGAGTACTTGGCAGCGTTTGAGGCAGCCATGGAGGCAGTTTGGATTCGCAAGTTCATTGATGAACTTGGTGTTGTACCCTCCATCAAGGGTCCAATAGACCTCCATTGTGACAACAATGGAGCTATTGCTCAGGCTAGAGAGCCACGAGAACATCAGAAGGTCAAACATGTCAAGAGGCGATTTCACATGATTCGAGAATGGAAGATAGAGGGTGAAATCAGAATTTACAAAGTGGGAACGGATGACAATGTAGCCGATCCACTTACTAAACCCTTGTCTCAAGTGAAGCACAACAAACACATTGAGGCAATGGGAATCAAGATGTTGCGAACTGGCTTTGATTTCCATATTATAGTGTTTTAATTAAATTTTGGACAATGTTTATGTAAAGCATTATGATGAACCATTCAGTTTTTGGAGTAAATAAAATTTTTCATGCAAGTTAATTCACTCCGTCTCTATTTAATTGTGGTTTAGAATTAAATAATGAGACCATTCGATTTTAATAAATATTCAAAATAGGGTATCAAGTCAATGGCTTGGATAAAGAAACACCTATTAAGTGAACATTGAATATTTTAATCGAAAATTATCCCTAATCAAGGTCATATTTTTTGTGGACGATTAATGACCATTAGAGATTAGTGTGTAGTATGATTTATAGCACCGTTTCTTGTGCTATGAGGATATAAATCATTTGCACAGGTATTGGTTTAGAACCATACTGGATCGACCTATGAGAATACTTTAAGAGATTTAAAATCGTCATAAGTATTTTTCTCATTATTACTATCGGAACTCTTTTCCTTAACCATGAGTAGTGGGAGGTCTCTTGTTTGAGTACTAGTCCGCTTTGGTATCCACCAAACGTTTGCCGTAACTGGGGATTATAATGACAGATATCGGGCGGCTAGGTCCTCTTAGTAAGAGAAGCTACATTACCAGACTGGAAATGTCCCCCTACTAACAATAGGGAACATGTCTTGTAGTTTACAAAGCCTCTCGAAGAGCGAGACTGTGAAAATGCATGGTCGTGCTCAGATGGATTTTAGAAATCATCTGCTTATTGACAGTCAAACTCGGATTTCGAGAAACACTTCTGGACGTAATAGAGATGACGAGTAATCTTACTCTGTAGTTCATGAAGAGACATGAAGAGACATAGGAAAGGGGCTATACACTAAATACACACTTGTCCGGAAGGACAAGTGGGAGATTGAGAGGTATGGTGTCCTTCGAACAAGTGTATTATTCTGATAGCGGGTTCAGAATTATTAGAAAGCTAATATATATTTAGTAAGGTCAAGTGATCGGTGCCTGGGTGGAGGCCGCTTCCGATCAGTAATATTAATATAATCAATATTACAGCTTAATCTTGGCTGAACCCTTCGGGCCACACCCAAGCAAAATATACGAACCGACTCCACGAATTAATTCAGAAGAAATCAATTCGTCGCCCGAGTGTTAAATATTTAGACGTCGGTAATTCGAGCTTGGAACGTCGAAACCGATCGTCAGAAGTCGAGTCACAAATAATAAAAAGACGAGACGCGCAAAATAATAATAAATCGACCATATTCCCAAAATACCCCTAGCATCGGAATGCCCCGATCATCCGAATGCTAGGGGAAAAAATGTCCAAGCATAGGTGGCTAGCAAGCGCACCAAGCCGAGCCTAGCATGGCTGGCTAGGTTCGTGCTAGCGCACCGTGCTAGCAGCCATGCACAGCAGCAGCTAGCAGCCGCGTGCACGTGCTGCGTGCAGCAGCTAGCTGCCGCAAGCTAGGCGTGCCAGCAGCGCACGCACTAGCAGCCACGCACAGCAGGAAGCCCGCACCAAGTGCGTGGCTTGCGTGCACAACAGCAGCCCGCATCTTGGTACGGGGCTGGGCTCGTGGCTGGGCCATAGGGCCGGTCAATATGGGGAAGCTTGAGGAATATGGGAGCAAGTGGGTAAGGACATGTGGCACAAGGAGAGTATTGAGTGGGGAGCAAGTATGGTCCCCTACTCTCCATGTGGTCCTCACCAACCCATTTCACATGGTAATGCCACTTGTAGATTTATTATTAGTTTGCAATTTTAATTTAATTTAGCTTTAAATTAATTTGTGGAATTTCATGATCCCACATTGATGGGATAGAAATTCCCACTCATACTTTCCTCTATAAATACCAACCTTGGGATTTGGAGTAAAGTGCTTGAGTGGGAGTTAGAAAGAGCATTCCATATTTTGGGAAAAACTCTTAAACTCCATTAACACTTGGGTTTTGATTGGACCTTGCTAACTCCAAGGTAGCGGACCTAAAAAGTCGTGTTCGTCCTTTGTGGGTGGATACCGTTGGAGGCACGGCATTTGCGGTGCTCAAGGCTTTCAAGTAAGAGCCCGTTTTGAGAGGGCGAAGCTCGCTTCAAGGGTATGATTCGTTCTTCATTTTCTTGTGTTTATTTATTTATGCTTTATGGTTTTATTAATTACGAGTGATTCCTTAGGTCGGGGTTATTTCCGCGGTGAGTCGGACTCACCAAACCATTAATTCTATCACTTTTTACCTTTATGAAGGGTAATTTAGTCAATTTAGATGATGATTTTATGAGGTAAAGGTAAAAAGTGGAACCTACATGCCAAATATTTTACTTGGAATTATCAGTGGTAGTGCTCCTTAAACTTTTTACAACTTTGTGGTAATTCTTTTAAAAAAAATTTTAATAGGTAATTGTTTTCAAAACACGCGCTTTAATTGGTAGTTTTTGACAAAATTTCAAAAAAAAAAAAAAAAAAAAAAAAAAAGTCCTGTTCAATTCAAAAAGCTCAAGATATTTAGCCTAAAAATCTAAAATATACTCCCTCCTATCCTTTAACTTAACGTAGAGAGCTTGTAATGGATTAATGGCGGTGAAAGCATCATCGTCAGCAATAACGCCTTAGATATTCTCAACCATTTTTGAATGATCGAGTTCAATTGAAGTAATAATCAAAGTTTTGAGGAGAGAGAAAAGGGAGAACTTTCCAGAAATCCTCAACCATGTCAATTCGCCTGCTATCTAGAAGAATTTTACCTCATGTACTCAAACATAATACGCAGTCCACTACTTCTCAATTCCAGTAAGTATTTTGCTAATTTCAAACTTTATATTTGAATTTCTGCAAGTTAGATTCATTTTAATTCAATTTTATTGATTTTGGTATAGGAAATTATTTCAATCAATTGGACCAAGTAGTTATGAAATTAGGCAAAAACTTACATATAGTTCATGGTCAGATAGAAATCATCAGATTGCTCAACGATATCGTCTTATTGCATTTGAGCCGAGGCGTTATTTTGCATCCAATAATGTTGTTCAAGAGAAAAAATCGCGAAAGATGTTGTATTATTTGACTGCATTGGTGTTTGGAATGGTCGGATGTTCCTATGCTGCTGTCCCCTTGTATAGGAGATTTTGCCAAGCTACTGGTTATGGTGGTACCGTTCAACGCCGTGAGGTGAGACTTGTTTGATTTTGTGTTGGTGTATGTTTCGGGGATTAATAGTCCTGTATAGTATTTTGGAGTGTTGGAAAAAAAAATGCATTTTCCCGAGAAAGTGATATATTGTAGGTACATTATTGGAAATGAATGCTTGTACTCTTGCCTCTTGGATATTGTTTGGAGAAGAAAAACTAGTATAGGATTTGCTCATTGAATTAGAAATGGGAAGATAAACAAAGACGAGTTTATTTGTTCATTATGCTAAGTGCTTAGGTGATTAGTATTTAAAAATAGTGTATAAATCATCATTGCCTATGAATCTTGTAAGGCCTAAAAGAGGGTAACAAAGATTATGTCCAACAGTCCAACTGGTAATAACATGTTAGAGCATTATGATTATTTATGTTTGCATGGATTCTTATATTAAAATGCCCAAAGCTATCACATTATCAGTTAATACTACTAGAAGATTATGATGATAATTCTGGTTTTACTGTAAGCTGATGATTTTAGTAGATTAGCTCTTACAAAGTTAATATGTGCTAATTATGAACAGTGAGGGGTGGGAGGGAGGGGGAGGGAGTGCCATTATATTTGAAAAGAACGGCTGAAATCATTCCTGGTAATTGTATATGGAAATTAGTTGCCTTTGCTACCTAAGTATCTCCATCACTTTTGGAATGATGAGTATAACTAATTGTGTGCCCTTTCTGTAGACAGTAGAGGAAAAGATTGCCCGGCATACAGAAGATGGTACTGTCACCAAAAGGTCAGGTTTCTCAAATTCTGCACATACGTTGTTTCTTCTCTGCACCATATTTAAATGTTATATGAAATGCTGAATTTTGTAATATAAATGTTCATGTCAATTGTATGCCTTGAATATGAATGTTTTGTAACCCTGATTTCTGTTAAAGCAATAATAATCTTGTTAATTTTCCACCAAGAAATTGAATTTGTTATTGATAAGAAATAGCTTCGTAGTGCCTTGAGCCCTTGAGAGGCTATCTGCAGAAATAGAGAGAAGGGCTCTTCTACCCCAAGGCATAAGGAATGGTTGGGTTGGGTTATGGTCCCACAATCCAACCAGTATCTTCATAGTAGGTGGCCTAAATCCTAAAACATTTTTCTTCCAAGAGTGCCTACCCTGATTTTACCAAAGGTTTTTGCAAATAGTATGGCCTCATGGCCATGATGGTAAGCAAAATCCTAAAAAAGGTGAGTGTTATTGGTGCTAGCGTGTTGAACCTTTGATTGAAAGTCAAGCATGCTGAGATAATTTGTGTTGTTAGGAAGGAAATGAAAAGGGATATTATAAATTGTTTGATTGCACTTTCTCCATTAAATTGGTTTATGATTTCAGCTATCTACATGTAATCTATTGAATTGTCATCTTTGGTTAAACATTACCAAAATAATCGAAGATATTCTTACATGTTAAAATATTTGATCAAAAATCTGTGAAGATATTTGAGGTCGAAACTAAAGAAGGAAAATTCCCTTCACCCTTTTAGATTTGAAATTTAAATAATGTAACAACTTTAGCATTTTCTTTGTTGGATTTTAAGCTACAATGGCATCAATAAAAAGTTTCTCTATGGTACACATCTTTTCTTAGCTGGGTTCGTAATTAGAGGCTGAATTTGAACACTAAAGGAATTAAGGACTGGGCGCGTAGCCTAAAATGGTTCATTATAATTTAAAAGGTTTGTCCAAGGTGGGTCAAATTACTGTTTGGTCGTCTGAGTATCTGACATGCTTCATGTGGAGACATTAGGCTAAATGATTTTTTATGCCGTATGCTGTATTGTTAAAGCTCTTTTTTTTTGAAAATTAAACATTTTTTTTGTTAGGCAAAATCAGGTTATATAGAGTTAATGAGGGTATAAGTCAATCTAATCTCGCTTCTGTAAAATCAGTCAAAAAGGATGTAACTGGAGTACTGGACTATGTTGAATTAGGAAAATATCAAGCCTTGAACTTGAAGAATTCTTTCATTGAAGATCTCAGTTTCTTTATTTTGTTTTCTTATTCTCCTTGGATTACTTTTGGTGTGAGATAATGAGTATGGTTCCCTTGAAGATATTTTAAGTTTAGTTTATATCTTACTTAAAAGCTTAGTGGCTAGCAAGTTGGAATTTTTTTTTTTTTTTTTAAAACAAAACAAGTTGGAAATTTTACTCTTTAACAAACACTTTGGAATATATGAACATTCCATCTCTAAATTGTGAGATATGTTGGAAAAATTTTGGGCTCAAAATCCCCCTCCCCCCTCCCTCCCTTCCAGAATTCTTTACTTGTTTTCATGTGAGTTGCTTGAAAGCCATTAATTCTTTTGTTACAGAGAAATTGTAGTTCAATTCAATGCTGATGTTGCTGATGGGATGCAGTGGAAATTTACTCCTACCCAAAGAGAGGTATCAATTTATTTTAAGCCTATACCTGAAAGGCTAAAATTGTGGTTGTGATATACTTCAGCAACATGTAAACTTTTCACTAAATTGTACTTTCATTGCAGGTGAGGGTTAAACCAGGAGAAAGTGCTTTGGCATTTTATACTGCTGAAAATAAAAGTTCAACTCCTATTGTTGGTGTATCTACGTATAATGTTACGCCCATGAAGGTAAGAGCTTCTGATAATGTTATCTTTTCTTCGACTGGAATGACGTTTTTACCATTAAAACTTGGCTATGAAAATCTCACCATTTTTACATTATTCTCCACCAAGAAGTATTGTAGATTTTTGGCATCAACATATTTTAGGTCCCTAACTTTCAAAGTCTCAATTCCCAACTATTTTTGTTAGGAAAAAAAAAACCCAATAATGTATTCGCTGAATTGAATTTTTTTTTTTTTTTTTTTTTTTTTTTTTTTTTTTTTTTTGAAAAAATTAAAAATATTAAGAATAAACCAACATCACCATACACCAAACAAGCTGCCAAAATGAGCAGCTATTAAACCAAACAAAAACTATCTAAACATCATTTTCTTAAACCATTCTAAATTTATCCTACTGCTTTTAGCAGGCATGACAAAATCAATTCTATGCTTGATATCAAACAGCAGCTCCTTGATAACACTCTCAGGTCCTCTAAGAAACTTCTCCCAAACAGCTTCTAAACCTTCCAGAAATCTGACTCAACTTGTGATTACAGTCTTCATGCAAACTAGGAACCAGCTGAACTTGAAGGCTTTGAGCAAGAATATTGCTTCATGGAATAATCACAACCAACGTACAAATGCTCAACTGTTTCATCACCATGATTGCAGAGAGGGCACTTAGCATCAACACTCACACCAATCCTAAAGAGAAACTCTTTCACTCTGTCTTTATTTAAGAATCATTCAGCAAATGAACTTGTGCTTTGGGATACTAAACCTATTCCAGACCCAACTGCACCAAGGAACCTCATCATATTGCTTAGTAAGCCACTTATAGACAATAGCAATAGTGTAACCCTTTACATTCTCTTTCATATATTCCTTGCATAGCCACACTTGAGCTTATCTTTAACCCACCATATCTGTTTCCAGTTCCACTTAACATTGTTAGGCATTGAAACCTCTTCCAGCTTTTCTCTTTTAAATACTTAAGCATTAGGGTTGTCAATGAGTTGATATGTTTGTGAACTACTCGCGAACAAGCTCGGACAAAACTTGGTCAAAACTCGTTTGTTAAGCTACCAATCAAGCTTGAACAAAAATCTCAAGCTCGTGAAATAGGTGAACAAAGCTCGAACAACATCATGTTTGACTCGGTAATGTTCATGAACAACTCGTTTAAGTCAATTTATAAGTTTTTTCACGCCCAATTAAAATTCAAAAAATTTATATATCTTTTATTCATACATATTTGTAAAAAGTATTAATTATTTCATCATGTAAAAACATGAAAACTCCGTCATTGCTTTTTTTTTTTTTATAGAAAGAATATAAAAATCTTATATAAAATTAAATGGATGTGTTAAAAATTAAAAGAAACCATTTTTTGATGATAAATTAAGGCTTGTTTATTTAATCAAGCCCGATTTAGACCCGTTCAAGCTTGAACTTAAACTCGAAATGCAAACGATTACATTCATGAAGAGAGCTCAGACAAGCCAAATTCTTAACGAGCCCAGGTCGAACAAGATTTTTCAAAGCTCGTTCAAGCTCGAGATAGTTCGAACACGAATAGTTCTTATCAAGCTTAGCTCGAACAGACTAAAACTCGGCTTGGCCCGAATCTGAGCAATATTCCATATATGCTTCCCAAGAGCTGCAATGTTCCAAATCTTACAGTTATGAACACCTAAGCCACCTTGCTTCTTACTTTTACATACAATATCCCAGGAAACGTGAGGACACTTATTAAAGAATGCTTTACCACTCCAGAGATAATTTTTGCATATAGCAGTCTCATCAATACATACCTGGGGACACTTTTGGGAAACAAAAAGATACTAGCCCAATAAATGTGCATAGAGATCAAAACCGAGTTCACTAACTGAGCTCTTCAGCATAAGAGATACTGCAGTCCAATCTTGTCAATAAGTATTTGACAATCATCTTCTGCCAGCTTCTTTGCACTCTCATTAATACATACCTGAAAGGAAGCGAGCCCTCCTCAAAACCAGAACTTCTAATAATATCATCCTTGATTTCCTTGTCCACATTGTAGCAGTATATATTTTACTTTCCTTCATTAGCAACCAAACCAGAAGCAACTGCTAAAGTAGCCAAACTTCTAAGGATAAGGCCAATAGAATCCTTATCACCTTTGCTAAAAATGATCAGGTCATCAGCGTAGATGAGATGATTCAGCCTCACACTCTTACATCTAGGATGAAACTTAAAATTCCTCTACATCCCAACTTGACCCAAGATATGCTACATAGAACTCAGGTAACCCAACACTCATTCACCAAAGTTATATCAATCCTACTCACCACCCTTTCTCCTTCATCCTGGTTATTATTCCGGGTAAAAGAGCATCCCACCTTTTTCATATCATAAATCTCACTCTGCTAAACACATTCCCTAAATTGCTCAAGCTCAGCATAGGTTGTGGGTCTCCCAATTCTATCTTCATAGTTGAGAGGGCAGTTAAAATCTCCAAGAATCATCCAAGGCCCCTTCATAGCTGCCCCAATACTACAAATATCTGACCATAAAGCTTCTCTCTCTTTACAATCATTCATACCATAAACATTAGAGCAAAAGAAATCCATCTTTAAGGCCATATTAGTAGCCTTTAGATGAAACAATTGAGTAGTAGCCCATAGCACCAGGAGGAAGCAAGGCCCTTTAAATTCTTTCACCTTTTATATCAAAGAAAAGTTAGAAACACACCAACCTTGCAACATCCCAGCATAAAGTCTCGGAAAATTTCTAGGTTTCATTTTAGTCTCCAAAATACCAAACAAATCTTCTACCTACTTCTGCTAAGAGAGGCTATTAAGGCCTCTCACATTCAAGATAAGAATCTATCTATGATTAATGGATTCCCCCCACCAGGAAGCAACCCAACTAGCACATCTCCAAACACTAGAGGATCTTCACACTGTAATCTCTCAAAAGAATTACAGACTTGCACTGTAGCATCCTGCTTAGTCCCAGACATCTGTCCTGCATTACTTGTATGCTTAGGGGTAGCTCTGATCCACCCATCTTGCTTCTCAGATTCCTGCTCTCCTCCCACCTTATCTTGGATATTCAGCTCAGTAGTTTTAACCACTTGCTGCTCCTCTCTGACAGGTGGCTCTTTAGGTCTCCAAACTTTCTTAACCATCCTGTACTTGTCTTTTGTATGCCCCATCTGTTTACACACCTCACATCTGAAAGGCTTCCATTCAAAAACCGCTTTCATCTGAATAATACTATCAGTCTCACACATAAATTCAATCCATTAGAAAAATCGCCATTACAACCATTTCCACAAGAAATCTGGCATTGTTCACTTTCTCCGTCATTTGAGTAGCATTATCAGACCTAATTGGGATACCAACTAAGCTAACAAACTTTCCTAAACAAGATTTCCCCCAATATTTCAGAGGTAATCCAGGAATTTGAACCCATGCAGGAACCTTAGTAATTTCCTCAAAATTTGATTCCGTTCCATCATCCCATTGCTTCATGAAAATCGGATGATTATCAAACATTACATGAGCAGCTCTAGGAGCTTTCTGTTTGGATTGAGAATTCAAGAATCTAATCAGAAATACCCCTTTTTTCAAGGGAATCACCTAATCAATATTCTTCACTCCTCACATTCTCTTACAAAAACCCATAAAGGCATTCACATAAGGATTAGCCCCAAACACATAAGCAACAATACCCAAATTCCAATACGCAAGTTCATCAGAAACATCATCAAAAGACAATTGCAACAAAGGTTTAACATCAGAACTTATTGGCCTAGCATGGCGCTCTTGAGCAATCGATACTCTGTTTTGCATAACCTCTGTTTCAGCTACCTCCATTACATCTTCTCTCGATTTCATCACATCCAACCATTTAGACAGCTTAAGACTTAGTTCTTGACCCATGAACTGGGCTGAGAATCAAATCCTCCGAGTTTTCAACCTCATCAAAATTTGGGGGTGGAATACCCACAAAATCAGTCTTCGATTTTTCCTTCGATTGAGCTGTCAATCGATTCCTCTCATCAATCTCCTCTCCAAGATCATTCTTATTCTGGCTTCCCTCCCCCTAGTTACCAACTTCTTCGGTTTCTTTTTTGGCATGGCAGAAAAAGAAAAACGTAGAGAGTGAAAATTTTGTAGGTATCTATATACATGAAGTTGGATACTGAATGGAACTTGATAATTTGATATCTATAATAAAATTCAAAAGCAACCAAATGCATGTTTAATGCTCCATATTCTAAAAACTTATCCTCCGTAAACTAAATCCTTGCACTTTTGAAAGACCTTTATCATTCAAGCATAGGCTTTTAGTGAAATATACACGACAATTTCCCTCGTTCTTTTGCAATCAATTATTATTATTTTTTTTTTATTTAGTTTTCCTTCATGAAATATATGGATCTGCTTTATAGGCGGCGGTTTACTTCAACAAAATACAATGCTTTTGCTTTGAGGAGCAGCGACTTCTTCCTGGAGAGCAGGTTGATATGCCTGTAAGTTGTAACAGTTCATGATTTATTTTTGTAATTAATAATTTTTTATTATTATTTTTAATAAGAATTGCCAATCAAAACTTACAGGTCTTCTTCTATATTGATCCTGAATTCGAGACTGATCCTAGAATGGATGGCATCAACAATATTATTTTATCGTATACATTTTTCAAGGTCTCTGAGGAATAAAATATACATGAGATCCTGCTTGATTGCAAAGTTGCAGATCATCACTACTTTTCCTGCCCCGTGCTAACTACGGCTCCTAAAACCAGTTAGCTAGCCATTATCAGGTTATCAGGTGATTGCAAAGTTGCAGATAATTACGACTTTTCTGCTCTTGGCTAAGTATGGCTGCTTAAATCTGTTGGCCATTATAATGGCTGGTTGATTACATTTCTATAATAAGCTTTTTCCTACTCTCATAGTCTCATCCATACCCTCTTCATAAGCAGGTAGATTGGAAATTAAAGGCTTTTCTGCTCTGGCTTAGTGTGGCTGCTTAAATCTGTTAGCCATTATAAACGCTGATTGATTACATTTCTACAATAAGTTTTTTCCTACTCTCTCTATACCCGCTTCATAAGCAGATAGATTAGAAATTAAAGTCAATTACATTTTTGTGTAGTATCACATCATATTTGCTACTGAGAGAAGATTTTGAAGGATATTCTGTGTAGTCATTACTTATCGGTATTTTGAAGGATATTCATTTGCAAAAAAAACATCTACTTGGCAAAAAACCTGCAAAGTTTTGGCTGGTCTCCCGGCTAGTCAACATTGACTTGTCCTATGTTTTGGAAAATGAACATTTAATATAGGTGAATTTTTAAATTACCAACAAAAAATGTAATTATTTTCGAACTAACTATCTATTTAATTTTTTATTTTAAATCATCACTCCTTAAATTTAATAAATGCTCAGGTTATCAACCATTTTAAAAATCCAATAAAGTTTCCGTCTGTAGGCCCCATCTAACACTTATTTTGACCCGTTAGAATGATTTTTTTTTTTCCGATTTTTTTCTTTAAAAATGTTCTCTAAACTATAATTCACATTTCCTTCACCAAATTCTACCAAATTTCAAAGAGAAAAATGTGAATTGAAATTAGAAGAGCGTTTTTAAAGAAAAAAAACGGGGAAAAAATCAGTCAAAAAGGCCAAAATATGTGTTTGGTCGGGCCCACAGATCGAAAATCCACCGGATTTTTGAAACGAGTGGTAATAAGAGCATTTATTTAATTTAAGGGGTGGTAATTTAAAATAAAAAATTAAACGGGTAATTAGTTCGAAAATAGTTACATTTGTGGGTGATAATTTAAAATTTTTCCTTTAATATAACATAAATGACCATTTTTGGCTGATCTCCCAACTAGTCATTTGCATATTTTGCATTGTACCTATTGACTTTAAATATAATATAGGAAAAATTGATTAAAATAATCTCAAATTTGACTCGTTCGCTCAAAATAATCCTAACTATAGATTATTTTTAAATAATCCGAACTTTTGGAGTTGTTTGCTTTAATTAGTCCCAACCGTTAATCTAACCTGTTATAACAGGTTAGGAAACATGTGTCACGACTATATTAGTTGAAAAAATTTATTTCTTTTCTTAAAAAGAATTTATATATATATAAACCAGCCACTCCCTCACGGCCACCCTATCCTGTCCCATTGGCAGCCCTACAACTTTACGACAGTCCCCTCTTCCCACCCTTTTCCCACCGGAATCCCGCCCCCACTAGGCCATCACGACCTCGCCACCAAAACTGCCCTACCTTCCCGGAATCCACCCATGATTCACACTCCTCACCTGAAAACTACCCCTTCTAGAAAATTCAAACTAGTAATATTAATACAATAACTACTCCATATCCAAATTGAATCAACAAATAAAATTACAGCATAATAAAAATTGAAATTAACGAAAAAAACGATGAAATTGAAGACGAAACTGGAAAAATTACTAGGAGAGAGAAAAGAAGTGAAGGAGTGGTTAAAGAACGCCATCGCCGATTGCCATAATTTTCGGCAAAATTGCAGAATTGAAACTTATAACAAATTTGTCAAATCATCTTAAAATTGCAGGAATAGTATCAACCCTCAAAGTGGATTCCAGGAAGTGGGGTGGTTTTGGTGGCTAGTGAGAGCGGGATTTCGATAGATTGGGGGTGGGGAGAGGAGGCTGTCGGAGAGTTGGGGGCTGCGGGCGGGAGTGGGGAGGGTGGTCATGATGGTTTGGTCGGGTATTTTTTTTTGTTTTGTTTTTTTTTTTTTTTCAACTAATACATGCCCCTCAAATAAAAAAAAAAATAATTTACCTCTTCAACGGATTGCCAGTCACTTGGGACTATTTAAAGCGAACGACCCCTAAAGTTTGGATTATTTAAAAATAATCCATAGTTGAGATTATTTTGAGCAAACAAACTAAAGTTAGGATTATTTTTATCAATTTTTCCTATAATGTATACTAATATTAAATGAATATTCACTAACAATAAAGTGAGCAAAATAACATTTGTTCTTTTTGTTTATTGCATTGACATTTAACATAATGCATATATATATGAACAATGGAACATTCACTCGAATATGAGCAAAATTACAATACTTAATTGGTTCAATTCTCTTGAAAAAGTGTCATGCGATTTGTTTAAATATATGATTAAATACTATATGCGTCGTTTGAAGCGCAATTACGCGTCATTTGAAGCGCAACTACGTTAAGCATGTTGTGAATATGTTTGACACTCATAGGAAGTGGGAATTGACATTATACGATTAGAGACAAAAAAAGTAGGGAGTCGTCAACAAGTTTATAAATCGTTCACGAATCATTAAAAGGCAACCACGAATAGGGGACAACGATAGACAACAACGATTAATCCGTGAAGGTTACACCCCATTCATAATCTATGAGATTACTAACTCCATATGGTTCAGAACCATGAAAGGAGGATAAATGATGATGGTAAAAAGTGAGTCATGAAGTCACATTCGCCCGTATTGGCCTCAACTTTATTATATTCTTATAGCAAAAAATAATTCATGTGATCTCAAAGGCATGCAAACAAAGATTTAATTTTCTCCAAACTATAATTATGCTAAATTGGTTGAATGGTAATGCAACACATAATTATAATGTTTGTGATCACTTGATTAAACAACAAGATTAAAAAGGAACCTAAACCGGTTGTACAAATTGTCTTATTAGTCGTGATTTTCAATTACATATTCCCTTTAAACATGCAATATAGTGATCATCATGAAATATAATAAAGTGAACATCAACATTGGAAGCAGTTTAACAATAATATCCAACAATTATTATTTAGACAAACATGACAAAAATCGTTAGAAATATAATAGGAACAAAAAGAACTTGATTCCTTACTTTGATTTTGTTTTGCTTGCAACTATAAAATAAAACGCGTTACTAACTTCAAGGAGAATTAATAAATAATAATGGAAATTAAATTAAATTAAACTAGAGTTGATTTGGGGCTAAACCTCAAACCTTGGTTTAAGTGTGGAACTTCAGGTTAAGTATGGACTCCTTGGAGTGCTTAGGGTAAGTATTTTGAGAGAATATGGAGGCTAGTGGTTAGGCTAAAGAGAGAGAAGAGAATGGTTGTTGATGCCCCGAAACCGAGGAAATCAGCCTCGTATTTATAGAGAAAATGTGAGGAGTGACGCACGGAACCCTAGAAGTGAAAAGGCACCACGGAGAAACCCTAGAAAAATGTCACGTCACGGCATGTGCACTGCGACACGGCGCAAAATACCGTAACACGGCCCAAAATGCCGTCACTCGGTATGTCTGTCATGATACAGTATACATTTTTTCCTTTAAACCGTCCAAATTAATTTTAACCCTATTTCTTAATCATTAAGTACGTGATATCTTGGTGCCGTTACAGAATTTCGGGCTTGTTTAGACTTAGGGTTTTTATTATTTATTCAGGCTTAATTAATAAATAACACGAATATGTTTGGACTGAGTTTGAATAAATGGTTTGGCTGAATATGTTTGACGGAATATAGATTTTGAGCACTCTCGAGATTAAATACTCGACCCAACCAATAATGGCGGTGAAAAGGTTGTTCATCATCGGGTTTGGTTTAAGGAGACATATTTAGGTGTCTACAGACGCCACCACTTTGACTGAGTTTGTAGAAATGTAAGTTTCAAAAACGATAGTCAAAGTAATAGATTGGGATGGAGAATGACTTAAGACGTTTTTTGATCCTAAATCATTCTGTATACACCGATACTATAGAAAAGGTTTGGTTCCCCAGATAAAATAGTGAAGGGTATACAATGTGTATTTGAGACCAGTTTACGGTAACAAACACGTTTTGGTAGTTTTCTACGCCTCGAGAAATCCACCGGATGAAGACAATTATGATATTTTTCACACCTCTATAATGATGTCAGATGATCCCCGCCTCGGGATTGCTATTAGATGATGTTTTTCCCACCTCGGGAATGCTAATAGATGATGTAATAGCTAACTCCTACGCCTTGAGAATTGTCAACAAACAACAATTTTCTACGCCTCGTGAAAAACTTGTTTGATATGAGATAGTTTCCTCAAAATCGCCGACTTCTACGCCTCGAGAAGTGGCAACGACCGACAATTCTCCATGCCTCGTGAAAAGATTTGTCTGATCTGAGACAGTTTCCTCGCCTCAGGAACTACATCGTGAGCCACTCCACCTTATGTAGCACACAAGTGAAATTCCATACTCCGAGAATAACACTAAATATCCCTGCCTTGGGACATAATCGTTGACTTTTACGCCTTGAGAGAATGAGAGGTGGCAACAACCGACAATTCTCCACGCCTCGGAAAAATCTTGTCTGATGATGAGAAATTACAAGTCTCTGTGTCTCAAGAACCTTGCAACATGAATCGTCCTTGCCTCAGGATATGATCACTGGATTTTTGATAAATGTTTGTTGGTGATTGTTCGATTGTACCCGAACAATGGTTGCAGATGATGATGGTTCGATTATCCCTGAATGTGGGTCGTAGATGATAATTTGTTCGATTTTCCCCAAACAGAGGCTGTTATTGAGACCTGAAAAATAAAATTTTCCAAGGAACTCGTATAGGCTGTGATTAACTTAACCAACTTACTTGACTAAGCTCGATTTGACATGACATGACATCTGTATGAATTATGACTATGTGCGTATAGTTTGAGTGTGTGTGCAGACACAAGAAAATGAAAATACAAAAGCAAAAATTTCCGTCATTTTTTGTCATGAGGGGAGGGTATCAACTTTCTCCGAAAAAGAAAGACGTGAAACATGAAGTGAGAGTTTTAGAACTTTCCTCGATAAAAATTTTGAAATTTTTTAAAACTTACCCAAAATAAGAAAGATGAAAAATGGAAATGAGTTTTGAATTTCCTCGCTGAGAAAATTTTGAAAAAGTTTTTGAACTTCCCCCAAAGAAAAGACATGAAAAAGGGAAGAAGTTTTGAACATCCTCGTTGAGCATAGAGAAATGAATCGCATGGATTTTATTCTTGTCAAATTGAATTGGTCATCTTGAAAATAATGTATGCAAGATGAATGTTTGTAGGCCAGGAGGCTAAGGACAATTACATCATGTGTCACAATCCACTAATGCACTTAGGTCATGATGCTAAGCACAGTAATGTATGTTGCTTAGGTTAGGAAGCTAAGCATCACATAGTGTATGAAGAACAATCTTGATGAACGTTACTTAATTCTGGAAGCTAAGCACGTATATAGATGAAGTGATTATTACATAATGAACGTTGCTTAGGTCAAGGAGCTAAGCAAGATATGCTTTGTATGATTACATATCTTTGTTATACAAATGATTTTAAGCATATTATGCGATGTGTGAAACAATGAATATTGCTCAGGTTAGGAAGTTAAGCAATTATATAATGTTTTTTTTAATGAATGTTGTCTTGAAAGATGATAAATCATGTGCGGTAGGGGAAAAAGATTTCATGATAAAGGGTTCCTAAGAGAAGGATGATATGGCTATGTATGTCTGAAAGAAGTGTATGAATGTGATACTAAGGCTGGCTGCAAAGGTTATGATGATGAAAAGAGATGTGAAAAGAGTCGAGATGGTGACTCTTTAGGCTGGGTAGGTTAATGATGTGGGTCAAGTCCCCCAAGACTAGCTCTAGATGGATAGGGTTAAGCATTGGAAATGTTTTGACTTGATCATGTATAAATATGAATGTGAATATGGCCGCACGTCAATCTGAGGTTGCCTTCGTATCCATTAGTAATCAGGACGAACGTAGCTTTAACCGAAATTTACACAAGTATATGTATACCTCAAAGAGGTTTTTTTGAGGGTTGTTACGTGGTTAAGCTAGTGGTTTGAAGAAGGGTGAAAGGCTTAAGACCCGAGAGAAGCCCCTCAAGATGTGTAATTGTGTGTTTGAAATTTAAATTCGCAAGTTTTCTTTTTCACACATTTTTTTTTGCATTGAATTTTGTTTTTCTTTTCATTCTTTTGAATCAATGTGGGAAATCTTGGATCATGCGATCCATCACTCATTTAGCATTTATGTTTCCTAGACACGGTACCAAGCACTCGATGAGAGACCCAATTCGAGATGTGTTCATATCAAAGACATTGGAACACTTTCCCTTAGACATTATTTTATTTTCATCATTCTTTTTTGAACTTGATTTTGAATGTTACAAAAATTGTACACCTTCCCATCCCAAGTAAGTGAAAGTGGGTTGAATAAATGAAGCCAATCGTTAGACGTGACTCAAAGTGGTTGATGAAGAAATGGAATGTATGTTTGAATGGTTAATGCAAATAATGGGTTGCAAAGGTAGGTGCCTTAAGTCATGGGTGTACCTTGTGTTTAATTTGACAATTTATTCTTTCTTTTTTTTTCAAAAATGACATGATCGTGATGTAAAAGGGAAAGAATGCTTGACAAAGGATAAAAATACGTCGTCAAGATCCTAACCCTAAATCAAATAAGATTTATATAACCTAAACGAACCAAATACAAGTATAAGGTAAGCAAAGGGTCAAACTATAGGAGAAGCTAAGCACTGTGATCACTACTAATTAATTAAGCTATCTCGGGACAAAGAACAAAATTATCCAGGAGATCAAACTAAGAGTGGAATGAATTAAACACAATAATAAGAAAACACCAAGGGTAATGGGTAGATGTAGGTTTAACTTGAACATGCAAAAACATAGGAACAAATCAATAATGAACTAAACATGCATGAATATCGATATTAAGGGTCCAATCTAGCCACCTTTTGGGGTCAATTGGCTTCTCCTAACATAGCCTATATTCTTTCACATTAGAACCATATATTGGTCAGTGCAATCAAGTAACAATCGATACAAATGAACTTGGATAAGTCAACTATCGTTTCATTTAGCAAAGGTTCATCTTCAACCAACTAACAACGTGCACTTTGCAAGAAGAGCAAAGAAAAATCAAGCATGTAAAGACTTTAATCACAATCAATTTTAGTCCCAACACTATAAACATTAACAAATTCCAACTACATCATCCCCACACCCTTGTCTAGATCTCACTATCCATGGCATAAAGTCAATAATGATATTAACAAGAAAAAGAATGATTAATGAGTAATTAACAAAGCAAAAGCAATATAAAACAAAATCAAATAGCAAAGTAAAGAGAGAAGAGTAAGGAAATGCTCATTCATTATTGAAGTTGAAGTTCTACAAAGAGGTTGATTAAACTTCTTCTTTAAAATCCATGCTAAAAAATGGAGTAATCCACACTTTCTCTCTCTAAAATGCCAAATTAATGGTGTTTCTCTCTCTATAAAGTACTAAGATTAATTGGAAATTAAGAGATAATTACAAAATTTAAGATAAAGTCTATTTATAGTGATTCACTAATCAAAAATAAAGACTCAAGGAGAGCTCTCTCCTCACATGCCGTGTCCTCTCATGGCCGGGTACGGAAATGCTTAACTCATCAAGCCGCACCCACGGGAGGAAGGTGTAGGGGCCACTTCAACTGAGGAGAGGCCGCAGACAGGGAATAGGGGAAAATGGGAATCGAAAAGCCGCGCTCGAGGGTGTTGAAAGGAGGCCACTCCCAGGGCGCGGCTAGGTGTCTTCTGGAATATCTAAAGGAACTGTATAGCAGCTCCCCGTACCCGCGACACCTGCTTGGCTGCGCGCCCTCTCCTTGAGCATATCTTTCCCTTCCTTAGCTCATATGATACCATAGGCTACACCAAAAAGGCCAAGGACCTAAAAAAAACATCAAAGTAAACTAAGAAAATGGAAAAAAAAAGGGAGAAAAAAGAGAGAAAACACGAGAAAAGATAAAACATCACAAAAATGAAGATAAAACACTTGAAAAGGCTCAAACAAATGAAAATGAGGGGAGAATCCTTAGAGAAAAAGGATAAAAGAGTGGCGTAAATGCCACTCATCAAAATCCCCCACATTTGCCTCTTACTTGTTATCAAGCAAAGAAATCTAGAAGAGCTAAATCTACCAAAGAAAAACCGAATTTGATTTTAGCAAAAGCAACAAGCCATTTGAACCTCAAGGTCTCCCCTGAGGACGAGTTGTGATCTCGTGAGGGTTTCCAAAGAGTTTACCCCACAACTCTTGCAAAATTGCGTTCAAGACAAACCAAAAAGGGGAAAACAAGAAGATGAATCAATGAGAACATGCAATCATAATCAAATAAAGCTTTTAGATACCTAGAATAAATGGATGGAAAGTTTTCTAAGTAGTAAAAGTGATCACGAAAGGTGATGCCAATGGTTGATTAAAGGATAACTCATGCCAAGCATAGAGAACTCTAACATGCTCCACTCCCCCTTCATTCCATACATTCTTACCGCGTTCCCTCATCTAGATTCAAATCCACACTTGGAGGTAGCATCATGACTCCTCAAAAGAGCCGGAACAAAGATAAAAAAATACAAAATAGGGAGACCCGACATCTTACCAAGTCATGCTCTCTCCATATGCTTGAAATCTAGCTCCCTCCACCGACAAGTGACTCAACTACCCTAAGTCAAAAGAGCATTAAAAGGGTTGTAATATTGGCTAGGGGTGAAGGTGTGGAAAAATTTGGAAATTGGTGCTTAGCCTAATCGTGAAATGAAGGGTGATCAAGCCTCCTTTCCAAAACCAAACATTTACCAATTTTCAAACTACATTGCCATAAACTTGAATTACATTACCAAACATTTTTGAACTTTCATTGTTCTTCGTTCATCGTCATTGAACAATTCTTTATTCCTTTTTGTTTTTCATTTTGCAAATTTTCTCAGTTTTTCATTTCAAATTTTCTTTTTTTTTTTTCAATGTCCTCGACTTTTATAACTATGGACGGCTTTTTTTTTTTTTCTAGGATCTGCACTTGCTTTTATCAAACAAACATTCACAAAATCACTATTTTACTATCCAATTAGAACCATTACCTTCAACATTTCAATTCAACTTCAATAAGCTTTCACGGATTGAGCTTCACAATCATAAGGGTGAAAGTAAAACAAAGGCCATGGGCTTGTAATGTGATATAATCAAGGAGGGGAAGGCTCAACATGGCAAGTGAAAGGGGAAAATGCAACAAAAAATACAAGAGAAAATAAAATAAAAGCTAATCCTAGAAAACAAAATAGTCACTGAATGAAGAATGCTCTTTATCATCCCTAAATTAGTTCGGTCGTGGTCGCAGGAAGCTAGACGCCAAGTTTTAGATCTAAGCATGCCTTGCTAAGGATCCTATGCCGCTCATATAAAAATTGTTGGAGGGTGGAACAATGAAACTCACATCGGGTTACAAAAACCACCTCTAGGGCTTCAAATCCTCTAATAAAAGCAACACCTTCTTACCACAAACAAGTGAAATTGGGTTTGATGGGCATGAACCTATCCCAGAGTCAACCGATGGCAATCCCGAAGCATGCAAAATTTTAACACTTAGTAAGATAGAAATTAGATATGTCCAATTTATATAGTGTTTTATTCCCGTCCCATGGTAATAATTAGTAGTGTTTTTGGCTCTTTAGGGCCACTTATATTACTAATTTGTGTTTTCTAGTGCTTTTGTAGTTTTTCTTGAGTTTTGTAGGAAAATGCACACTTGGAGCGTTTTCCGGGTTTTTCAAGAAGCAACTACGAGAGTTAGGAGGACACGGTCATCCTTGAAGCCCAGGACCGGTGAGTGCCGGTGATTAATGGCTCGGTATGTGATACCGGGGCTATTGGATCAAGTAATTAAGACCCGATGAGGAAATCCGGAATTGGCCGAGGAATCGAGCCCAATTGAAATCCAATCCTCGAAGAAGAAGCAGGGCTCGATCGGGCAAGCATACGCCCGATCAAGTGGCCACGCGCAAAGAAACATCAAGGAAGAAGCGCGCCCGATCGGGTGAGCGTAGGCTCGATCAGACGCAGCACACCAGCAAGGGGCATAGTAAAAAGGTGGGCCCGATCGGGCGGCCCTTCGCCTGATCGGGCACGTGTTTTTCGAAGTACCTTTTTAGTTTTGTTTTTGTTTTTGTTTTAGGAGTGTTTAAGTACGAATTATGTACGTAATTTTTGATTACCTTCTCTTTTAGATTTTCTCTCTCTACTTAGGATATTTTCTCTCTCTTAAATCCTCTCTCAACTTTGTTCTTAATTACATTCATTAATACAGATTTCTTTTGGTAACAATTTCTTCTCTTTTAATTTCAGTTATTTTATTTAATTAATTCATTATGTCTTGCTTTATTTATTTGATTAGGTTATATTTAATTATGCTTGAGTAGTTTTATTTCTAGGGTTTATGGGGATCTAATAAATAATATGAAGGGGTAAATTTGTGATTGTTGATTATTAATGCTTGGTTAATTTCCTATTGATTGATTTAATGCTATGCAATTAGATTTGACCAGATTTAATTGTATGAGTTTAGCAATATTAATTTGAGATTCGACAGATGAGAATTGATGTTTAGGCTTAGTTTCAATAGGCTGACTAATTTATAAATGGTTAAGTCGAGATTCGACAAATGAGATTTAATACCGGTAAATTAACTCTGTGATTATAATACGTAGCGAAAGCCCTTTATAATCTGATTAATCAATGCTTGATGATTGTTTATTATGATTTACCCTGGAATATTGTTTATTAGTGAACCTATGCCCTAGGTCTTTTAATATTTATTTTCTCCCTACTTTATTTCCTCCGATCTTATTCTTCATAGTATAGTCCTTAATTACAACAATATTGGTTACCTTGATAATTTAGATTATAATAATTAATTAGGAGTAGAAAGACTTGTTTCCTTGTGGATTCGACCCTACTTCCCTATCTGCATTAGTTAGAGGACTTAGGTAATACTTTTGATTAGGGATACGACTTTACCCTGTCAAAATTTGGTGCCATTGCCGGGGAAACGGTTTTATTTTTATTTTCTGATTATTTTTTGTAGTCTAGATTATCCCCTTTTTTCTCAGAGAACGTTAGTTCTTTGAGGCAATTCTCATATTTGTCTTTTAGTTCCTTGTTTATGCCCAGGTGTTCCAGATCAAGTTACATCCCATTCGATCCTGAGATCGAGCGCTCGTTTTATAGGCAAAGGAAAATCTATAGACAAATTCTGGCGGGTTCTAAGGAGGACAGCAGTCGAAGAGATCCTCCCTCTGATTCTAGTGACGCAGAAATTCCTTTCAGATTCAGAATAAGAGATGACGGCCTAGAAGAAACTCAGTGACTACTCGCAGTCGAAGCTCACTGATTTCCCGCATCTTACTCCCACCCCGGCTCTAGATGGAGTTCAATTTGAGATCAAGCCCCAATTTATCACTATGATAGAGAGGAAGAAATTCAATGGTGCTAAGGTTGAAGATCCTAATCTTCACATTGCAGATTTCTGCTAGTATTGTAACACCATTAGACAAGCCGGGGTCACGCATGACCAAATCAGGGAGATTCTTTTTCCCTTTTCATTATGTGGCAAAGCTAAATTATGGTTTAATGGTTTGAATAGAACTGCACTTGGTATTACTAAATGGGAAACTCTTGCTTTGAATTTCTATAATAAATATTATCCTGTAGAGAGAACAACGGTACTAAGGAGTGCTATTCAAAACTTCGCTCAAGAGGCCGACGAAATGCTATATGAGGCTTGGGAGAGGGTCAAGGATCTACAGAGAGAATGCCCCCACCACAATCTAGCACAATGGCAATTGATCCAAGCTTTCTATAATGGACTTGGAAATTCTTCTAGATTAGTTCTAGATTCTGCAGCCAGTGGGAGGTTCATGAATTTAAATGTGGACGATGCTAGACAGGTTATCGAAGACATGGTAATACACAATTCCCAATACGGGAATCTGAGAGGGTTTGCAAATAAAGGAAAACATAATGTCGATTGCGTATCCTTTTTGCAAGCTCAGTTAACGTCTATTTGTCAAAAATTAGATAATCTTACTGCTACTCCTAACTCTGTAGCTAATGTTTCCGCTGTTGCTAATAATAAAGCTTTTTGTGAAAATTGTGGAATTGTAAGGCATTGGGAGCAAGATTGTAGGGGTTCCATGGAACAAGTTAATGCCTTTCAAACCTATAGGCAGAATAACCCATATTCCAACACTTACAATGCCAGTTACCGGAACCATCCATATCTTTCGTACCGGAGTACCAATGTACAAAACCCTCCACCTCCACAACAACCACAACCCCCACCACAACAAAAATATTACCACCCAAATTCCGGCCAGAAAAGCCAAGCATCACCCTCATCATCTTCCAACGCTTCCATGATAGAAATTACAGCAATGCTTACCAATATGCAAAAGCATATGGAGAGTAGGGATTGCAAATTGATTCTATTCTAGCCCACAATAAAATCATGGATGATCAAATTGCACAACTTTCATCTACCCTACAATCCCGTTAGCAGGGAGCTCTACCATCACAACCTATCCATCCTACAGATCATGCCAATGCAATCACTCTAAGGAGTGGTTCACATTATGATGGAACTCCTATGACAAAGGAAGATGGACAAGTTCCTGATCTAGATTCCTCTATACCAAACGCTAATCCTGCTAACCCTGCAGGGCTACAAATAGATACTAACCCTTCTAATGTTTCTGTGAAGGGTAAATCTCAGGATAAGGGAGGAGATGTGCAGAGCCCGGTTATAAAACTACCATTCCCTAATAGACAATTGAAGAGTAAGTTTGATAAACAATTGTAAGTTCTTAGAGGTTGTGAAAAACCTGTAGGTAACAGTTCCTTTCACTGATTTAATCACTCAGATTCCTGCTTATGCTAAATTTGTGAAAGACATTCTGACTAGGAAAAGGGCCTTTAATGAAGTAGAAACTTTAGCTTTCACAGAGGAGTGTAGCGCTCTATTGCAAAATAAATGCCCTCCTAAATTAAAGGATCCCGGTAGTTTTTCTATCCCTTGTCATATAGGGATTGTTTTTATTGATAAAGCTTTGTGTGATTTTGGTGCTAGTGTCAGTGTTATGCCATCGTATGTCTGTGCTAAACTTAATATGGGAGAGTTAAAAGTTACTAATATAACTTTGCAAATGGCAGATTGTTTTGTAAAATACCCCTTAGGTATTTTAGAGGACGTCCCTGTCAGAGTTGGTAAATTTTTTATTCCTGTTGATTTTATTGCTTTAGACATGGCACAGGATACACAAATACCCATTTTATTAGGTAGGACTTTTCTCCATACTGCATGAGCCATTATTGATGTGAAAAATGGCAAACTAACCCTTTCTGTAGGTGATGATAATGTTACTTTTAATCTAGGGAAAGTTTTGAAAGGGCCTATGCTAGAGGAAAATTGTTGTTATATTGATATAATTGATATAATGGATGATATTTGTGATGATAGCTTGCCACAGGTTCTTGCAAGGGATCCCCTAGATGAAATTCTTTGCGGGAATTTATCTATAGACAATGCAAGCGTTTGGGGTAATGAGGTACAAGATATTAAAAGAGCTCTTTCCTTAAAAGAGTTAGGCCCCAAGGAAACAATGAAGGTAGTATATTTATTTCAGGAATCTAAACCTACAGAGGTCAAGAAACCTGAACTAAAACCTCTCCCTTCTCATTTAAACTATATTTTTCTAGATGAACAGGAACTATACCCCGTGATCATCAGTACTGCACTTAATGACCTACAAACTTCCCAACTTCTAGGGGTTCTTCAAACCCATAAGAAAGCTATTAGGTACAGTATTGATGATCTCAAGGGTATTAGCCCTGATTTTTGTATGCGCATGATACATCTAGAGGACAACTATAAGCCCTGCATTCAACCCCAAAGAAGATTGAATCCTTACATGCAGGAAGTAGTCAAGAAAGAGGTTATGAAATTACTTGATGCAGGTATTATCAATCCTATTTTAGACTCCAAATGGGTAAGTCCTGTGCATGTAGTGCCTAAAAAAGGTGGGATGACTGTGATAACTAATGAAAAAAATGAATTAATTCCCACTAGAACTGTAACAGGGTGGCGTATGTGTATTGATTATCGTAGACTGAATATCGCCACTAAAAAGGACCACTTCCCTCCTCCCTTTATAGATCAAATGCTTGAGAGGTTAGCTAACCATAAGTTCTTTTGCTATTTGGATGGGTAATCGGGATTTTTCCAAATTCCGATTCACCCTGAAGATCAGGAAAAGACAACTTTTACATGCCCTTATGGCACTTTTGCATATCGTAGAATGCCTTTCGGTTTATGTAATGCTCCGCTATCTTTCAACGTTGTATGATGAGCATCTTTTCTGATTTCACAGAGTCCATTATGGAAGTCTTTATGGATGATTTTAGCGTGTATGGTTCTTCATTTGATTCATGTCTAATTAATCTCGCTAAAATTTTAAAACTATGTGAAGAATGCAATTTAGTTCTAAATTGGGAGAAATGTCACTTTATGGTGACAGAGGGAGTATTTCTAGGTCACATTGTATCTGATAAGGGCATACAAGTAGACAAAGCTAAGATTTCAGTGATTGAGCAATTACCTCCCCCAGTTAATGTTAAGGGAGTTAGAAGTTTCTTGGGTCATGCGGGGTTTTATCGCCGCTTTATCAAAGATTTTTCTAAAATTGCTAAACCACTGACTCAGCTTTTTCTCAAGGATGCTCCTTTTATTTTTACTGACGAGTGTCTTGAGGCTTTCAACAGGATCAAGCAGGCTTTGATATCGGCACCCATCATATGTGCTCCTGATTGGAATCTTCCTTTCGAGATCATGTGTGATGCAAGTGACTTTGCACTAGGAGCCGTGCTCGGACAAAGAAAGAACAAGGTTTTGCATGATATTTATTATGCAAGCAAAACTTTGGATGAAGACCAAGTCAACTATGCCACTACGGGCTTTAGAAAAATTTAGATCATATCTTGTTGGTTCTAAAGTCATTGTTTCTACTGACCATGCAGCGTTGAAGTACTTGATAGCTAAGGCGGAATCAAAGCTAAGGCTACTCCGATGGGTTCTTTGCTCCAAGATTTCAACATCGAAATAAAAGATAAAAAGGGAGCAGAGAACGTAGTGGCAGACCACTTGTCACATATCAGGTATGATGAGGGTAAGGATTCTCTTCCTATAGATGATTCTTTCCCTGATGACAACCTATATGCAGTTGTAGAGTAACACCCATGGTATGCCGATTTTTCTAATTATTTAGTGGGTGGTACTCTACCTCTTGACTTGTCCTACCAACAAAAAAAGAAATTCCTTTCTGATGTTAAACATTATTTTTGGGATGATCTTTTTTTGTTTCGCGAGTGTGCAGATGGATTATTTCGCAGGCGTGTTCCCGAATGGGAAGTCCACGGTGTGCTTACTAGTTTCCACACCTCCCCATATGGAGGACATCATGGCCCCACTAAAACGGTGGCCAAGATTACTGTCGGGTTTTTAATGGCCTACAATGTTTAAGGATGCTAACATTTTTGTGCAGGCTTGTGACTCTTGCCAGAGGACTGGCAACATCTCGCGGCGGCATGAGATGCCTCAAACCGGAATTCTAGAAGTTGAAAATTTTGATGTTTGGGGTGTTGATTACATGGGATCGTTCCCTTATTCAAAAGGGAATCGCTATATCCTTGCCGCCGTCGACTATGTATCCAAGTGGGTTGAGGCCATCGCTACTCCTACCAATGATGCCAAGGTGGTCCATAGACTTTTCAAGAAGACCATCTTTCCAAGATTTGGCGTGCCTAGAGCGATAATTAGTGACGGAGGATCTCACTTTCATGAGCGGAAGTTAGACACCCTCCTCAAAAAGTATGGTGTCTACCATAGGACAGGTTTAGCCTACCATCCCCAAACTAGTGGCCAAGTTGAAGTTTCTAACAGTGAGATCAAGGCCATTCTAGAGAAGGTGGTAGCAAAGTCAAGGAAAGATTGGAGCGACAAGTTAGATGACACCTTTGGGCGTACATAACTGCATTAAAGATCCCTATAGGTACTATTCCGTATAGACTCGTGTACAGTAAAGCATGTCATCTCCCAGTCGAATAAGAATATAAGGCATATTGGGCAATTAAGGAGCTCAATTTGGATGCCAAACTAGCGGGAGAAAAAAGGTTACTTCAACTTCACCAACTTGATGAGTTTAGGTTGACGGCCTATGATAGTGCTCGAGTCTACAAGGAGAAGACAAAGAGGTGGCACGACAAGATGATCCTTCCAAGAGAATTCAAAGAGGGTGATAAAGTGTTACTGTTCAACTCTCGACTTAAAATATTCCAAGGAAAGTTAAGGTCAAGGTGGTCGGGTCCTTTTATTGTAAAAAGGGCCAATCAATTCGGTTCTGTATAAGTTTTCGATGAACATGGTAACGAGTTCAAGGTTAATGGCCAAAGACTCAAGCTATATCATGAGGGGGCTACGATTGGTGCAGTTGAATTACTTCACCTAAGTGGTTCCGATTCACTTTGAGATTCAATGGGTAAGAGGGTCGTGCGGGACCTAGATAAACCAGCTCTTTGCGGGAGGCAACCCGTATTTCTTGCTTTCTAGACTAATTTTTTCCTTTTTTTTTATTATTTATTTTTATATTTTTTAAAGAGGTGACGAGAGTGAAATATTACCTTTCATGAGCGTTTTGTACAGGTTTTAGATCAAAAAGTACGGAGGTTTCAAGAGAAAAAGGCGAAGAAAAGAGAAGCTCCAGGATTGGGTACGGGTCCGATCAGGCGAGGCTCGCCTGATCGGGCGCGCGACTAAGGGTCAGAATTGTGCATTATTTCGCCCGATCTGGCAAGGAGCCCCGATCGGGCCCGAAATATGGATTTTATCGGAGCATATAATCTCTTGATCGGGCGAAGCACGCCCGATTGGGCGCGCAAGTGAGGAAGAAAATCAAGGGAATCTTCGCCTGATCAGGCGAGGCCGCCTGGTCGGGCGAAAATTTAGAGAAATCGAGTGCCACAAAAAGAAATATCGGGCGAAGCTCGCCCGATCGGGCGAGTAATTTGGCGATTTTGAGGTTTTCCTGATCGGACCGCACTTCACATTCCAGAAGGAACTACCTTCGCCCGATCGGGCGCGCCTATTTATCCGGAGGTTTTAATCCTCCTTCTCCCCTTTTCTTTTCTTTTTCTTTCTTGCTTCTTCTTCCTTATTCACACTTTCTCTCTCTAAAACCTCCATTTTCAAACCTTCAACCTCACCTTCTTTCCAAGATCTCCTCAAATTCATCCATCAAAACCTTAAAATTTTTACATATTCTTAATCCTCAAACCTTCCTCTACATTTTCCACCCACTTTCTCCCACTTTCTCTCAAAATTTCTAAAAACCCTTAGAGAGAGAAAGCTTCAATACTTAAATTTCCACCTACATATGGCTTCCAAACGTTTTAGACAACAAAGGGGCGAAAGTTCAAGGCAAAAAAAACCAATGGTCGACCCGGAGCTTCAAATACCGGGGTGGGAGGAGGTTGTTATCACCTCGACGGAACAACGGGCAAGGATGATCAATCTTATCGAAAGACAGGTAATCTCAACCCGTTTTGTTCATCATCCTACATTATCTAGGTTAGGTCTTGATAAATATGTAGAGAAACTATTTAAGGGTATAGGCATGAGTGGTTTCTTCCAAATGCATCATGATACTTATTATTAATTAACATTAGAATTTATTTCTAGTTTTAATGTTATTAAAATGAATGCTTTGATCACTCATGTACAATTCCGATTACTAAATAACGATGTGCGATTAACTCTAAAAGAATTTGGGAAGTTGTTTGAATTAAAATCGGACAAACCTATTGAACCCTCCCAAGACCACATTGCCGTGGTCTACAAGAGACTCACCGGGGAGGGTTTGGCTAACCTCCAACACACCAAAGGGACGTGGATTCAACATCCCGTCCCAAAGTTTTGGCAAAGATTTGCCGGATTCACAATTTTTGGGAGGCATGAACCGGCAAACGTGAGGAGGGATGAAGTAGAATTATTGGCATCCTATATAATCCTTAATGCTGAAAAATTAAACATACCTCATAGGATTGCCAATCACTTTCAAAGGGCGGCCAATGCAGCCGAAACAGGTAGGTCTAGGGCACTTATCTATTTTGGGGGGTTAGTGACCCATATTGCTATCAAACACCTAGGATGGAACCCAGATGGGAATAGGAAAGTAGTGGACTCAAACCCTTATGGACCTAGCTTATTTAGGGAGCCTAAACTGGGTGCAACCCATGGGAGGTGAGACTTGGTGGATAGTCCACCGGCAATCGGGTAGGTGAGACCAAGCCTTTACCCTACTAACCTCGCCTTGACCAAATTTGAGAAGGGGAAGCCTTCTTACACATTCGAGATAAACGGTCAAGGCGAGGTTCAAGAACCTCACCTTTCACCATAACCCCACCAATCACCCCAAGACCATTCCCCCAAACACCATTCACCACACAACCCCCACCCGCACCCTCAACCTATGGCATACCCACCTCTTCGGTCGATTATAACATCGACCCCAATGCCCCTTATGACTTTTCGGCTTTTAGGAGCCAACTGGACCGTATAGAGATGGGGCAAGGGAGAGTAGAGGGCATGGTGCAAAACCTAGATTCTAGGTTAAGCACTTTGGATAGTCGGGTGGGTCGTATAGAGAGGAACCTTGGGAGGGGTCTATACCCGATATACGATGACTATACACGCCGTGGGGCTATTCCCCCGAGGCATTAGTTCCCGACTGGTTCCAATACCCCCAAGGAGGGTATTCCACCCCCGGAGTATTTGGTACTTATGTGGACTACACTTCAGTCCATGTATATGGGGGTGATGCTCCTTTTGGGGGTATGGGGGAAAATGTGAACCCTAACTACTTTGCAGGTGGTTCGGGTTATGGTGGTGCTGGAACGAGCCAGGGTGGTGCCGGCTCAAGCTATGGAGGAGGGTACGAGAGGATGGATGATGATGAGGAGTAGCTTCTCCTAGATACCTTCACAAGTCAATGAGGGCATTGCTTGATTTAGCTTGGGGGAGGGGGGAGATTTCTTGTATATATGGTAACTCTCTTTCTCTTTTCTCTATTTATTGCTTTCCTAGTGTAGTTTTTATTGCTTTCCTTTATGAAAAAATACAAAAAAATTTGAAAAAACAAAAAAAAAAATTCAAAAATACGTTCCAATGAATTGTAAATCATGCTTCCCTGTTTCCCATACTTCGAAAATATTTTTTTGATTCTTGGTATATGATAATGAGCTTTGTGAATTTGTTGATCATGATTTGAAGTTTAATTGTTTGGATTCCTAAACATGCGTCAATTTTGCCAACTATTTGTGAATATAGTGCTTGACTAGTTGATTTGGTTAGGAATGTGTGTTAGTTCCTGGTATGTAAATGAATTTAAGTATTGTTTGCAACTATAGTAATGTTTATATAGCTCAATATTATGCACATTGAGGAGGACGAAGGCATTTGTTCTTTTAGGAAGCCTTTAGACGATATTAGATACATTTGTTCCCTTCTTGTTACCCATGTTGTTTCTTGTGCCCTTTTATTGTTTATTTAGCCACATTACAAGCCTATATGAGCCCCATTGGTTACTAGTCCCAAGCTTGGCTTGGGGGAGCTATTAGTTGGTGAGGTGATGGAGTTGTGGTGTGCATATCATTTGCACAATGTGGGAATAAAATAAGAGTGATTGTTCTTTGATTTTATAATTGGAAAATATTGATGTTTTTTGTTTTAAAGTTGAAAATTTCCAATATGAAGTAAAAAGAAAAAAAGAGCAAATAATAAAAAGTTGTTTCATATGATCAAATGTTCTATTTGAAGGTTGCTCAAGAAAAAAAAACACAGAAAAAAAATTCAAAAGAAAAAGAAAAGTTCAAGTTTGAAAAAAAAAGAAAGGAAAAAAAGAATAAGTGGTTCAAAGTTTGTTTTAATTCACTCTATTTTATATTATCATATTTTTAGAGTGAATATGTAAGTGTTGGGATTGTGTGGTATATATGATTGTTTGGTGAACTTTTGTGGAGTTGAGTTGTGATTGGAGATGTTTTGGTCATCACTTGTTGTGACCTTGGGTTTTATTAGTATATGGCTTCCTTAAGCATGGCTTTACTCTCACATTTTCCTAAATTTATCCTACCCTTTACCCTAGCCTTACATTACAAGCTTTAAAGACCTTTCGACCTTTGTGCATAAGAGTTGTATGAATGTGAAAGTGTTGTTTATCAATGCAAGTTATTATTTGACATATTTCGAGTCGACTAGTAGGTTGAGCGTTCATTGTTTTAAACACACGATAGTGTGAGTTGGGAGGGCATTGTTCACAAATAAAGGGGTTGGTTGGAGAGCGATCGAGTACATCTTTTACTCGCCACATAAATGAGAGTTGAGTGTGTGAGCACTAGTCTTGAATTCTATATGCTCATGTGGGTTGCTTTACTTGACAATTGTTGGGGATGAAGGATGATTAGATGAATGAGATTGATTGACATTGAAGCATGTGAATTAGATTTATCTTGAATCGTTTGTGCTTGATTTTATTTATTGGGATGAGGCATGTTTTATATGTTCATTGATGAGCCCTTTTCTTAGGGACAAGCAAAGGTTTAGCTTGGGGGAGTTTGATATGTCCAATTTATATAGTGTTTTACCCCCGTCCCATGGTCATAATTAGTAGTGTTTTTGGCTCTTTAGGGCCACTTTTATTACTAATTTGTGTTTTCTACTGCTTTTGTAGTTTTGCTTGAGTTTTGTAGGAAAATGCACACTTGGAGCGTTTTCCGGGTTTTTCAAGAAGCAACTACGAGAGTTAGGAGGACAAGGCCATCCTTGAAGCCTAGGACCGGTGAGAGCCGGTGATTAAGGTCTCGGTATGTGATGCCGGGGCTATTGGATCAAGTAATTAAGACCCAATGAGGAAATCCGGATTGGGCCGAGGAATCGAGCCCAATCGAAATCCAAGCCTCGAAGAAGAAGCCGGGCCCGATCGGGCAAGCATACGCCCGATCGAGCGGGCGCGCGCAAAGCAACATCAAGGAAGAAGCGCGCCCGATCGGGTGAGCATAGGCTCGATCGGGCACAACACACCAGCAAGGGGAATAGTAAAAAGGCGGGCCCGATCGGGCGCGTGTTTTTCTATGTACCTGATTAGTTTTGTTTTAGTTTTTGTTTTAGGAGTGTTTAAGTACGAATTATGTACGTAATTTTTGATTACCTTATCTTTTAGATTTTCTCTCTCTACTTAGGATATTTTCTCTCTCTTAAATTCTCTCACAACTTTGTTCTTAATTACATTCATTGATCCAGATTTCTTTTGGTAACAATTTCTTCTCTTTTAATTTCAGTTATTTTATTTAATTATTTCATTATATCTTGCTTTATTGATTTGATTAGTTTAGATTTAATTATGCTTGAGTAGTTTTATTTCTAGGGTTTATGGGGATCTAATAAATAATATGAAGGGGTAAATTTGTGATTGTTGATTATCAATGCTTGGTTAATTTCCTACTGATTGATTTAATGCTATGCAATTAGATTTGGCCAGATTTAATTGTATGAGTTTAGCAATATTAATTCGAGATTCGACAGATGAGAATTGATGTTTAGGCTTAGTTTCAATAGGCTGACTAATTTATAAATGGTTACGTCGAGATTCGACAGATGAGATTTAATACCGGTAAATTAACTCTGTGATTATAATACGTAGCGAAAGCCCTTTATAATCTGATTAATCAATGCTTGATGATTGTTTATTATGATTTACCCTGGAATATTGTTTATTAGTAAATCTATGCCCTAGGTCTTTTAATATTTAATTTCTCCCTACTTTATTTTCTCCGATCTTATTCTTCATAGTATAGTCCTTAAAATATTGGTTACCTTGATAATTTAGATTATAATAATTAATTAGGAGTAGAAAGACTTGTTTCCTTGTGGATTCGACCCTACTTCCCTATCTGCATTAGTTAGAGGACTTAGGTAATACTTTTGATTAGGGGATACGACTTTACCCTGTCAACATTCAATCACACAAGTTAACTTTTATTATGCTCAAAATGAAGATGAAACAACTAAAGATTTTGTGGTTTGTCTTGAACGAGAAGGGCAGTCTTTTTTCTTTTAATGTTTTCAATTTTTCACTTTTTTTTCCAAAAAGGAAGGAGAATAAAAATGATAAGAGGCAAGTAAACATTTAATTCCCAATCGAAAAGCAAAGATCGTTCGGCATCATACAAACGATCACCAGATTCTGTAAAATCAAATGCATAAACCTCAAACATTCAACCCAATCCTAAACTAACTAACTATGCACACAAAGAAAAATAAAAGAGAGTAAAGGAAAGGTCTCACCCAAATGTTTCTTGAAGAAAATAAAGCAGCCAAAACATTTACCATATCTCCATATGTTGCTTCAATAGTTTTTCCAAAGCTACAAAAGAGAGAGAAAAAGGCAAAAACAAGCACTATGCAAGAAAAAAGGGTTAGAAAACGAAAAAGAAAATCTAAAATTATCTAAAAACTTGAACCTTGGGCACAATCGACTACCCAAATCATCATATCATCATCAATTAACAACAGGCTAAATTAAATAAGCGAAAGCTATACAACCCAATACCCAACAACAATGCCAAACATAAATCCTTCAAATGTCCCATGAGTCCTTAGTGCTTTTCCCCACACTTACCCAAAACTACTCCTTTTTGACACAAACACCCCCCCACACTAGATAAGAGCATCATCCTCGATGCATCACATGCAAGTAAAAACAAAAGGGAAGAACAAAAAGGGGAGGGGAAAACATGTATATCAAAGGGGGGAAAACTATTAGCCACTAGGACCAGCACCACTTTCACCCCCATTCCAACTATCATAGGAAAAACCCCGGGGGGGGGGGGGGGGCATGGGGTTCCCAACCTTCAGCGTCACCGGGAGGCAACCCATAATGTCCCCTAAAAAGACCTAGTTGGGATGAGGACAATTGGTCATATGGCTCGGGTTGCACTAAAGCAAAAGAGTGAGAGGGATGAACGTATGGGTAGTTTTTGTCAACCCTATAATCACTCCCATCAGAAACGCGGTAGTCAAAGTGACTTGAATCCTTAGGGAACTCACGCCTAGGCTCGTCGGGGTTCAAGACACCCGACCAATAGGGGTACGTAGGTTTGTTGTCACCTGTCCACGAAGGCACAGGCTCTTGTTGGGTCGGCATATATTGATAGTTAACCAGAGGGGTGACCTCCCCCCTATGTAAACTAGCATCACAAAGGGCGTTAATTTGAAAGACATTATGTTGGTGAGAAGCGGACATACTTTGCATGCTAAGTTGCATGCTCTCCATTTGAGCTCTCGTCCTTGCCATTTCTTATTGAAAATCGGGTTGTTGTTTTTGTTGTTGACATTATTATTTTCTTCTTATTTCTTCTTGTTATTGTTGTTGTAGTTGTTCCTCCACTTTATCCTCTTCCTCACCTTCAACACCAATCTCCTCATCAACTTCATTTATTTTGTCCAAATCCACCTCCATCCCATCATGGGGAAGGACACCTGAGTCTTTCCTCACCCACCAAGGGTGAACAATTCCCTCTCTAGTATGTGAAGTGAATTTCGGCTTAGGGAGGAAACAATGATGCTTGCGGGATACTAGTAAACTCCAAATCTTGTCAACCTTGGTCCCTTTGATGAATTGAATTGTCTTGAGTAGCTTCTCATGACCCAATTTCTACTACCCGAGTCACCATAGCTCCACAATGAATCTCCCCCGTCTTTGTTCCCGAGACAATAACTTCTATGCAATGGGTGAATATATAACCCAAATTCACTATATGTCCGTAATCCGGCTTAGTAGAAAGACTTAAAATCTAGATCTCTTCAAGTGTTATCTTTCCCAAATCTTGTTTGTTGAAGACCATATACCCAAGAATACAGTGAAGTAGTCTAAGTGCCGGGTGCATGATCTCACTAGCTAATGAATACTTAGCATCGACGCTATTCATACAAGATATAAGCTTCCACAAACGAATGGGGTTGTAATCGGGTAATTTCTCATACTCGAGGAGGAAAATGTTGACATCAGGGTTGAGGTCAAGGTATTTGTTGAATTATCGAAAGGACATGGTTTCCTTTTTGTTAAAGTGTTGGATGAGATGGATGTTGTTGTTTCTGGTTGCATGTGTTTCAAAGGAGGATAAAAACTCCAAGGTAGGATCACGGTAGGTTTGATAAGCCTTTGTTACAAAGGAGTTTAGCCGAAGATTGTTGAAGAGGAACCAACAATCTTCGTCAATGCCAATTTTATTGTTGTGGGTTGATGATAGTGTTTGGTGGGGAGGATTTTTTGTGACAGTAGGGCATCGTATTTGGTTTTGTGATATTTGTTGGTTAATTTAGTCGGAGGCAAAGGTGGTGGTGGTTGTTCAACATTTTGAGGGGTTTGGGAAGATGAAGCTTGGGGCTCTTTTCCACTCTTTCTCTTATTTGAACCCAAACCGAGCACCATTTTCACCTTTTCAAACAATCAAAGCACACTACTCCAAATTCACCTAATAATCCACTATAACACAAAATTCCACAATCAAAATACTTCTCAAACTCCAATTAAAACAAATTTACAACAAATATCTACAAGAAATTCCAAGGATCAGCTTACAAACAACCATGAATAATGAAGAAAAAAACAACAATAATCACAAAATCAAGCATCAAAATCACTAATGAAAATCACAAGAACAACCATGTGAATTGTCAAATTTATGCTCAAAAATTCAATAAAAACTAGGGAGGAGAAGATTATACCAAATATGAGCGTCAAAAATCAACCCAAACTAGGATAAAGAATTAAATTTTTGAGCAAGCTTCAAGAACCTTCAATGGAGTCTCGTGCAAAATTCGGACCAAAATGAGTGGGAAACGATAAAGATGATGAATTTGAAGGAATTTAGTGAAGATTTGAAGGAATTGGAGTGAGAAATTGTTGAGATTTGAGAAGTTATGAAATTACGGTTTGAGGTTTTGGGTTTTTTTTAGAGAGAGAATGAGTGAGTAAGATGAGTGATTGATTAATGTGTCGAATTTGGGTGAAAAGGGCTGTTTGAAATGTGGAATACCTCGACAGCCGCGCCTTCGACACCTGGGCAGTGCCCACGGGTATGTGAACATCCACGCCCGCGGGTCTTGATACCGCGCCTTCTCCTTGGGCGCGGTTAGGCATGTAATGAAATTGAAGGAGTTTCTAAGAGCTCCAAGCTACGCCCTCTCCTCCTTATGCCGCGCCCGCGGGCCTTGGGAGAGGGCTTTCCTTGGATGCGGGCTTCCTTTAAAGCTTGAGACTTAGATTTTCAATACTTCCTCATTCTCAACTCAATATTGGCTCATCAAATCATGACCCTAAGGCCTCAAATCCTAAACCACACACATAGTAACAAAGGGTTAAAGTGCCTACAAAGAAAACCCAATCAACATAAGATGCAAACTAACAATAAAACTGACCAAGAAGAAGAAAAAGAAGAATGAAAAGAGTTAAGGCCTCAGATTACCTCCCATTAAGCGCTTTTGTTTTAACATCATTAGTTCGATGCTATTTGAGTTCAATCAAGGAGGATCATATGGATGATGCACATCAAGAAGTGCTGTAGAAATTGGTTTATCAATTGGATGTCCTTCATAGTAAGGTTTGAGGCGATGACTATTAACTTTGAACGGGGAGTGCTCGTCATTAGAAATCTTGAAAGCACCATAAGGAAACACTCTTGTGATGACAAATGGCCCACTCCATCGTGATCTAAGCTTTCCCGGGAAGAGATTCAAACGAGAGTTGTAGAAGAGAACTTTTTGACCTTCCACAAATTCATTCTTGACAATTTGAGCATCATGCCAAGCTTTAATCCTTGCCTTTTACATGATTGCGCTATCCTATGCATTCAGTTTCAACTCTTCTAACTCATGTAGCTCAAGAAGTCTTTGCTCACCCGCAATATGGAGGTGAAAGTTGATTTGTTTGATAGCCCAATGAGTTCGGTGCTCCATCTCTTCGGGTAAGTGGCAATTCTTCTCATAAACAAGCTTGTAGGGAGTATTCTCTATTGGAGTCTTGAAAGCGGTCCAATATGCCTATAAGGAGTCAATAAGCTTTGATGACCAATCCTTCCTTGTTCTAGCTACCGTCTTCTCCAAAATCACTTTGAGCTCCCTATTGGTGATCTCCGCTTGACCACTTGTTTGAGGGTGGTAAGCAAGCCATTGCTCGTGAGATATAACGTACTTATCGAGAAGTCTAGTAAAGGTGTGCTGCTTGAAATGCGACCCCCATCACTGATAATAGCCCTCGAGACACTAAACCTCGAAAAAATCACCTTTTTGAAAAGATTAACAACCACCTTAGAATCGTTTGTAGGAGAAGCCATGGCTTCTGCCCATTTATAGACATAATCAACAGCAACTAAGATGTACTTGTTTCCATGTGAAGAAATGAAAGGGCCCATGAAATCTATAGCCCATACATAAAAAATCTCACGCTCAAGGATGGGGTTTTGCGGCATGAAATCTATAGCTTACACATCAAAAATCACCTTTTATTAGATTATTATTATTTTCATTTTGTTTTTATTTTTTTTCCCTTTTTTTTTTCTTTTATTTTTGTCATGATCAAGGGCTGTGATGGTGTTTGATTTGTGGGTTATTAGGTGTGAGAGCATGGGATTATATCCCATAATTAAGAGCAGCCAAAAACAATTCGAAGTCCACTGACTTCTTTCAACCTTCTTTCGTTTTCCTTTCTTTTTATTTCTTGTTTTAATTTTCTTTTAATTTTCTATTTTCCTTTATTCTTTTATTTTGTTTTCTTATTTTATTTTCTTTATTTTCCTTTTCTTTTATTTTCTTTTCTCTTAACCTTGTAATTATAAATACCTATTTTTGGGCTAGAGAGACAATTAGAATTAGAATGAGAATTAGACCACATATTTCTTAGCTTAGTTGAAAGTTTCTCTCTCTAGATCTAGGATTAGTTTTAGGAGTAGATTTTAAAGAGAGAAAGTGAGGAATTTCAATGTTTATTTGAGAGGTTGAATATTCAAGAAGACAATTGTATTGAAGATCTCCATTATCAATCAACGAAGATTTCTCACTCTCTCTCCTCTTTATTGCTTTATTCAATTTCATGTTTGTTTGAATTGATTTTGATTTTGATGCTTGATTAGTGTAGTTGTTCTCCATATTTTGTGAATTCTTGATTTCTTTAGTTGGTTGTTGATAGATGATGATATTTGAGTAGTTGTTGGCTAGGAATTGGGTGAAACTTGTATGATTGATTAATTGTGATTAATTTGGGAATTGTGTTGACTGATTATTGAGATTAAAGTGATTAGTGAAGGTTTTCATGTGTGTAATTCAATTAAGCCTTGAGAATTATGCTAGATTGCATTGTAAGTGCTAATGACACGAACAATTGATTTAGGAATTGCAATTATCGATTGGTTTTGATTGTGATTCTCTTAGTTTGTTTTTCATAGTGAACCTTAGCTTAACAATTAGGAGATAGCTCTTTGATTCCAATTGATTTCTCTTATCATTAGTCTTCACAACCTTTGATTGGCATGATCTTTCCAAGTTATTGCAATTGTTGATCCCCGTTACTAATGTTTTATTTGTTTGGTTGCTTGTATTGTTAGTTGTTAGTGTTACATCTTTCCTTTGATTTTGACCTAGCTTAGGTGCATAATTGAAAGTGCTAGCACATTACCGTTCCTTTGGGTTCGACCCTTGACTTACCTCTATACTCGTATTTAGGTTTATTAAGTGGTTATAAATTTAGTTTGACTGAGGGAAGATTAGATAACGACCTAGTTTTCCTCTCGTCAGCAATCAATGAAAAATCTTTTATAAAACGCCGATAGAACCCGGCATAGCCAAGAAAATATCTCATTTCCCTCATATTGGTGGGGGGAGGAAGTTTCTCAATGACCTTTACTTGGCTCTATCCACCTCGATACCGACATGCAAGATCTTGTGCCCGAGAATAATCCCACTTTCTACAGTAAAATGGCACTTCTACCAATTTAACACAAGGTTATCCCTCTCACTTCTTCCTAAGCAACTAGATAAATTAGATAGGCAATCTTCATAGGTGGTTTCCCTAATGGAGAAATCGTCCATGAATAATTCTATCTCTTTCTCAATCATATCACTTAAAATTGACATCATACATCATTGGAATGTTACGGGGGCATTACAAAGTCGGAAAGGCATCCCACGATACGCATAAGTACCATAGGGATATGTGAAAGTCGTCTTCTCTTGATCCATGGGGTCAATCGAGATTTGGAAGAATCCCGAGTGACCGTCAAAGAAACAATAAAAAGAGTGTTTTTAAGTCGTTCCAATGTTTGATCAATGAATGGCAATGGAAAATGATATTTTCATGTACTTGTGTTGAGTTAGCGATAGTCAATACACATACGCCAACAGATAAAAAGCCTAGTAGGAACTAGTTGATCATTTTCATTTTTGACCACCGTCATCCCACCCTTTTTAGACACAACTTGTACGGGGGATACCCAATCACTATGTGCATTTAACTATATGATTCTCGCATCTAGAACTTAGCAACTTCCTTCTGCAAAACCTCTTGCATGGAAAGATTAAGCTCCCTTTGCCTTTGCCTTACGGGTTTATCAATTCCCTCTAGATCAATTTTGTGCATGAATAAGGATGGACTTATACCCTTGATGTCATCAATGGTATAACCCAAAGCCTTCTCGTGTTTTCTTAAAATATTGATTTAGAGGGAGGTTTGCTCCTCCGTTAGATTTGAATTAATTATCACGGGAAAAGATACATCAGAATCAAGATATGCATACCTCAAGCCCAAAGGTAGAGGTTTCAAGTCTACCTTTGGTGCTCCCTTACCATTGAAGCTATTTTCTCTTTCTTCAACTTGAAAGAGGTCATGAGTTAAAGGAGCCTTTTCCTCCACGCTTTCATCCTTGCACTCCTTTTTTCTTTCCTCAAGCAAATCCTCATAGAATTGATCCATGGGGTCAATCGGGATTTGGAAGAATCCCGAGTGACCGTCAAAGAAACAATAGAAAGAGTGTTTTTAAGTCGTTCCAACGTTTGATCAATGAATGGCAATAGAAAATGATATTTGCATGTACTTGTGTTGAGTTAGCGATAGTCAATACACATACGCCAACAGATAAAAAGCCTAGTAGGAACTAGTTGATCATTTTCATTTTTCACCAACGTCATCCAACCCTTTTTAGACACAACTTGTACGGGGGATACCCAATCACTATGAGCATTTAGGTATATGATTCTCGCATCTAGAAGCTTAGCAACTTTCTTCTGCAAAACCTCTTGCATGGAAGGATTAAGCTCCCTTTGCCTTTGCCTTACGGGTTTATCATTTTCCTCTAGATCAATTTTGTGCATGAATAAGGATGGACTTATACCCTTGATGTCATCAATGGTATAACCCAAAGCCTTCTTGTGTTTTATTAAAATATTGATTTAGAGGGAGGTTTGCTCCTCCGTTAGATTTGAATTGATTATTACGGGAAAAGATACATCAGAATCAAGATATGCATACCTCAAGCCCAAAGGTAGAGGTTTCAAGTCTACCTTTGGTGCTCCCTTACCATTGAAGCTATTTTCTCTTTCTTCAACTTGAAAGAGGTCATGAGTGAAAGGAGCCTCTTCCTCCACGCTTTCATCCTTGCACTCCTTTTTTCTTTCCTCAAGGAAATCCTCATAGAATTGTATATCTTCCTTGTAAGCACCTATCTTAGAATCATTCAATGACACATTTTCAAGAGGATTATTAGTAGCATACAATTGGTAGCGATAAAATTCATTAAACACATTATCAAAAACATCAACTCTAAAACATTCACCACTTGAGGAAGGTTTTTTCATGACACTATTCAAATCAAATTCAATTGAGTTTTTGTCAAATTTTAGGGTCATCTTACCCTCCTTCACATCGATGATTTCTCTCGAAGTGGCTATAAATGGTCTACAAAAAATTATAGGAATCTTCTCATCCTCATCCATATCTAGTACATAAAAGTCCATAGGTAATGTGAACTTTCCAACCTTAAGGGGAATGTCCTCAACTTTACCCATGGGAAACTTGATAGAACTATCCGTTAGTTGGAGAGTAACATTTGTGGGTGAGAGGGTTCCTACACTAAGCTTTTGGTAGACAAAATAGGGCAAATATAAGACTCCCACTTGCTCCTAAATCACAGAATGCTTTATCAAACTCAACACCATTAATGGAAAAAGGAATGGAGAAGCTACCCGGATCTTTCAACTTGGTAGGAAGCTTGTTGAAAAGGATGGCACTACAATTGGCGGTTAAGTTCACCATTTCAGACTCCCTCCTCCCACTTAAAAGGTCTTTCAAGAACTTAAAATAGTGGGACATTTGTTTCATAGCATCAACAAAAGGAAGAGAAACATGCGATCCGAATTCTTTATCACATCCAAAAACTTCTTAAATTGGGCATCAAGCTTAGCTCTCACAAATCTTGTGGAAAGGGTAGCTTTTCCTCTCTAGGTTGGCAATTTAGGGGAAAGGGGGTAACTTCCTTCTTCGTTGGTACCTCAACCTCCCTCTATTTCTCACAACCCAATGACTCGTTGGCTTTTTCACTCTCATCCTCTAGTTCCACTTTTTCTTGAGGCTCTTCCTCAACTAAAGGGTCACTTCCCACTGCCTTTCCACTCCTAGTTGTCATGGCAAACAAAGTTTTGGGTTGACTCCCTAACTCGAGATGGTGGAAGATGAGGAAGGGGATGAATTGGAGAAGTTAGATGCAAGTTGAGCAATTTGAGTTTCAAGCATTTTCATGTGATCATTAGTTTGCTTCTTATCATGTTCATGCATTTTCATTAAAGCATCTAATTTAGCAATCACGGGATCATTTGGAGGAGCTTCGAGTTAAAGAGGTTGTTGATGCGGGGGAAGTTGGGGTTGATGGAAAATTAGAGTCCTATTAGTTTGGGCATAATTAGAAGCATGTTGACCCCTATTGCCTCCGACGCCTTGGTTAGGAACATTTCTTTGTTGATTGTTTCCCATGTTACTTTTATCACCAAATTTTTGATTTTGATTGTCATAGTTGGAAATTAGGTTGTTGGTTTTGATTAAAATACCCTATTTGGTTAGAGTAGCCTCTTCCACTAAAGTTGGAAGGGCCTCCCCCACCATGGTATTGGTTATCATAACCACCACCACCTTGGTTCCAACCATAGTCACCACTTTGATTCCAATTTCCCATTTGATTGGGGTTTAGCCTCATATTCCCCATACTCCCCATTATAGGAGCAAAGTTTATAGCATTAACATCTTTCACATTTTCATCATGTCCTTTGGGAGGGGGTCGAATTTCACAAGAATATACACATTGAGATGTATCATTGTAGACACCCAATTGTGTCTACTTAAAACTAAACCTGGTGATGAATAACTTTCACGTCAAATCATAATCGAATGTAGTGAAAGTGTGGAAAGTCTAGTGTTGCGGTTAGTTTTATTTCTCTTCTTTCTCTCTATTTTTGAAAACCTTTTTTATGAAAATAGCCAATCCAGTTTAGTTTTGTCTATGGCGAGGGGCTAATAAAAGTGTAGTTGGACCAGGTTTGAAAAGAGGTTTCCAACGATATATTATAAGCCCAATTCCGATAAATAATGAGGAAGTTATGACCAAATTACTAAACTGGGTCCGATTTGATCTTTATATGCGGCCCAATGATCAAGAGGAGGGCCTATTATGAATTATCATTCCTAATGCAATTATAATTGATTATAGTCTTCTAGAATCTTCTAGAAGATTCTTTTGAATCCTAATGTGATTAGCATTGATAATTGAGTTTTATGAGTTTTATTTAGAATAAAAGAATTTTTTAAATAAAATTACAGTTTTGCCCCTCATATGCTTAATTTTATCAAAAAATTAGAAAACGTGTGGAGAAACTGCCTGCAGCGCCGCACAACAGGATGTCGCCTAGCGATAGAGGCATTTGTGGTGTTAGCGTTGTGTTTAATTCTTCTTGAAACTTTGATATTTTTTTTATCATATTCCAGCTTATTTTCGTTATAAATAGCCTCCTTAAAACCTCCGTTTTTAATAACAAACTCTCATCAAGAAAATCTTGATACTCTCTCTCTCTTATTCTAAACCACCCTTTTTACAAACAAAAATCCGCATTCACAAGATCTAGACACACCTAGCATAGTTCGAAGTTGCCTTTGCCCTAGACGTGAAAGGTTTGATATTTCTGAGGGTTTGGTCCCAAATATTTCTTTCAATTATTTAATTTAATTGTTTGATTTATATATTTTCCTTGAAGTTACTAACGCGTGTATTTGTTATTAGAAAGAGATATGAGGCATCCAAGTAAGTGCTTTAATTGTTTCATTGATCTTATGATATAGATATCATGTTTAGGTTGTTATTTTGAATCCCAGTATCATGTTAGGATGCTTTTCTTAGTATGATGTTTAGGGTAAAGAATAAGTTCCTTTTATCAATTATGGTTCCTATGATGATTCCTATTTTCTTTCTTAATAGCATGTTAGTATCATGTTAGGGTTAAAGCTTTGATTTTTTGTATGTTTAGTGACATGCTAGGGATTGTTATTAATCTTATTAGTATCTTGCCTAGGATCTTGCTATTATTATGCGTTTTTTTTTAACATGAATATGATTATTGTTTTTATAGTTGTTATAATTATTTTTACTATTATGATTATTATTATGTTGCTTGATATTTAATGTTATTGCTTGATCACACCTTTTATGCATGTTTAAAGGGAATTTGTATTTGTAATCACGCTTAATAAGATAATTAATAATCTTATTTTTGGTTAATTTGATTATAATTCAAGTGATCGCCAATAATATTTTTATTTGTACATTAATATTCAACCAACATAGATAAATAGGTTTAGGTTAAACCTATTGATTGCATGTTAGTCAGAAAGCGCACATGAATACGATCAAAATAAAGTAGAGGCCTATTATTAGGGCAGGTTCTTACTCTTTTAGGTAGGATTTGTACCTTCATCCCCGAACTTTCATTCATGGTTCCAGACCTATTGGAGTTAACGATCTCATAGCTCGTTAAGGGGTGTAACCTTCACCCTGTGAACGGTTTACAAGTTCCTAAAACTTGTTGGCGACTCTTTTTCTCTAGCTTCCTTCCCTTTGGACGCCACCATGCTTAATTTTATGATCACAGTGGGGTTCAAGTTTGGGGTAATTCTTGAAATATTCCCTATAGTTTTTGCGACTCCGCTGGGGAGGATTTCTATTTTAATTCCTGAAATTTATTTCGGCAATGATTTAAAATGAGTAGATGAGACTCGAAAAGTTCAAGTATTTCATGTGCGTAATTTTGGTTAACATTATTTTCATATGCATAAAAAAGGATCTCATTGAAAAGACCATCTGTAATGAGTAAAAAACATAGGATTTTTACACGTAGGAAATTTTAGGAATATCTTTCACAACTAGAATCGAAATAATGTTGCGAAAACTGGAAAATTTTAGAAAACAGAAAGCAGCTGAGGCATGTAGGAACTGGTGTCTAGAAAACAGAGCCTGTCGCGGAAGATATGGCTCTATTGCCAAGCGACAATTCTATCGCCAGGCAACAGGGCTATATCGCGGCGACAAACCCTGTTGGCTGGCGCTGTGTTCTTCTAATACCGAGCCAGAAATATGAGTTATTTTTTTCGACCAGTTCTAGCACTGTTAGCTCGATTCTACTTTATGATTGAGTTTTTTTCACTTTTCTGAAACCCATATGTGTTCTACATTTGGACATAACCCTCTGGGAATTCATGCTCCATCTACCTGATTGAACGCCCTTAGCAACAAAGGGTACATACGAGAATGTTGAATTCACCAAACCATGGAAGCGAGTTTAACTCGCGTGGTCCCATCCACTCGCACCAACCCTTCCAAAGGTAAGGCTTCCGTGCGGTGCATCCGGACTCATAACCATGGACCCTCTTTGACTAACCCATATCCCGAACTTTAGAGAGAACTAGAGCCATGGTTAGGTTACAAAATCATTGCATCATATTGTGCCTACTTGACTATTTGTACATTATTTGTTGTGCATACTCTATGTGTTTTCCTAACCATTTGTTTGACTTGTGTTTAAGCCTTAAATAAACTAATTAATGACTAAAAGGACTTTTCCTAATTAAGTAATTAATTAATTTGAGTAATTTCAGTTTAATAAATTAATTAGAACTGAGTTAGTACAACTTTAGGCCTGTCTCGTAGAGTAAAAATACTGAAAGCAGTCCAAGATTAATGCTACAGTAATAGCGACAACGCCAAACGCTGATGTGCAACGCCGAGCGACAACCTTGTCGTCTGGCGCTGCACTACACTGTGCGGCGACTGTTCAGAATTTTGCTCGAGTCATCACGACGAGTCTAATTATACACTTTATTAATCAGTCAATTATTTTGTTAATGACAGTAACCTGGTATAGTCCTTAATTGAGTGTAAGCACTTAGTCCCATGGTCTTACACAAGAGTCAAAGCATGTCACTTGCACTCACAAATAAAGCACACACTAATATGTATGTACACTTTGACCATGTCTAGAGAGTCTTGTATGCGCGTGTTTTCCGCCATTTTTTTAGGGGGTAAGTCGGATATTAATCCTCCAACTAAACTACTTGCTTGAACCCATAAACTTGATTCCCAAAAATATACACCCTATTTTTTCTTTTTCTTTTTCTTTATAAACCCGTAAAGTCAAAGTCAATTTGAGTTAAGTCATTAAAATAAATTAAAAATGGTTTCATTTACAGAGCGTGGTCAAGAAAATAAGGGCGTTTGACCAGAGACAACCTTTTCGTTCAAGTACAAATTTTTGACAAACCAATCGGTCAGAAAAGGAAAGCCAAGAAGATATTGGCGAGTCAAGAAGAATTCAATGAGCTCAAGAAGCAAATGGCTGGTGTTACTGAGTTGCTAAAGCCCTTAACCATCCAAATTAATGACCCTGTGAAGCAACAACAAATGGAGCTCATGCAAGAGAGCTTGAGCAAGATATGCAATGATTACAGGTTCTAGGGCATTAGCTCGCAAGGGGTCTCAGTGGACAAGGAGCCTCTTCCGCAGAAATTCAATGCTAATGACATCTCAAAGTTCAAGGCAACTGATAACCCTTATTTTCATTTAAGAGCCTTTGAAACTATAATGAATATTAAGGGTATTGATAGAAAAGTATTTCATTCTTTATTTTCCTTATCTCTTGAAACTGTTTGCCAACAATGGTTTTTTTCCCTTAACAAATAGAAAACCTCTACTTGGGAATTAATTGTAAACTCTTTCATTGATAGGTATAAATGCAATATTCAAGTTGAAACAGATCATAAGGAACTTGAAATACTGAAACAGAAAGAGAATGAAGGTTTCCCTTCTTTCTTCAATAAATGGAGAGAAACCTCTGCTGTGAAAAAGAATTTGTGAGGATGTTCATTAAGAACCTCCAAGAAATGTACTCCAAGCATATTAAGTACCAAAACAATCTTCATACCTTCAAGGTTGTCTATGATATTGGGATTAACATTGAAGACGATCTTGCTAAACAAAAAGCTGCTAACAATAACTCCAACAGTGGCTAGAAAGGCAAGAAGAACGGCGATCCTTATTCTTCCAAAACCACCCACTTAAATAATGTTAGCACCTTTAATTTGAGTGAATTCCTTTCTATGAACAACCAAGGACAAAAGAGACCATTTAAGAGGAACTTTACTCCTATTTGCATGAGTTATGACACTACGTTCGACCGACTGAATGCAAAATCTCTTTTAACTCCTATTGGACCATTCGGTGATCCACTGGTTGAAAAGAGAACAGCTAACTGGAACCCCAACGCACATTGCAAATACCATCATGGTAGGGGCCATTTCAGCGAGAATTGTTGGAAGCTTAAGGAAGCTATCCAAGACTTGATTGCCAGCAATAAGCTTCCATTGCCCCCTGCAAGCAAAAATCTAAGCATTAACAACACACCTCTCTCTGAATCTTTGGCTATCTCTGATGAGGAAGACCATGTTGATCCATTATCAAACTTATTGAAGAAATTCATGCCATCGAAGAAGAGGAGGAAACCTTTTTCGATGTCATGAGTGATTTTCCTCCTGAAAAAGAACCTGCAACTAAGGAAGAAGTCTGGATTCTCATACGATCAATGTGGGAGGGAATAGACTCGTTACGTGAAGCTATTGAATTTACAAAGAAACGAAGAAAGGAGATTCAAAGCAAACATGTTAAAGTTCCACCTATGGAGAAGAAACCATTCCCTCTCCAAGTAATTGACACACCCAAGAAGAGTAATAAACTCTACACTTTAATTTGGACTTCCTATACTAGTATGTTCAAAATGCTCTGCGAGAGTGGTAAAATCAAGCCTCTCAAACCAGGACCATTTGAATCACTAAAGAGGAAAGATAGATTCTACAGTCCATACCATCAATCAGGGGGACATACCATTAAGAAATGTTTTAAATTTAAAGATTTAATTCAGAAGGTGATTGATAACAAGAAGCTAGTTCAAATCCCACAAGAACAAGATATTAGCATCAATGGGGTTTGGGACAGCGATGATGAAGACGTCTATCTTAAGGATATGGAAGAACCTCCACTTTCAGTCATATATCCTGTAGGCGATTTTTGGGATGAAGAAGATTCACCCATAGACGTCCTCACAAGATCTGGGAGAATGCAACCTCCTATCTCTACACAACCCATTCCGACCGTGCAACAAGTTCCCATACCAATTATAGAGGACAATGATATTGTTAAACAATTCAAGAAGACCAAGGTCGAAATGAATGTGTGGAAACTTCTAGCTACATCTCGAGAACATAGGCTAGCGCTAATGAATGCCTTGGATAAGATAGGGATAGATTCCAACACCTCTCTTGAGGGGTTGGCTAACTTCCTTATGAGTGATCTCCCTAGTCCTATCAATCTAACACCTTTTCTGACAAAGATTTACCTTTAGAAGGTGACAAGCATTACAAGGCTTTAAATCTCACAATAGTTTGCAAGAGGATGAATGTCCCAATGACTCTTGTGGACAATGGATCGGCAATCAGTGTTTGTCCACTTAGAACTGCGAGGATGCTAGGCATAAGTGATGAAGACTTAACCCCGTGAACGCAAGGAATAAGAGTGTACGACAATACTTGTCGCTAAGCTCTTGGAAAAATCAATATGAACATAACGGCGGGAGAAATAGAACATGCCACTACCTTCCTAGTGGTAGATATTAAGGCTTCCTTCAACCTATTATTGGGACGCCTTTGGCTTCATGAACTCTAGGCCGTCCCTTCATCTCTTCACCAACAAGTAAAGGCTATAGTTGGAGGGACTTTTATTACAATCGATGCTTCACCTATGAGGATTAAAGCCGTCGAAAATCCAATTATCAACGTGGAGCACGACGAGAATGATGAAGATTTGTGGGGCTTTAATGAAGAGGTCTCCTTAATCAAGGTGGATGAAAGGACCCCTCTTTGTCACGACCCCCACTCTAATATTACGATAAATGCTATGGTCAAAAGACAGGGACACTTTCCCGTAATGACTCTAGGAAAGAAAAAGGAGATAGCAAAACAATTGAAATTACCTGGCCTCCCTAAGTTAGATACTTTTGGACTTGGTTTCAAACTGACTCGGGAAGATCTTAAGCGAGCCAAGGAAAGATCTAAGGCGCGTAGGAACGCTCGCACCCAAAAGAAAGCAATCCCAATGGACCAGTACCCTCTTACTCTCAATGGACAGTTCATAAGAGAAGGAGAGGACTATCCACGCTATGAGTTTCCCAAGCCCTTTGTTGTAAATGGCATAAGGCAACCTGGGTTCGAAATCTTTCTTGATTGTTACTTTCTAGATGAGATCCCAACTCCTATTCATAAGGAGAACACCCCCATGCTTTGACTTTAATGTCATGGGACTACTCTTTGGGCGTGAAAAGGATGAGCCAAAATATATAGAGGATAATCCCTCGCTTATTCAAACAATCCTACAAAGCGAGAACTTTGACCCTTCAAATCTCATCACTCCAGCAGAGGGTTTAGTGCAAGGATGGCGCAAGGCGGTCAAGGTGACTGCCCCAGGTGGAAGAAAAATCTCAATAACAACAGGGCAAGGACCAATGTTAAAAGAGTCGTCTGAGTAAGAGTCAGAGTCAAAGTCTTTTTCCTGTAGAGTCTTCTGCGTCCTTAGCTATAGCACCCCTTGTTTCTAATTCTTCTATTTTTACTCCTAGGATAGATATCAATCAAGTCCATGAGGACATTTCTTTATTCGATGTAATGAAATCAAAATTCAATAATATGTCTTCTTCCTCTTACTCCTCGTGTTTTTCATTAACCCAAGATGACAAACATTGCTTAACTAACAATGAAAATGACAAAGAAATTATTAAAGCAATGGAAACACTTAAAAAGAAAACACCGGTAATTGAGGATACTGAAACGGTTGATATCTCAAATGATTCAACCATTAAAAAAGAAGTTAAAATCGGATTATCGCTTAATAAACAAGAAAGAACCGAATTAATTAATCTACTCAAAGAATTTATCGATGTATTTGCTTGGTCATATGAAGATATGCCAGACATTAATAGAGAAATAGCTCAACGCAGTATACCACTAATTCCGATAATGAAGCCTGTACAACAAAAGCTGCATCGAATGGAACCCAACGTAGCTCTTAAAATAAAAGAAGAAGTTCAAAAGCAAATAACTTCAGGTTTTATCAGGGTATCCAAATTCCCCGAATGGGTAGCAAATGTGGTCCTAGTTCCGAAGAAGGGTGGAAGGGTAAGAATTTGTGTCGACTATCGAGATTCAAATAAGGCAAGTCCATAGGACGACTTCCTTTTACCACACATCGATATTTTTTTAGATAATAAAGCAAATCATGCGCTTCTCTTATTTATGGATGAATACGTGGATACAACCAGATTCTCATGGCAGAAGAAGACGTGGAGAAACCGACATTCATAACACCTTGGGGTACTTACTGTTACACGGTAATGCCATTCGGGTTGTTAAATGCGGGTGCTACTTACCAACGAGCAGAAACTGCCCTACTCAATGACATGATGCACAAAGAAGTAGAAGTTTAAAGATCGCCCAGGACATTAAATAGCCTTAAGAAAATTTTTCAAAAGGCTAAGAAAATATAACTACATGAGGTGGAATCTATCCAAGTGTGCTTTTGGAGTTACCTCAAGCAAGCTCTTGCGGTATGTCATAAGCTCTAGAGGAATAGAGATAGACCCAAAAAAGATCAAGGCAATCATGTCAATGCCACGCCCAAAATCAGAAAACAAATTCGAGGATTTATTGGCCGGTTGCAATATATAAGTCGATTCATATTGAAGTTAAAAACGATATGCGAACCAATATTTAAGAAGCTCAAGAAGAATGTGCCAGTAATATGGGACGATGAGTGTCAAAAAGCCTTTGAAAAGATCAAAGCCTATCTCGCAAATCCTCCCGTATTAGCACTAACGCGTCCAGGGATCCCTCTTAGGTTGTATTTAACAGTCACTAAGGAGACAATGGGGGCTATGCTTGCACAAGAAGAAGAAGGAAAAGAAAATTCAATATACTATCTAAGAAAATGCCACAACCAAGCTAAGACATTACATGCTCGTGCATACAGTCTTTCTAGTTTCTTGAATGGATCCACTAAAGTATTTATTCGAAAAGTCTACACTCAATGGGCGCATATCAAGGTGGATAGTGAATTTAGCCCAAATCAATGTAAGATTCATGCCTCAAAAGGCTATCAAAGGATCTGCGGTCTCGGACATCCTAGCGGATTTCCTAATAGAAGATTCGAAGCCAGTACATGAAAATCAATTTTTAAAAGAAGACTTGATGGTCACAGAAGATGATTCTTGGACCGTATACTTCGATGAAGCCTCAAATCAAAAGGGATGTGACGTTGGAGTACTATTTGTATCACCTAAAGAAGAGCATGTTCCAATCTCTATAAATCTAGATTTTGACGTTACCAACAACGCTGTCGAATAGGAAGCATGCGTGGTAGGCCTTGAAACAGCTTTGGCACTGGGAATGAAGAAATTGCGAATATTTGGAGACTCTTCCTTAATCATCAACCAAATATCTAAAAGATGGAAAGAGAAAGTCTATCCCCTTACTAAACCTATCTGGAAACTCTCACCAACTAGTTGGAAAAGGTAGAATATGAAAGGAATGGTGTCCTTCGAACAAGTGTATTATTCTGATAGCGGGTTCAGAATTATTAGAAAGCTAATATATTCAGTAAGATCAAGTGATCGGAATGCCTGGGTGGAGGCCGCTTCCGAGCTTGGAGCGTCGAAACCGATCGTCGGAAGTCGAGTCAAAAATAATAAAAAGACGAGACGCGCAAAATAATAAAAAATCGACCATATTCCCAAAATACCCCTAGCATTGGAGTGCCCCGAGCATCCGAATGCTAGGGGCAAAAATGTCTGAGCATAGGTGTCTAGCAAGCGCACCAAGCCGAGCCTAGCATGGCTGGCTAGGTGCGTGCTAGCGTACCGTGCTAGCAGCCACGCACAACAGCAGCTAGCAACCGTGTGCATGTGGTGCGTGCAGCAGCTAGCTGCCGTAAGCTAGGCGTGCTAGCAGCGCACGCACTAGTAGCCACGCACAGCAGCAAGCCCGCACCAAGTACGTGGCTTGCGCGCACAGCAACAACCCGCATCTTTGTGCGGGGCTGGGCTCGGGCTGGGCTCTTGGCTGGGCCATAGGGCCGGTCACTATGTGGAAGCTTGAGGAATATGGGAGCAAGTGGGTAAGGACATGTGGCACAAGGAGAGTATTGAGTGGGGAGCAAGTATGGTCCCCTACTCTCCATGTGGTCCTCACCAACCCATTTCACATGGTAATGCCACTTATATATTTATTATTAGTTTGCAATTTTAATTTAATTTAGCTTTAAATTAATTTGTGGAATTTCATGATCCCACATTGATGGGATAGAAATTCCCACTCATACTTTCCTCTATAAATACCAACCTTGGGATTTGGAGTAAAGTGCTTGAGTGGGAGTTAGAAAGAGCATTCCATATTTTGGAAAAACTCTTAAACTCCATTAACACTGGGTTTTGGTCGGACCTTGCTAACTCCAAGGTAGCGGACCTAAAAAGTCGTGTTCGTCCTTTGTGGGTGGATACCGTTGGAGGCACGACATTTGCGGTGCTCAAGGCTTTCAAGTAAGAGCCCGTTTTGTGAGGGCGAATCTCGCTTCAAGGGTATGATTCGTTCTTCCTTTTCTTTTGCTTATTTATTTATGCTTTATGGTTTTATCAATTACAAGTGGTTCCTTGGGTCGGGGTTGTTTCCGCGGTGAGTCGGACACACCAAACCCCAACAGCGGTATCGGAGCCCCGCTCGTTTATTTTTATAATCATGTTTTTCAAGGTTTATTTTGGCTTATTTTTCTGGTTTAAGTTGCTAATTTGATTAGTAGCTCGGTTTTATTTATCTTAATCCCGTTTTTAATGTCGAATTTGGCCCAGAACCCAGATTTTCGCCCAAAAATAGTGAAATTTGGGTGGAAAAGGTGTTCTAGAAAGGTTTTTATCCTTTGGGACTGTGATTTTAGCCAAAGTCTGACCAGAAAGGCCTTTTTCGAAGGATTTTTCGTTTTTGATGAAAATTTTTAAGTCTTTTCTAACCTTGAAATTAATGGCATAACTTGTTGATTATGTGGTTGATTATTTACATTATTTTCTGCTTTTTTAAGTCCCCTTAAAGCACACTTACTTGGTAGTATTTGATGCTTAAAGGTTGATTTATTTTCACATAATTGCAAACTAATTGCTTTTTAGTGTGAAATTTTTTGTTTTGAGGCTTCCTAAGTGTTAAAGATTCAATCTTTATTTGTGTTAAGTGATTGAAACTTTAAAAACCACTGAATTCCACGTTATTTTGTATTAAACTTTGTTGTTTTAATCATTTTGAGTTGATTGGAAACATAATGTTTCAATTTTTGATAGAAATTTGGTTATCCTCATGTTGGAAGATATAATTTTCAAGGATTCACAAAATTTAGATGTTGGAATTTTCATTTGAACAATAAAGTTCATATTTTTCCAACTTCCCCTTATTTGTCAAATTTTCAAGTTTAATTTAAATTGATTAAATTAAAAGTGAGAAATTGCCTCAACTTTGTTATTGCACCAAGCTAAACCAATTTAATTAAGAATGGTTCTTGGAATTATTTTGGTTATTTTCACTTTGAAATATTATTAAGTTAGACTTGTTTAAAATTTTTATTTTTTGCTCATTAAGTTAGTTCTAAAATTAATTTAGAATTAATTAATTATGTCTCGCGAAATGGGATCAAATCCCGAGGCCATGGCACGCAAAATGAGGCAAAGAACCACCCTTGGCTAGCCAGGCTGCATAGCAGCCCGCATGTGGCTGCCAAGGTGGTTGCCCCACCTTGCATGGGGCCACACACGCGGCAACAACCACGCAACAACAGCCATGGCTGTGCGTGCACGTGCGTGCGCGTACGTGCGGCAGTGGTAGCAACCCATGGCTGCTTGCCGCGGGCCGTGTGTGCGGAGTTTTTTGTGTGTGCATATGCTTGGTGCGGTGAGGTGAATAGTCATAGTATGCTTGGTTTGCATGAGCCGCGATTATTCGAGTTTCCTTGGCAAAACGCTTAAAGCGAAAGCCATTTGAAATGCGGTTGGCTTAATATTGCTTATTTTGCCGTTTTATTTATTTTAATTACTTTTGTTTATTTTAATTAAAATTTTGGGAGGCTAGGCCTCGGTTTTGAGCGACATTGGCAAAATTTTATTTTGACAAGTTTGGGTGCTACCGACTTAATTAATTGGATTAATTAAGGGAAATGCGGAATTTAGTGGGAGCTTCAATTATTAATGACGTCAATTACATAATCGGTTAAACAACTTTGACTAGTTTTAATTAGGCGTGTTAATCGGATTAACCACCTAGATTAGTTACTAGTGCGCGCGTTGTTTAAATGCATTTTACTTGTTTGATATTGTAAATTGCATGGGCCATTCACAAATAGTGAATGGATGAATGGAATGTATATTCTCTCTCACAGGTTTTATGAAATGGCAACTAGTGGGACCCGATTAAGATAGAAAATACGGCTACATGCCGTTATGTATTTTTGTAAATCTAAATACGGTCTACGCACCGTTAAGTATTTTTGTACCTTAATATTTAGATTATTCCTAGTCGTAGACACTAGTATTTGCATAGTTTGGTTAAGTCTTGAAGACGGCGTATCTTGGAAGACAAAGCTTTGAATTGCAAATGAAGACCTTTTGAAGATTTGAAGAATTCAAGGGGTCATGCTAGTTGCCAATATGCATCTATAATTTCGCTTTATATTTTATGCTTATATACATGTGAATTATTCGTTAGATGCATGTTTAGGTTTTCTTTATGTTGCGATGATTAGTTAAGTTCACTTAAATCAACCAACATAGAATTCCTAGGTCCCTAATAATATTGATTCAAACTTGCCTTTCCAAAACAACACTTACCAAACGAACGAGGGTGATGGTAGGCTACGCCAAAGCGAGGTTCCATCACTTCTCCAAGGCTCAAAAGGCACACCGGGTGTGCACGACTTTTTGTACCTTAATATAATTATCAAAGCAATGCTTACCCTAGAAGATTGAGTGTTAAGACAAGCCAAATCATGCTTAACCACTCTTTGTTTCTTCGGATCTTGGAATCGCCTTATTTTCACAAAATAGGGACAATTTTACGTGTAAATAAGACGCTAAATAAGTATTGAAAATTTGCATGAATAAAATTCAATCTTATTTAAGTAATTTTGAATGGTTTTTCATTAAAATTCTTTCAATTGTAGAATCATGTCTTCAACTAATGACAACGACCTTATGTACCCGGAACTTCCCAAAAATTTACTATTTTTGTTCAATTTGGTGAACTTTAAGGAATGGGAAGATGAACTCTGATAGACACTCAGAAATGGCTACCTAGAGCATATCTTGGACACTCCGATCCCAAGGTTCTACTCGAAAGGGATCATCAGTGATGAAGCTCATGAAGAATGGAGCATGGATTGCAAGAGAGTTTCGAAACTCATGACAAACTCCATCCCGGTTTAATGGAAGGAGATTTTCTCCGGCTATTTTCCGGACATGATGCTCAAAGCTCTTGAGGATGTAGTCAATTTGAGGGTCACCAAAAGTGCTAGGGGCAATTATGATGGTCACGTGGAGGATGTGACTAGGTCACTCTCCAAAATGAGGATCAAGCCACCGCAAGATGGTTGTCTCTCGAAAGAAGGACAGAGGTGTGGGGAAAAGTCTACAATGCGAGACTTAGGCCCGGAATGCCACTTCAAGCTCATGTAATTAACATGACAAGGCTATCCAACCATCTGGAGCTAATTGGCAAACCAGTAGAAGACGAGCAAGCGGATCACATGCTTCTTAGCTCTCTTCACTCGGGATATGTGGGGCTTAAAATGCGTCTCACCGCCAATAGGGATACACTGTCCTTAAGATAAGTCATCCAAGAGCTCCAAAAGACCTATTCTTGCAAGAAGGCTAACTTTTCCCTTAGATCAAGGAAGAAGGAGTTCAAAGACAAGAGGAAGATGCGCTGCTTCTATTGTGGTAACCCCGGACACTACAAAAGAGAATGCAGCAAGTATCTGGATGATGAGGCTAAAGGAAAAGTAACCTCAACCTCAGGTATCATCTTAAACACTTGAATATAAGCAATTTTAAAAGGTATTAGATACCGAAAAATTGACTCACAATACACTCCTTTTTCAGGAACCAAGTGAGCGGTGCTTTTTCATGTGGAAATGAGTACACAAGTAGGATGAAGGTGATCTATCCAAGAAAACTTGTAATCTCATGTTTTGTCTAAAGAAGTAGAACTTATTTAGTTTTATGCACCATACTTTTGATGTATTCCGACGTTGGACGTCGTTTCCATCAACCAAGACTTTTGTTTTGATGTCTTGAATATATTTATGGAATGACACTTTCACGTGTTTTTAGACAAAATTTCTGATACCAATGCATAGAAAGCTAAGACTACACCGTGTAGTCAAACTTACTTGTGGCATTGTCGTCTTGGCCACATTAACATCAAACGCATCAAGAAGCTTCTTCAAGAAGGTATTCTTGAATCATTTGATTTAGAATCCTTTGAGAAATGCGAAGGATGTTTATTAGGCAAGATGATAAAGCAACCATTCTCCAAGTTGGGAGAAAGGGCCGGTGACTTGTTGGGACTAATACACACCGATGTATGTGGGCCTATGAGTACACCCGCAAGGAGTGGTTATCGGTATTTTATAACCTTCACGGACGACTATAGTAGATATGGTTATGTCTATCTAATGTCGCACAAATCTGAATTGTTTAATAAATTTAAGGAATTTCAGAACGAAGTTGAAAACCAACCCGGCAAATAAATCAAAGCGCTTCGATTGGATCGAGGTGGCGAATATTTAAGCCAAGAATTCGATGACCATCTGAAAGAACATGGAATACTTTCAGAGTTGACACCTCCGGGAACTCCTAAATGGAATGGAGTATCTGAAAGGAGGAATCGAACCCTGTTAGACATGGTCTGATCGATTATGGGTCTTAGTGAACTTCCAATCTCTTTCTGGGGACATGCACTTTTAACTGCGGCACTTACACTGAATCTTGCTCCGTCAAAGGCAGTGGAAAAGACTCCATATTAATTATGGACAAATAAACCACCAAGGTTGTCTTTTCTCAAGATTTGGGGATGCGAAGCATATGTCAAGAAACTCATTTCTGACAAACTTCATCCGAAATCTGACAAGTTTTACTTTGTGGGTTATCCAAAAGAAAACAAAGGGTATTACTTCTACAACAAATCCGAGAACAAAGTGTTTGTTGCTCGTGATGGTGTCTTTTTGGAGAAGAAGCATCTCTCCAAAATGACAAGTGGGAGGAATATCGAACTCGACGAAGTTCGAGAGGACGAGCAACAAGGACAAGTTGACAATCAAAGTGCTCACAAAGCATCTGTTGACATTGGTCAAAGTCAAAATATGCAAAGTCAAACCGACAATGCAAATGCTCAGTCCATAACCATACGTAGGTCAACTCGGCCAAGATCTCAACCTGAAAGATATCTCGGTGTTGTATTAACTGAAGATCAGGGCATCCTAGTAGTGGATGGAGATGAGCCAGCAACCTACAAGCAAGCTATGACGAGCCCCGACTCTGCAAAATGGAAAGAGGCCATGAAATCTGAAATGGACTCCATGTTTGAAAATCAAGTATGGGACTTGGTTGATTTACCCGTAGGTTACACACCTATCGGATGTATATAGATTTTCAAGATGAAAACCGACAAAGATGGAAATGTATTCATTTACAAAGCAAGGCTGGTAGCAAAAGCTTACAGGCAAATTCACGGCGTTGATTATGATGAAACCTTTTCTCCAGTAGCTATGCTTAAGTCCGTTCGAATTCTTCTAGCGATTGCTGCATATTACAATTATGAAATATGGCAAATGGACGTCCAAACCGCCTTCCTCAATGGAATTTTGGAAGAAACTGTGTACATGACACAACCTGAAGGTTTTGTCGACCAGAACAATCCTAAGAAGGTATGCAAGCTTAAGAAGTCCATTTATGGATTAAAGCAAGCAAGAAGAAGTTGGAATCTGCGATTGATGAAGCCATCAGTAAGTTTGGTTTTATCAAGAATCCAGATGAGTCTTGTGGTTACAAGAAGGTCAGTGGGAGTGACATCGCCTTCCTAGTCTTATATGTCGATGACATTTTGCTCATTGGAAATAGCATTCCGTTGTTAAAGTCTGTAAAGGCTTGGCTCGGGAAATGTTTTTCAATGAAAGACTTGGGAGAGGCTCAGTACATACTAGGCATCAAGATCTATAGGGATAGAGGATTATAGGAATGAGTCAAAGTACTTACATCGATAAGGTACTAGCTCGATTCCAAATAGAAGGAGACAAGAGAGGGCACCTACCCATGTCACATGGCATATCCTTAAGCAAGAAGCAGTGTCCAAAGACACCTGATGAGTGAGAAAGGATGAGTCGTATTCCATATACTTTGCTTATTGGATCGATTATGTATGCCATGATATGTACTAGGCCAGATGTATCGTATACCTTGAGTGCTACGAGCCGATACCAATCAGACCCAGGAGAGGCGCATAGGACTGCGGCCAAGAATATTCTGAAGTACCTGAAAAGGAACAAGGATAAATTCCTGGTCTATGGGGGTAAAGATGAATTGGTTGTTGAGGGATATACCGACGTAAGCTTCCAGACAGACAGAGACGACTCCAAGTCACAATCCGGATACATATTATGTCTCAATGGAGGAGCGTTTAGTTGGAAGAGTGCAAAGCAAAGCACAACCGTTGATTCTACAACTGAAGCCGAGTACTTGGCAGCGTCTGAGGCAGCCAAGGAGGCAGTTTGGATTCGCAAGTTCATTGATGAACTTGGTGTTTTACCATCCATCAAGGGTCTAATAGACCTCCATTGTGACAACAATGGAGCTATTGCTCAGGCTAGAGAGCCACGAGAACATCAGAAGGTCAAACATGTCAAGAGGCGATTTCACATGATTTGAGAATGGAAGACAGAGGGTGAAATCAGAATTTGCAAAGTGGGAACGGATGACAATGTAGCCGATCCACTTACTAAACCCTTGTCTCAAGTAAAGCACAACAAACACATATAGGCAATGGGAATCAAGCATGTCGCGAACTGGCTTTGATTTCCATATTATAGTGTTTTAATTAAATTTTGGACTATGTTAATGTAAAGCACTATGATGAACCATTCAGTTTTTGGAGTAATTAAAATTTTTCATGCAATTTAATTCACTCCGTCTCTATTGGATAGGATTCTCTAGCTTGCAGAAGACTATCACAATAGAAATTGGAGGCAGTTACAGGCGTAACAGTCTTCAGGCGGTATCCCCTAGCTTGAGGAAGATCGTCAAAGCTCTTTGTTCAGAGACGTGTGGACATATCAACAACAGTAAGATGGCGTTCCTTAGCTTTTGGAGGGTTGTCACAACGGCAATGCAGTAACAAATCGGTTACTCCAAAAGACATGTGCTCGACGGTGCAAGATACGCGTTTCTTAACTCTTTTTATCTATTTTAACTAACACTAGTTTGCAGGTATCGGCGTTACAAGAGTGATTTAGGATCGCAGAACGTTCTGAATCATTTTCCGTCCTTATCGATACTTTGACTTTTGTTTTTGAAACTTGCGTTTCTCCCAACTTAGTTAAAGTGGGGGATTCTGTAGACACCCATTTGTGTCTCCCTAAAATCATACCCGGTGATGAATACCTTTCATGTCGAATCATAATCGAATGAAGTGAAAGTGTAAAAAGTCTAGTATTGCGGTTAGTGGTTAGTTTTATTTCTCTTCTTTCTTTTTTTTTTGAAAACCTATTTTATGAAAATATCCAATCTAGTTTATTTTGGTCCATGGAAAGGTTCCTATAATAGTGTAGTTGGATCGGGTTCGAACAGAGCTTTCCAACGATATATTATAAGCCTAATTCCGATGAATAATGAGGAAGTTATGGACAAATACTAAACTGGCCTGGTTTGATCTTTATATGCGGCCAAATGATATAGAGGAGGGCCTATTATGAATTATCATCCTAATGCAATTAGGATTGATTATAGTCTTCTTTAAACTTCTAGAAGGTTATTTTGAATCCTAATGTGATTAGCATTGATAATTGAGTTTTATGAGTTTTATTTAGAATAAAAGAAGTGTTATCAATGACATTACGATTTTACCCCTCGTACGGACTTTTTAAACTTAATTTTATCAAAAAATATGAAAATGTGTGGAAAATCAACTACAGTGTCGAACGCCAGGCTGTCGCGACAAGGCCTGTCGCGCGGCGACAGAGGCAGTTGCGGCGCCAGCGTCGTGTTTTATTCTTCTTGAAACTCCAATGCTTTTTTTATCTATTCCGGATTATTTTTCATTATAAATAGCGTCCTTAAACCTCTGTTTTTAATCATCAATTCTCCATCAAATTCTCACCAACTCTCCGTAAAAAAAAAATTCTCACCAACTCTCATCAAGAAGTTCTTTATACTTTCTCTATCTTATTCTAAACCATCCTTTTTACAAAAGAAATTCCGCGTTCACAAGATCTAGACACACCTAGCATAGTTCGAAGTTTCCTTCGCCCTAGGATTTAAAGGTTTGATATTTCTGAGGGTTTGGTCCCAAATCTTTCTTTCAATTATTTAATTTAATTGTTTGTTTTATATATTTTCCTCAAAGTTACTAACGTGTGTATTTTGTTATTAGAAATAGATACGAGGAATCCAAGTAAGTGCTTTAATTGTTTAATTGATATCTTGATATAGGAATCATGCTTAGGTTGTTATTTAGATTCCTAGTATCATGTTAGGATCTTTCATTTCTTTTCCTAGTATCATGTTTAGGGTGATTTGCTTATATCAATTATGATTTCTATGATTCTTATCTTCTTTCCAAATATTCATGTTATTATCATGTTAGGGTTAAAGCTTTGATTTTTTGTATGTTTAGTGACATGCTAGGGATTGTTATTAATCTTGTTAATATCATGCCTAGGATCTTGCAATTATTATGCTTTATTTTTAACATGAACTTGATTATTGTTATTACAGTTGTTATAATTATTATTACTATTATGATTATTATTATGTTGCTTGATATTTATTGTTATTGCTTGATCACACCTTTTATGCATGTGTTAAAGGGAATTTGTACTTGTAATCACGTTTAATAAGATAATTAATAATTTTGTTTTAGGTTAATATAATTATAATCAAAAGTGATCGCCAATAATAGTTTTATTTGTGCATTAATATTCAACCAACATACATAAACAGGTTTAGGGTAAACCTATTGATTGCATGTTAGTCAGAAGCGCACATGAATACGAGAAGAATAAAGTAGAGGCCTATTATTAGGGCAGGTTCAATCTCTTTTAGGTTGGATTTGTACCTTCATCCCTGAACTTCCAGTCATGGTTCCAGACCTATTGGAGTTAACGATCTACAGGATCGTTAAGGGGTTTAACCTTCACCCTGTGAACGGTTTACAACTTTCTAAAACTTGTTGGCGACTCTTTTGCTCTAGCTTCTTTCCCTTTTGACGCCATCATGCTTAAGTGTATAACCACAGTGGGGTTCAAGTTTGAGGTAATGTTTGAAATATTCCCTATAGTTTTTTGTTAATCAAATTAACTCATTGCATCATATTATGCCTACTTGACTATTTGTGCATTATTTGTTGTGCATACTCTATCTGTTTTCCTAACCTTTTGTTTGACTTGTGTTTAAGCTTAAATTAACTAATAAATGACTAAAAGGACTTTTCCTATTTAATTACTTAATTAATTTGAGTAATTAAAGTTTAATAAATTAATCAGAACTGACTTAGTACGACTTTAGGCCTGTCCCGTTGAGTAAAAATACTAAAGAAAGTCCCAGATTTATGCTCCAGTAATGGCGCAGAAATTCGGACTGCAGCGCCAAACGCTGATGTGCAATGTCGAGCGACAACCCTGTCCTTTGTCGCTGCACTGCAGTGTGCGGCGACAACCATGTTGCTTTGGCGACCGTTCAATATTTTTCTCGAGTCATCACGACGAATCTAATTGAACAGTTTATTAATCAGTCTAAGCACTTAAGTCTCATGGTCTTACACAAGAGTCAAAGCATATCACTTACACTCACAAATAAATCACACACTAATATGTATGTACACTTTAACCATGTCTAGAGAGTCTTGTATGCGCGTGTTTTCCGTCATTTTTTTAGGGGGGTAAGTCGGATATCAATCCTCCAATTAAACCACTTGCTTGAACCCATATACTTGATTCAAAAAAATATTTGAGTCAAGAATGGTTTAATTTATAGCGCGTGGTCAAGAAAAGAAGGGCGTTTGATCAGAGACAACCTTTTCGTTCACGTACAACTTTGTGACAAAACAATCGGTCGAAAAAGGAAAGCCAAGAAGATAATGGCGAGTCAAGAAGAAGTCAATGAGCTCAAGACGCAAATGGCTGGTGTTACTGAGTTGCTAAAGACCTTAAGCAAATGGCTGGTGTTACTGAGTTGCTAAAGACCTTAACCCTCCAAATTAATGACCTTGTGAAGCAACAACAAATGGAGCTCATGCGAGAGAGCTTGAGCAAGATATCAAATGTTTACAGGTTCCAGGGCATTAGCTCGCAATGGGTCTCGGTGGACAAGGAGCTTCTTCTACAGAAGTTCAATGCCAATGACATCCCAAAGTTCAAGGCAACTGATAATCCGTATTTTCATTTAAGAGCCTTTGAAACTATAATGAATATTAAGGGTATTGATAGAAAAGTATTTCATTCTTTATTTTTCTTATCTCTTGAAACCGTTTGCCAACAATGGTTCCTTTCCCTTGACAAAGAGAAAACCTCTACTTGGGAATCAATTGTAAACGCTTTCATTGATAGGTATAAATGCAATATTTAAGTTGAAACTGATCATAGGAAACTTGAAATACTTAAACAGAAAGAGAATGAAGGTTTCACTTTTTTCTTCAATAAATGGAGAGAAACCTCTGCTAGGATGATTGAACTACCAAGTGAAACAGAATCTGTGAGGATGTTCATTAAGAACCTCCAAGAAAAGTACTTCAAGCATCTTAAGTACCAAAACAATCTTCATACCTCAAAGGCAGTCAATGATATTGGGATTAACATAGAAGACGATCTTGTTAAACAAAAAGCTGCTAACAATAACTCCAAACAGTGGCTGGAAAGGCAAGAAGAACGACGATCCTTCTTTTTCCAAAACCACCCACTCAAATAATGTTAGCACCTTTAATTTGAGTAAATTCCATGCTATGAACAACCAAGGAAAAAAGAAACCATTTAGGAAGAACTTTACTCCTATTATCATGAGTTATGACATCGCATTTGACCGACTAAATGCAAAAGGTCTTATAACTCCTATTGACCATTTTGGGGTCCACTGGTTGAAAAGAGAACAACTAACTGGAACCCCAACGCACATTGCAAATACCATCAAGGTAATGGCCATCTCATTGAGAATTGTGGGAAGCTTAAGGAAGCTATTCAAAACTTGATTAACAGCAATAAGCTTCCATTTCCCCCTGCAAGCAAAAAGCTAAGCATTAATAACACACCTCTCTCTAACTCTTTGGCTATCTCTGATCTGGAAGACCATGTTGATCCATCATCCCTCATCAAACCTATTAAAGAAATTCATGCCATCAAAGAAGAGGAGGAAACCATTTTCGATGCCATGAGTGATTTTCCTCCTGAACAAGAACCTGCAACTAAGGAAGAAGTCTGGATTCTCATACAATCAATGTGGGAGGGAATAGACTCGTTACGTGAAGCTATTGAATTAGCAAAGAAACAAAGAAAGGTGCTTCAAAGCAAACATGTTAAAGTTTCACCTTTGGAGAAAAAACCATTCCCTCTCTAAGTAATTAACACACCAAAGAAAAGTAATAAACTCTACACTACAATTGGGACTTCCTGTGCTAGTATGTTCAAAATGCTCTCCAAGACTGGTAAAGCCTCTCGAACCAAGACCATTTGAATCACTGTAGACACCCATTTGTGTCTCCCCAAAACCAAACCCAGTGATGAGTACCTTTCATGTCGAATCAAAATCGAATGAAGTGAAAGTGTGGAAAGTTTAATGTTGCGGAAAGTTTTAATTTCTTTTCTTTTCTCTCTGTTTTTGAAAAACTATTTATAGAAAATAGCCAATAATGGTGTAATTGGACGGGGCTTGAAAAGAGCTTTCCAACAATATATTATAAGCCCAATTCCGATGAATAATGAGGAAGTTATGGTCAAATTACTAAACTGGGCCCGGTTTGAGCCTTATATGCGGCCCAATGATCTAGAGGAGGGCATAATATGTATTTATCATTCCTTATGCAATTTGGATTGGTTTTAGTCTTCTAGATTTTTATAGAAGGTTCTTTTCATTCATAATTCAATTAGCAATGATAAATTGACTTTTGTTGTCTTTTTGGAGTTTTAATTAGAATAAAAGAGTTTTTTTTATGGAAAATACGATTTTTCCCTTCTGTACGACTAAATTTTATTTGAAATTTGAAAATGCGTGAAAAAATTAATTAGCACCTAATGCCAGATATTAGGGCCTAGCGCCTGGCGCTAGCGTTAGCGCCTGGCGCTAATGGTCAGCGCCCGGCGCTAACTTCTTTTTTCCTCGTCAAAACTCTGATTTGTTTTTCTATCTTTTTGGTTTATTTTCTCTATAAATAGCCTCCTAAAATATCCCTTTTTCTTCACCAACAACCACCAATTCTTATACTCTCTAATTCTCTTATCTTTCGAAGCTAAAACTCTCTCTTTCTCTCTTTTCTAAACCAACTTTTTCTCATACAAAATTCCGCATTCACAAGACCAAGAAACACCTAGCATTGTTTGAAGTTACCTTCGCCCTAGACGTGAAAGGTTTTAAAATCTGAGGGTTTGGTCCCTAATTTCTCTTTCAATTATTTAATTTAATTATATTATTTATCATTTTCCTTGAAGTTACTAACGCGTGTATTTTGTTCTTAGAAAGAGGTACGAGGCATCCAAGTAAGTCCTTTAATGGTTTTCATTGTTATTACGATGTAGAAATCATGCTTAGGTTGTTATTATGATTCCTAGCGTCATGTTAGGGTGTTTTGATCTTCCTAGTATCATGTTTAGGGTAACAACTAAAAAAATCCTAATGTCAAGTATGATTAAAACTATGATGCCTTTTATATTCTTCCTAATATTTATTGTTTAGTATCATGCTAGGGTTTGTTATTAATCTTGTTAGTTTCATTCCTAGGATCTTGCTATTAATATTATGCTTTAACATGAACATGTTTATTTTTATGATTGTGGTTATAATTATTGTTATTATTCTTATGATTATTTACCATGTTGCTTGATATATATTTATTGTTATTTCTTGATCACACTTTTTATGCATGTTTAAATGGAATTGGTACTTGTAATTACGTTTAATAAGATAATTAATAATCTTATTTTGGGTTTATTTTATTATAATTCAAGTGATCGCCAATAATAGTTTACTTCTGCAATAATATTCAACCAACATAGATAAACAGGTTTAGGGTAAACCTAATGATTGTATGTTAGTCAGAAAGCGCACTTGAATACGATCGAAATAAAGTATAGGCTTATTATTAGGGCATGTTCAATCTCTTTTAGGTTGGATTTGTACCTTCATCCCCGAACTACCAGTCATAGTTCTAGACCTATTAGAGTTGACGATCTCCTTGATCCTTAAGGGGTGTAACCTTCACCTCGTGAACGGTTTACAAGTTCCTAAAACCTGTTGGCGACTCTTCTACTCTATCTTCTTTCCCTTTGGACGCCACCGTACTTTAGTGTATGATCAAAGTGGGGTTCAAGCTAGGGGTAATGCTTGAAATATTCCCTATAGTTTTTGGTGACTCCTACAGTTTTTGGCGACTCCACTGGGGAGGATTTCTATTTTAATTCCTAAAATTTATTTTGGCAATGATTTAGAATGAGTGGATGAGACTCGAAAATTTCTAAGTATTTCATGTGCGTAATTTTGATTAACATCATTGTAATATGCATAAAAAAGATGTCATTGGAAAGACCATTCATAATGAGTTAAAAACTTAGGATTTTTACATGTAGGAAATTTGAGGAATATCTTTCCCAACTAGGATCGAAATAATTCTGCGCGAAATTGGAAAATTTTATCGAGCACAGAAAGTTGCTGAGGCATGTAGGAACTAGCGTCAGCGAACAAAGTGTAGCGCCAACAATTTGACCTTAGCACCAGGCGACAACTTCTGTTGCCAGGCGCTAAAGCCAAAAGGTGGCGCTGGACTCTATGTGCTGGCGCCAAGTTCTTCCAATACCGAGCCAGAAATATGCGTTCTAATTTCAACTAGTTTTTAGCACTATTTGCTCGTTCCTACTTCATGATTGAGTTTTTCTCACTTTTCTGAAACCCATATGCGTTCTACATATGGACATAACCCCCTGGGAATTCATGATCCATCTACCTGATTAAATGCTCTGAGCAACAAAGGGTACATGCGAGAATGTTGAATTCACCAAACCATGGAAACGCGTTTTTCTTAATTTGCGGTGTCCCATCAACTCCTTCCAACCCTTCACGGTTAGGCTTCCGCGCGGTGCATCTGGACAATTAACCATGTACCCTCTAATGACTCACCCATATCCCGAACTTTGGAGAACTAGAGTCATGGTTAGGTTGCAAATTCATTGCATCATGTTGTGCCTACTTCACTAATTGTGCATTATTGGTTATGCATCCTCTATGTGTTTTTCCTAGCCGTTTGTTTGACTTGTGCTAAGATTAAATAAACTGATTTATGACTAAAAAACTCTGCCTAATTAATTAATTAATTTGAGTAATTAAAGTATAATAATTTATTCACAGTTGACTTAGTACGACTTTAGGCATACCCTGTAGAGTAATAATACCGAAAGTAGTTCCAAATCGACGTTCCAGCAATTGCGCCAAGATTCAAACTACAGCGCCAATTTGTGGAGCATAGCGCCTGGCGACAGTCCTGTCGTCTGGCGCTACACTGCTAAGAGAGGCGCCAGTCCTGTCGTTTTAGCGACAGTTTGGTTTGTTGCTCGAGTCATCACTTTATGTCTAATTGAACGGTTTTCTAGTCAATTCAGTTAATTTTTACTGGTAATAATATCCTGTCAAGTCATTAATCGAGTCTAAGCACTAAGTCCCATGGTCTTACACAAGAGTCAAAGCATGTCACTTACACTCACCATATAATGAACACACTAATGTACACTTTGACCATGTCTATGGGAGTCTTGTATGCGCGTATTTTCCGTCAATTTTTTAGGGGGGTAAGTCGGATATTAATCCTCCAATTAAACCATTTGTTTAAACCCTATACTTAACTCCCAAAAAATATATACTTTATTTATGCCAAAAATATGCACCTATTTTTGCTTTTTTCTTTTTCAAACCGTAAAGTCAAGGTCAATTTGAGTCAAGTAATTAAAACAAAAATGGTTTAATTTACAGCGCGTGGTCAAGAAAGGAAGGGTGTTTGATTAAAGACAACCTTTTTATTCAAGTCCAACTTTTTGACAAACCGATCGCTCGTAAAAGGAAAGCTAAGACAATAATGGCAACTCAAGAGGAAGTTAATGAGCTTAGGAACCTACTGTGACTGAGGCGTTAAAAGTTTTAACCCTCAAGATTGATGATCCTATGAAACAACAACAGATGGACCTCATGCAAGAGAGTCTGAGCAAACTGTCTACTGACTATAAGTTTCAAGGAATTAGATTATAAGGGGTCTCGGTGGACAAGGATCTTCATCTATAGAAGTTCAATGCCAACGACATCCCGAAATTTAAAGCGACTGACAACCCTCATTTTCATTTAAGAGCCTTCGAAACAATAATGAGCATTAAGGGTATTGACAAGAATGTGATCCCTCCTTTGTTTCACTATCTCTCAAAACCATTTTCCAACTGTAGGCGTCGTTCGAAGTGCGCCTACGTTAAGCATGTGTGAATATGCTTGACACTCATAGGAAGTGGGAATTGACATATACGATTAGGGACAAGGAAACTAGGGAGCCGCAAACAAGTTTTTTAAAGGAACTTGTAAACCGTTCACGGATAATGTACGATAGGAAACAACGATTGACCCGTGAAGGTCACACCCCATTCTTAATCAATGAGATTACTAACTCCATATGGTTCGGAACCACGAAAGGAGGATCGGGGATGATGGTACGAAGTGAGTCATGAAGTCACATTCGCCCGTATTGGCCTCTACTCGATTCTTATAGTGAAAAGTGATTCCTACGATCCCAAAGGCATGCAAACAAAATATTCAATTTGCTCCAAACTATTATTAAGATAAATTGGTTGAACATTAATGCAACGTATAAATCTAAAATATTGTGATCACTTGATTAAACAATAAGATTAAAAAGGATCCTAAACCGGTTGTCCAAATTATCTTATTAGGCGTGATTTAAACATGGAATATGGTGATCAATAAAAAATATAATAGAATAAACATCAATATTGGAAGCAATTTAACAATAAAAACATTATTATAAAATAACCCTAATCATGATCTAGCAATATTAAAATAAAAATAAGAGTAATTAAATTAATTAATTACTCACATTTCGCACGTTTCTTTAAATTGCTACAACATGAATACACTATTAGTAACTTTAATAAAAAAATATAAAGTAAATGAAAATTAAGTTAAATTAAATAAAAAGTAGAGTTGATTTGGTCCAAACCCTCAGTTATTTGTACCTTTCACGCCTTGGTTTAAGGACAGAACCTCGGGTCAAGTATGGACTCCTTGGAGCGCTTAGGGGAATTATTATGGAAGAATAAGGAGGCTAGAAATTAGGTTAAATAGGGAGAAGAGATTTATTTTTGGTGTAAGGTGAGAGAGAATGATTATTGGTGCCCCGAACTTCAGAAAGGCGGGGCCTTTTTTTAGGGAAAATGAGCAGAGGGAATACGCGGAATCCTAAACAGATAAAAACCCTAAAAAATAACACCGTGTCACGACAAAGAGCACTGTGACACGGTGACAGGCACCGTCACACGGAGGAAAACTGAGTGACGCAGGAAATAATTAGGTTACGGGAAGTGAAAACGCATTTAGGGATTACGCGTAGAAAACACGGAGCAATCCCGTGTCACGGGATGTGCACCGTGACACGGGAAGATATGTCGTGACACGACATTTTCCACCGTGGAACAGTGCACTATGCCGTGTCACGCTGTAAAAAGTACGCGGAAATTACACGGAATATCCCCGTGTCATGGAATGGGCATCGTGACACTGGAAATTGCACCGTGACACGGTTAAAAATCCCGTGACACGGTGCAAAATCCCGTGACACGGTGGATTAAATGTGCATATTTACACTAAAAGGGCACCGTGTCACGGGAATAAGCCCCGTGACAGATCAGCATTTGCGGCGTCGCGACATTTTAGCTGCTGCACGGTAATTTCAGTTTTTTATCCGTTTTTAAAATAGTCATACGTTTTGTTCCGTAACTTGGTATAAGGCATATAATATATAATTGGAATTATTATCAAGTCTAGTTTCCAAATAAATTAGAATCTGGTCAAAATGATTTGTAAATTTTAAGATATGGTCGTTTTAGTGTATGGGTGTCGGTTTTCAGCCGAGTTTGTTGTTTTGCTCATATATTTTTTGTTATAGATCGGAATTGGGCTTGTGATATATGGTTGGAAAGCTTATTTAAAGGCATATCCAAAAAAATAATAAATGGATAAAAATGGTATAGCCATAAAATCAATTTCTCTCGGTTTTGCGATGTGGACACGAAAAGTGGAAAATAGGATACGGTTTAGGGAAATGAGCTAGAAATTGGATTGGTTCATGATATATATTGGATAGAACATGGATTTAATCACTCCAAGGATCAAATACTCAACCCGATCATTAATGGCGGTGAAAGGTGTTCATCACCGGGTTTGGTTTCGGGGAGACATTTTTTGGTGTCTATAAAAGCCCCCACTTTGATTGAGTTTGTAGAAACGTTAGTTTCGAAAACAATAGTCAAAGTATTCGATAGGGATGGAGAATGATTTAAGACGTTCTGCGATCCTAAATCACTCTGTATACACCGATACCTGCAGAAAAATGTTAGTTCTACAGATAAAAGAGTAAAGGGATAGAATGCTTATCTAACACCAGTCTATCGGTGGAAATTGAGCTTGGTAGCTTCCTATGCTTGTAGGATCCACCGAATGATGTTCTGTTGAAATACTTTCCATGCCTGAGGAAAGTTGACTGACGAGTTTAATAGCTTTCTATGCTTGAAGAAATCTACCAGATTATACTTTCCAGTCTTGAAGAAAGCCGACATAGGAATTTGGCGGTTTTCTATGCTTGAAGATATCCACCGGAGAATACTTTCCATCCTTAAGGAAAGTCGACAGATGATGAGATTGCAAGTCTCTTAGTATCAAGAACCTTGCGCCGTGAAATGATGGTGGTTCGATTGTCCCCGAACGTGGGTTGTAGTTGGTTTGCTTGTCCCCGAATGGGGGCTGTAGATGGTCCACTTGTCACCGGACGTGGGATGTAGATGGTCCGCTTGTCACCGGACGTGGGATGTAGATGGTCCGCTTGTCCCCGGACGTGGGCTGTAGATGGTCAGCTTGTCCCCGGACATGGGCTGTAAATGGTTCGCTTGTCCCTGGACCGTGGGCTGGTTGTAAATGGTCCGCTTGTCCCCGGACGTGGGCTGTAATTGAGACCTGCAAAATAAAATTTTCCAGGGGACTCGTATAGACTATGATTGACTATACCAACTGACTTGACCAAGTTTGACTTGACATGACATGTGTATGACTTGTGATTACGTGTGTCTTGAGTGAGTATGTGCACTGACACAAGCAATTAAAAATGCAAAAGCAAAAATTTTCCGTCATTTTGTCATGAGTAGAGGGTACCGACTTTCTCCCGAAAAAGAAAGACGTGAAAATTGAGGTTTTATTTTTAAACTTCCCCAAAATAAAATTCATAATAAAAAGGGAAGAAGTTTTGAACTTTCTTGTTGAGCAAGACGAAATGAATCACATGTATTTTGTTCTTGTCATATTGAACTGCTCGTCTTGAGTATAATGTATGCATGATGCGTGTTCTTAGGCTAGGAGGCTAAGGACAATTACATCATGTGACACGATAGATCAATGAACTTAGGTCATGGAGCTAAGCATCATATATGGTGTAAAGAAACGATCTTGAACGTCACTTAGGTCTTGAAGCTAAGCACGTATATAGATGAAGTGATTATTGCTTAATGAAAGTTGCTTAGGTCAAGGAGTTAAGAACGATATGCTTTGTATGATTACAAATCCTTGATATGTAAATGTTGCTCATCATTATGCGATGCATGAAACAATGAACAATTCTCAGGTCAGGAAGCTAAGCAAGTATACAATGTTTCTTTTAATGAATGTTGTCTTGAAAGATTATGAAGCGTGCACAGTAGGGAAACAAGATTTCACGATTAAGGGTTCCTAAGGGAAAGATGATATGGCTATGTATGTGTGAGTAAAGTGTGTGAATGTGATACTAAGGCTTGCTGCAAAGGTTATGGTGATAGAAATATATGTGTGAAGGGTCAAAGATGATGACTCTTTAGGCTGGGTAAGCTAATGTGATGTGGTTTCAAGCCCCCAAGTCTAGCTCTAAATGGGTAGGGATATAGATATAAGCATTGGATATTTTTTGACTCGCGCATGCATAGAAATGAATATGAATGTGGCCACATCTCAATGTGAGGTTGCCTACATATCCGTTAGGAATCAGGCCGAACGTAGCTCTAACCGAACTTTGCACAAGTGTGTGTACACCTCAAAGAGGTCTTTCAAGGGTTGTAAGGTGGTTAAACTGAAGGTTTGAGGAAGAAAGGGGTAAAAGGCTCAAGACCCGAGAGAAGCCCTCAAGATATGCAATTGTGTATTACACTTTGCAAGTTTAATTTTTCATATATATTTTTTTTGTTTTTAATTTTGCAAGTTTATTTTCATTTTTCTTCTTTTTTTGTTTTTTTTTTCATTTTTTTGATCAATGTGGGCAATCTCAGATCAAGCGGTCCATCACTCACTTAGCATTCATGTTTCTCAGGCATGGTACCAAGCACTCGGTGAGAGACGCAATTTGAGACGTGTTCAAATCAAGACATTGGAACACTTGCCCTTAGACATTGTTTTATTGTTTCTTTTTTGCCTTTTTTTTTATTTGCTTTTAGAATGTTATACAATTACACATCTTCCAATCCCAGGGTTAAGTAAATGTGGGTTGAAGAAATAAAGGCCAAACGTTAGACGAGGCTCAAAATGGTTGATGAACAAATGGAATGTGATTGAACGGTTTACAGGGAATGATAGGGTTGAAAAGGTGCCTCAAGTCATTGGTGTACCTTGGGTTTAGTTCGGTAATTGATAATGTTTTTTAGAATGAGTGAATGCTATAATCGAGATTTAATGGAAAAGGTGAACGAAACTCATATAAAAATTCAAAATGGGAAACCTATGCTAGACATGAATGGGGGAATGGAGATGAATGATAAAGAAAAAATATCATGAAATCTTGCAAAAAGGATCTGTTGTGCGCCATGTGTTCATTACTTTTTGCCGCCTGGAGGGACAGGAAGTTTGTTTGCATCCACTAAGTCTTGAATGACGTACTTCAAATTCCAACATTGCTCTGTAGTGTGGCCCCTTACTTGATGGTACTTGTAATGGGAATTGGGATTCCATTTGGCACTCCTTTCTTCGGGTTTTGGCTCAGGAAATGGCCCAATAGGTGTCATCAAGTCTTGACCTTAAAGGCGTTCAAAGGCCGCATCATAAGTCATTCCTAAAGAAGTGTAAGTTCTTTTCTTCTTAGGCAATGGATCATCAAGAGCTAACACTTCATTGAGATCAACTTGGCTTATATTGTTGGTAGTATTTTTGTGCTTAGAAGACGAAGAAGAAGGATGGTCGTTCTTCTTGTTTTTCTAAGTGTTATTATTGTTATTGCCAGTAGTCTTTATTAGATCATCCTCGATATTGATGCCAATGTCATATACAGCTTCAAAAGTGTTTAAAGGAAGAAATTTGAGATGTTACTTGTATTTGAAAGTCAAATTTTGGAAGAAGAGGCGAATCATCTCTTTTTCTTTGGGAGGATCTACCAAGAGTGCAGCTGTTTCCCTCCATCTATTTAGATAAGATGTGAAGCCTTCATTCTCTTTCTATTTGAGAAAGGAGAGTTCATATTCAGAAGTTTTACTTTGAATGTTACACTTGTAACAGTTCATGAAACTGTCGGTGACATCTTGCCAAGTCGCAGTACGCTTGGCATCTAGGGAATAAAACCATTGTTGTCATGCATGTTCTAAGGAGAGAGGGAACACCGTAGGGAAGATTGTTACGTCCAATCCCTTAAGAGCCATGGTTGCAGAGAACGCCTTCAAATGGAATATTAGATTGTCAGTAGGCTTGAAGTTTGGAATATCAGCAGTGGAGAACTTTTTAGGGAGTCTATCCTTCACATCCAAAGGAGTGGGAGGCCGTTCCACATAGGTGAAATCCTAAAAAATCCTGCTCATTTTTTCTTTGATCTTGTCCAATGCAACCGTAGTAACGTTGTTTTGCTCTACTGTGTTGACTCTGTTAGTGAGTGCTTATAACATGTTAGACATTGTCTTAATGGACTTGTTAATGTTCTCAATATCTTCTTTAGTGGCCATTGGGACAAAATGAAAGTAGTTTTAAGGTGATGAGTGACGTGGAGATGGAAAAGTTCTCTTTAAACGCCTCTTAGGTTTAAGATGTTGATGTAGTAATGACTCAAACCGTACCAATCTACCCCTACTCCTTGACCGAGTGCTGTGAAATAAAAAAAACCGCACTTAATTGTTTGACACATTGCTCAAGATAGGAAAAAATAGTCATTTGAAAATAGGTGAGAATAACTCTGATCCACTCATCTTTTTTTATGACGGAAACGGGGGTGCATGAACCTAGTATACGATCATAAACGACATAGTGTATGACTCGAGTAAAAAGAAATAAAGAAAGTGTGTGGACTATACTTGACTCGTGAGTGATTAAGTGATGTTATAAGACTCGTGGTATGATCGTATGGCTAGACATGTGAACAATAACCAAAATGACTGATGCGAGGACCAAATTAACACGAAAGACTAAAGAAAACTGACTGGGCTTATTTCCTAGGCACCGTGACAAGGCAAACTGTACCGTTTCATGACACAAGTTTCCGTGACGCGGTGATCATTTCCTGTTTTTTTACTTTACTGGAAATCCACCGTGCGACGGTGGAAATTGCTGTGACACAGTGAACTCTCCCGTGGAATGGTGGAGGCTGACGTGGCACGGGAAGTTAATTTTTTTTTTCTTTTTTTTTGGAAAATCCACCGTGCCACGGTAGAAACTGCCGTGACACGGTGAGCTTTCCCGTGCCACGGTGAACTTTCTCGCGCTACGGTGGATGCTGACGTGGCACAGGAATTCTATTTTTTTATTTGGCACTAATTACTATTTGAGTACGATCCATTGGCAATCGTTAGTCATAAAATAATCCACCATAGACAAAGAATGATAGTTAAGGTTAGGATCAAAACGACCAAATATACACACATAAAGCACGTAGGCACAATGATGCAAAGAATAGTTCGCAACCTAAGGTCAAGTTCTATGTCAAACTATGGTCAGGTTTATTTGGTGTCAATAGGGTACCATGGTTAAGAGTTTGGACGCGTTAGCAAGGCAGCCTCCCTTGAGGGTGTATGCGAACGAGCGTCTCCGCGAGTTCGTGATGAAATCGAACACAACTCCATGGTTTGGGTGGATAGAGCTTAAATCCCCTAGGGCTAAGACCCATGTAGGACACACACGTTTTTTCAGAAAAAGCAAAGGAAGTTGATTGTGAGAAGATAAAACAAGCCACCTAACTGATTTTAGGACTGCTGTGACACGCTACCGTGCCACGGTGCTGCAAACCGTCTGACGGTGTATTACACAGTGACATGGCAGATTCTGCCGTGGCACGGCAGTCAGACAATCTGATAGGTGCCCTTTTTTTCTTTGTAAGCAATCAAGTTATTCAATTTTTCCTACGGGCCAGACCTAAATGCGACGTTAAAATGTCTATGCTTATGCAACAATGCCAAATTAATCACAGGAATATTTATCAAGAATCTTTCAAGTATCATCCCCTTATCTTAATTAAATACCGATCACTCCAATCGTTAAAAAACCAAGAATCCTCCCTAGGTGAGTCGCCAAATTGTAGGCGTCGTTCGAAGTGCGCTTACATTAAGCATGTGTGAATATGGTTGGCACTCATAGGAAGTGGGAATTGACATATACGATTAGGGACAAGGAAAGTAGGGAGCCGCCAACAAGTTTTTTCAAGGAACTTGTAAACCGTTCATGGATCATTTAAGGCAACCACAAATAAAGGGACAATGATTGACCCGTGAAAGTTACACCCCATTCATAATCCATGAGATTACTAACTTCATATGTTTCGGAACCACGAAAGGAAGATCGGGGATGATGTTACGAAGTGAGTCATGGAGTCACATTCGCCCGTATTGGCCTCTACTCGACTCTTATAGTGAAAAGTGATTCTTGCGATCCCAAAGGCATACAAACAAAATATTCAATTTGCTCCAAACTATTATTCAGATAAATTGGTTGAATATTACTGCAACATATAATTCTAAAATATTGTAATCACTTGATTAAACAATAATATTAAAAAGGATCCTAAATCGGTTGTCCAAATGATCTTATTAGGCGTGATTTTCAATTACATATTCCCTTTAAACATGCAATATGGTGATCAATAAAAACTATAATAGAATAAACATCAATATTGGAAGCAATTTAACAATAAAAGCGTTAGTCAAATCAAATATAAAATAACCCTAATCATGATACTAGGAATATTAAAATAAAATAAGAGTAATTAAATTAATTAATTACTCACATTCCGCACGTTCCTTTAAATTGCTACATCATGAATAAATTGTTAGTAACTTCAATAAAAAAATATAAAGTAAATAAAATTAAGTTAAATTAAAAATAAGTAGAGTTGATTTGGTCCAAACCCTCAGTTATTTGTACCTTTCACGCCTTGGTTTAAGGATAGAACCTCGGGTCAAGTATGGACTCCCTGGAGCGCTTAAGGGAATTATTATGGAAGAATAAGGAGGCTAGAAACTAGGTTAAAAAGGGAGAAGAGAATGATTTTTTGTGTAAGGTGAGAGAGAATGATTATTGGTGCCCCGAACTGCAGAAAGGGGGGTCCTATTTATATGGAAAATGAGCAGAGGGAACACGCGGAACCCTAAAAAGATAAAAACCCTAAAAAATAACACCGTGTCACGGCAAAGAGAAATATGACACGGTTCCAGGCACCGTCACAAGGGGGAAGATCCCGTGATACGGGGGAAAACTTAGTGACGCGTGAAATAATTAGGTTACGGGAAGTGAAAACGCGTTTAGGGATTACGCGGAGAAAACACAGAGCAATCCAATGTCACGGGATGTGCACCGTGACACGGGAAGATATGTCGTGACACGGCATTGTCCACCGTGGCACAGTTCAGTATGACGTGTCACGGTGTAAAAAGTACGCGGAAATTACCCATGTCACGGGATGTGCACCGTGACACGACATTGTCCACCGTGGCACAGTTCAGTATGTCGTGTCACGGTGACACGATGCAAAATCCCGTAACACGATGAAAAATCCTGTGACACGGTGGATTAAATGTGCAGATTTACACAAAAAGGGCACCGTGTCACGGGAATAAGCCCCGTGACACGTCAGCATTTGCCGCGTCGCGGCATTTTAGCTGCTGCGCGGTAATTTTAGTTTTTTACCCGTCTTTAAAATAGTCATAACTTTTGATCCGTAACTCGGAATAAGGCATATAATATATCATTGGAAATATCATCAAGTATACTTCCCAAATCAATTAGAATCAGGTCAAAAGTATCTTAAAATTTTAAGATATGGCCGTTTTAGTGGAAGGGTGTCAGTTTTAGGCCGAGTTTAGTGTTTTGCTTATATCCTTTTCGTTTTAGCTCAGAATTGGGCTTATGATATATGGTTGGAAATTTTATTTAAAGGCCTACATAACAAAATAATAAATGGATCAAAATTGTATAGCCATAAAATCAGTTTCTCTTGGTTTTGCGATGTGGACACGAAAAGTGGAAAATAGGTTATGGTTTAGGGAAATGAGCTAGAAATTAGATTGGTTCATGAAATATATTGGCCATGGATCTAAGAACCCCAAGGATTAAATACTCAACTCAACCAATAATGGTGGTGAATGGTGTTCATCATCGGGTTTGGTTATGGGGAGACATTTTTAGGTGTCTACACCAACAATGGTTCTTTTCTCTTGAGAAAGAAAGAACCTCTACTTGGGAGTCCATAGTAAACATTTTCAATGATAGATACAAGTGCAATATTCAAGTTGAGACTGACTATAGGGAACTTGAAATCCTCAAAAAACATAGAATGAAGGTTTCACCTCTTTCTTTAACAAATGGAGAGAAACATCAGCTAAGATGATTGAGGTGCTAAGTGAAAAAGAATCTGTGAGGTAATTCATCAAGAACCTTCAAGAGAAGTATTCCAATCATCTTAAATACCAGAATAATATCCATACCTTCAAGGCCATCTATGACATTGGAATCAATATTGAAGACGACCTGGCTAAGCTGAAAGCTGCTAACAATAACTCCAACAGTGGCTGGAAAGGCTAGAAGAATGATAATCCTTCTTCATCAAAAACCACCCACTCAAACAATGTTAGTACCTTTAACTTAAGTGAAGTCCTTGCTACGAATAATCAAGTGCAAAAGAAACCATTTAGGAGGAACTTTACTCCTATAGGTATGAGTTATGATACCGCATTTGACCTGCAAAAGGTCTTATAACTCCTGTAGGACCATTTGGGGTCCCATCGGTCGAGAAGAGAACGGCTAATTGGAACCCCAATGCACATTGAAAGTATCACCAAGGTAGGGGCCATCATACCGAAAATTGTTGGAAGCTTAAGGAAGCTATCCAAGACTTAATCGACAATAACAAGCTACCATTGCCTCCTGCCAGTAGGAAGTCGAGTATTGATAGTGCACCGCTCGCTCACTCCTTGGCCATCTATAATGAGAAAAACGAGGTTGATCCCCCATCTCTCATCAAGCCCATCGAAGAAATCCATGCTATCGAAGAAGAGGAAGAGATCTTTTTCGATGCCATGGATAACCTTCTAAAATTAGCAAGTAAAGAGGACGTACAGTTACTTACACTGTCCATGTTGGAAGGATCAAACTTGCTACGTGAAGCTCTCGAAGTTGCGAAGAAACAATTAGAAGAGCTTCAAAGGGTGACAAGATTCCACCCACAAAGAAGAAACCCTTTTCTTTGCAAGTAATTGACAAGCCCAAGAAGAGTAATAGATTCTATACTCCGATTGGGATTCCATATGCTCAAATGTTTAAAATGATCACCGAGAGTGGCGAGGTCAAACCTCTCGAACCGAGACCATTTGAATTATTAAAAAGGACAGACATGTTCTATTGTCAATACCATCATTTAGGGGGTCGCACTATTGAAAACTGTTTTAAATTTAAGGATTTAATTCAGGAAATGATTGATGACAAAAGACTAGTAAAAATTCCACAAGAAGAAGACATAAGTATTAATGGAGTTTGGGACAGTGATGAAGAAGAAGTTTATTTAAAAGACATGGTAGGACCTCAACCTTTGGTGTCATATGCCATGGTTGACTTCTGGGTTGAAGAAGATTCATCCATAGACGTCCTCACAAGATCTGGGATAATGAAACATCCTATTTCGAAAGAACCTATACCAACTACGGAGCAAGTTCCCATACCTATCATAGAAGACAATGATATTGTCAAACAATTCAAGAAAACCAAAGATGAAATGAACGTATGGAAGCTTCTAGCAATATCTCGAGAACACAGGTTGGCAGTAATGAACGCCTTAAATAAGATATGGATAGATTCTGACACCACTCCTAAGGGGTTGGCTAACTTCCTTATGAGTGATTTCCCTAGTCATATCAACTTGATCACCTTTTCCGACAAGGACTTACCTCCAGAAGGTGACAAGCATTATAAGGCATTAAACCTCACATTGGTTTGCAAGAGAATGAATGTTCCTATGACTCTTGTACACAATGGATTGGCCATTAATGTCTGTGCACTCAGAACTGCGAGGATTCTAGGCATAAGGGATGAAGACCTAACCTCTTCAAAGCAAGGAATAAGAGCTTACGACAACACTCGTCATCAAGCTCTTGGTAAAATTACTATGAATATTACGGCGGGAGCAATAGAACATGCTACTACATTCCAAGTAGTAGATATTAAGGCTTCATTTAATCTATTGTTGGGACGCCCTTGGCTTCATGACCTAAAGGTCTTCCCTTCATCTCTCCACCAACAGGTAAAGGCCATAGTTGCAGGAATTCCCAATACAATTGATGCTTCACCCATGAGGATTAAAGCTATAAAAATCCAATAAATAATGTGGAGCATGATGAAGATGATGAAGATTTGTGGGCCTTTAATGAAGAGGTCTCCTTAATCGAGGAGGATGAAAGGACCCCTCTCTGCCACGACCCCCACTCCAATATGATAGTGAACGCTATTCTGAAGAAACAAGGACATTTTCCTGGGATGACCCTAGGAAAGAAGAAAGAAATAGCAAAATCGCTAGAATCACCTGGCCTCCCTTAATTAGACACTTTCGGACTTGGTTTCGAACCGACTCGGGAAGATCTCCAGCAAGCCCAGGAAAAGTCAAAAGCGCGTAGGGACGCTCACATCCAAAACAAAGCAATCCCAATGGATCAGTATCCTCTTACCCTCAATGGACAATTCGTAAAAGAAGGAGAGGACTATCCGTGCTACGAATTTCCCGAACTGTTTGTCGTAAATGGCATAAGGCAACCGGGAGTTGAAATTTTCCTAGATTTCTATTTCATAAATGAAATCCCAACTCCTATTCATAAGGAGAAAGCACCCCCATTGTTTGACTTTAATGTCATGGGATTACTATTTGGGCGAGAAAAAGATGAGCCAGCGTACGTAGGGTATAGCTCTTTGCTAATCCAAACGGTCCTACAAAGCGAAAGCTTTGATACCTCATAGCTCATCACTCCAGCGGAAGGATCACTACAAGGGTGGCGCAAGACCGTCAAAGTGACTACTTCAAGAGGAAGGAAAATCTCCATCACAACGGGGCAAGGACCGATGTTTGAAGAGTTGTCTCAGTCGGAGTCAGAGTCAGAGTCTCTTCCTATAGAGTCATCTAAGTCTTTAGTTGTAGCACCCTCTTCTTCTATCTTTTCCCCTAGGATAGTTAGCGATCAAGTACCTGAGGACATATCTCTCTTCGATGTAATGATCTCTGAATTTAATAATATGTCTTCTTCTTCTTACTCCTTGTGTTCTTCTTTAACCCAAGATGACGAGCATTTCTTAACTAACAATGAAAATGACAAAGAACTTATTAAAGCAATGGAAACACTTGAAAAGAAAACACCAATAATTGTTGAAACTGAGATGGTTGATATCTCAAATGAATCAACCAATAAAAGAGAAGTTAAAATCGGATTAACACTTAATGAACAAGAAAGAACCGATTTAATTAACTTGCTTAAAGAATTCATCAATGTATTCGCTTGGTCATATGAAGATATGCCAGGCATTAATAGAGAAATAGCTCAACACACTATACCGCTAATTCCAGGAATGAAACCTGTAAAACAAAAGTTGCGTCGAATGAAACCCGACGTAGCTCTTAAAGTAAAAGAAGAAGTTCAAAAACAAATAACTGCAGGTTTTATCAAGGTATCAAAATACCCTGAATGGGTCGCCAACGTCGTCCCAGTTCCGAAAAAGGATGGAAGGGTAAGAATGTGTGTCGACTATCGAGATCTAAATAAGGTAAGTCCAAAGGACGACTTCCCTTTATCACACATCGATATTCTGGTAGACAACACATCGAATCATGAACTTCTCTCGTTCATGGATGGATACGCGGGCTATAATCAAATTCTCGTGGCGGAAGAAGACATGGATAAAACAACCTTCATAACACCATGGGGTACTTACTGCTACACGGTAATGCCATTCGGGTTGAAAAACGCGGGTGCTACTTACCAACGAGCAGCGACTGCTTGCTCCATGACATGATGCATAAAGAAGTTGAGGTATATGTTGACGATATGATTGTGAAGTCAAAAGATCACCCATGCCATCAAATAGCCTTCAGAAAATTCTTCGAAAGGCTAAGAAAATACAACATGAGGTTGAATCCATCCAAGTGTGCTTTTGGAGTCACCTCAAGCAAGCTTGTAGGTTATATCATAAGCTCTAGAGGAATAGAGATAGACCCAACCAAGATCAAGGCAATCATGTCAATGCCACCGCCCAAAACCGAGAAGCAAATTTGAGGATTTATTGGCCGGTTGCAATACATAAGCAGGTTCATATCAAAAAGCTAAAAAAGAATGTACCAGTAATATGGGATGACCTTATACTTCGACGGAGCCTCAAACCAAAAGGGACGTGGCATTGGAGTATTACTAGTATCACCTTAAGAAGAGCATGTTCCAATCTCCATAAAGCTTGATTTCAACGTTACCAACAACGCTGCTAAATACGAAGCATGCGTGGTAGGCCTTGAAATAGCTTTGGCATTGGGAGTGAAAAAATTACGAGTATTCAGAGAGTCTTCATTGATCATCAATCAAATCTCTAGAAGATGGAAAGTAAGGAGTGAAAGTCTAGCTCCTTACAAAAATTATCTGGAAACTCTCACTAATCAGTTAGAGAAGGTGGAATACACATATCTACCTAGAGAAGAAAATCAATTTGCTGATGCCTTAGCAAGACTAGCCTCAATGGTTAGATCGAGCAAATGCCTCTAACTATAGGAAAAAGGCATAAACCGGCTTATATTCAAGCTATAGAAGGTGATGAAGTGATCCAAAATTAAGAAGAAGAAGAACCGTGGTATACGAATATACTCAACTATGTCACCAAAGGGGAATACCCACCCCATGCTAACAAAAGAGAAAAACGAGCATTAAGGCTATTGGCTTCCCAGTATGTACTCATAGACAACGAGTTACAAAAAAGGGTACCTAAGGGTCGAGCTCTCTTATGTGTAGGAAAAAAGGATGTTGAAATAGCAATGAGGATAGTCCACGAAGGAATTTGTGGAACTCAAGTAAATGGCAAAATGCTAGTCCAAAAGATAATGCGAGAAGGATACTATTGGACTACCATGAATAGGGATTGTCATCAATACGTAAAAAGATTCCCTTAGTGCCAAATCTACGCCAATTTACAACATGTTCCTACACTTCGCCATGACCATTCTCTACACGGGGAATATACATCATCGGCGAAATCACTCCCCTAGGAACACGAAGTCATGAATATATCTTAGTGGCAATTGATTACTTCATAAAGTGGGTCGAAGCACAATCATATGCTAAACTCACTGCAAAACATGTAGCACTCTTTATCAAAAGAAATATTATTTGTCGATATGGAGTCCCACATGAAATTATAAGTGACAATGGAACTCACTTTCAGGCCAAGTGTGAAGAATTGCTGCAAAAATATGGTATTCAACATCATCATTCTTCTCCTTATAGACCTCAGGCAAATGGAGCAGTCGAAGCAGATAATAAAAATTTAAAGACTATCATTGAGAAAATGACGGAAAATTACAAGGATTGGCCTGACAAACTCCACTTCGCATTGTGGGGTTATCGCACGTCAATTCGCATATCAACACGAAATACGCCATTTTTCTTGGTTTATGGAATGGATGTCGTACAACCTGTAGAGCTAGAGATACCATCTCTACGCATTGCATTAGAAAGAAAACTTGATGAAGTTGAATGGACTAGGGCAAGATATGAGGAGCTAATTCTACTTGATGAAAAACGACTAGAAGCTCTACATCATACTCAATGCTACCAAACTCGTATGACTAGGAATTTTAATAAGAAGGTTAAGACAAGAAACATCAAAGTAGAAGACTTGGTGTTAAAAGCATTAAGGAAAAATGTTCTAGATCCAAGGGGAAAATTTAGGCCTAATTGGTCTGGCCCCTATATTGTCAAAACAATCCTATCAGGAGGTACAGCAAAATCAACTGATATGGATGGCAATGAGTTCTCAAACATGACAAATCTTGACCAGCTTAAAAATTACTACCCATAATTACTTGAGTAAGACACTCAAGAGTGCTACGTTTTGCCTGATTTCTTAAGAAAGGATACGTAGGCAACCCTTTACGGGTGCGGCCACTTCATTTTTTTCAAACCTCGCATCCCAAACTTAATAAAAAATTCGACAGAAACTCGACGAAACTTCGGCGTCACAAAAAATTTCTGTCACTAGCTGCCTAACATTAGCGCCTAACGACAATTCCTTGTGCCTGACGTCAGACTCCCGCAGCTGGCGCCAATCGTAAAATCGCGACGCCAATTTTCTTGAAAGTACTCGGAAAAAATTTCTGGAAAATTAAATTTTCAGTTTTCATTGCTTTAGTAAATTAAATTTAATGGAGATAATTTAAATAAAAAAAGCTGCAATTTCACTAATAAAATAAACTAACAATTACATTATTGATGGAATTTAAATAAAGCTTAAATAAATTAACTTTGACTTTAAAACTATGTCTAATAATTGAAAGTTAAGCAATGTTTAATATATTTTCCCTTTCTTTGCTCTCTTCCAATTTTTATCTGCATCCTCTTCTTCATCCATAACTTTAGATAGTAGGCATCCTTCAGAGGACCTATATTTAATCTTGGAGTAAATAGTTTTGCTCTAAGCTAGGACCCCATGTTTCTTCTCTACCCAAGCCTTCTTCTCTGTAGTGTCAGCTTTTCTCTTTCCTTTATCCTTCGAGAGATTTTCTTCTTAGGCATTGTAGGTGTTTTGAACTCAACTCTTTCACCCAAGCTTCCCTTAATGGGAATCACTTTTTCTCCTAGACGACTCTTCACATCAGTTTTACTGTGATTTTTCTTCATGTCCTTTGAAGGTTTCCTTAGAAGCCACTTCTTCACATCATTGGGCAAGGAAAGAGGAACGATTTGGGTGATTACTTCCCATAAAGGTCTAGTGCTCCAATAAACATCAAATTTGTCTACTTCTTGAGAGACAGGAAACTCATAGGGACGACGAAGATCCCCGGAAGGAATTGTTTGAGGTTGGCCGCACTGTCTTTTTACCCTGCAAGAATAATAAAAAGTCATTCTGGACAAGCTTGGGAGACGGCAGAACGACTGCTTGTTGACACCAATCATCTTTTCTATTTTCCACCAAGGGATGACCCACTTGATGGTAAAATTGCAAGATCCAAAGACCTTCTTCCATTCATGGTGCCCTATCTTAGAGAAGCGTTTCTTCCTTCTCACAAAGTAGTTTGGAGTGTACTTTTCAATGTTATCCGGAGGACTAATTAATTCTAATCTTTCCATTACCACATCTGTAAAAAAAAAATTAAATGCAAATAAATTATTATTACTATATAAAAATATGTTTTTGATTTCTGTAATTAAAAATATTATTTTTCTACCTATAATAAAATGGAAGAGCCCCGAAAAGGTACTTTTGGATTCTTCTTTAATTCATCAAGACTAATCATATTCTCTCAAACAATTAATGGCATTGGATTTCTCCCGGGTTCAATCTGTTACAAAACAGTTGATATGATCGCTTGACCCTCATTAGTTCTACCACTAGTGAGAAGATATTGATTAAGCATGCAAATAAGAAAAGCCCTTCTTCTATAAACATGAAAAGACTCATAATAAGGTCTATCAAAATAATAGCGAGCAAATTCTTTCAAATTAACAATGCTACCATCTACTATATTTGTTGGATCTTTGTCTTTTAAAGTAAAGAAGCGCTTAAAATCCTTATAATAATATCCGTTTATTCTAGGGATTACTACAAGATCTAATGCAGGGTAGCCTAAGATAGCACCAAATTCTTCCGGCAAAGGGATAATTTCATCATACCCTAGTCTAAAACAATGAGTATCCACATTCCAATATTCTAAGGCGGTATGAATAAAGTCTACATCAAGATCTACCCCTTTGACACCATAAATACCCCCCATATGAAAAACATCCAACTCTTTTCTCTCTTTGGCAGTTAGAGACCGACACCATTCATGAGTGAAGTTGATAAAACATTTAGAGACTAGAGACATGATTATTAATTTTTTTCAAGAGCTAAGGTTATATTTAATTTGCTTAAATTATGAAAAAAATCGGCTGGGCAGGGGGCTATTTATGCACAAAATCGGCGTAGCTTTAATCCGGAAGGGATTCGGAGTTAGCGCTCACCAGCGCCAGACGCCAGACATTGGCGCCTGACGCCAGAGCTTGGCGCTGAGCGTCAAGAGTTAGCGCCTGGCGCTAATTTTAAACGCCTGGCGCCATATAAAGCTTCTCAAAACCGCGTTTTTTTTTTTTGCCTGATTCGAGTCTGACTAATGACTTTACGATTTTTTTATTCTTTTTATACCTTTTTTCTAAATCATTTTTTTTCTTCTTCTTAATTAATATATCCATTATATTAATTATATAATTTTTTGGATTCTATTTCGACTTAACTTTTAAGTTTTTATAAATCCAATAATTTTACTATTATTTTTTCATTTTTCGGGGGGGGAGAAAGTCGTATACCCTCCATCAATAATAAAAATGACGGAATTTTTGCGCAAAATTAATTGCCACAATTCTTTGCACATACAAACATAGACAAAAAAGATGAAAAAAATAATAACTAAATGTCAATTAAAAAACTCATAGTAGTATGTATATACAAACATGTTTGAATAATGAGTCTTTATAAGGGCAAAGATCTATACAAAGTCAAATCAAAATAAAATGAGCACGTGAATAAACTACGACGCCGGAGGACGTACACCCATCATGTCATAAAACTGTGTCGTACGAGGAGTAACCTCTCCACCAGCTCCAGCTCCAACTCTGGTCTCTTCGGGAGGTGGAAAACTCAGCACATGACCTGTCCACCCAAGATCAACCTGAGGCTGAGGCTGCGGAGGCTGCTGCGATGATGAGCCGACCTCGTACATCACACCACCTCTAAGAGCCGAGGTAGCCTCTCCCTGGCCTACCGGTGTAGCATGTGCACCCCTCAGATGAAGAGCCTGAGCTCTCCACCGCCTCGGTGCGGGCAGCCTCAAAACGACCACCTCGACCGCCAGAACCATTACGGCGACGACTCGAGCTAGACCTCGTCGGCTCTCTCCGCACCTCAGATCTTGTACGGGTACGAGAAGGAATGGGATGACCCTGCAAGAAGAAATTAAGTAAAAAACAATCAAAATAGAAAAAATAATGCAAAAATAAGAAAGGAAACTACCTCCTTAACGGCGTCGTCACGACGACATGTAGCCACATTTCATTCGAACAAGCTGGCTCCGGAAGGCATCTGTGCACCATGCCATTGTCGTGACCACCTCGCGCTAGAACTATCAAGGAAATGAAGTCAGTAATGATGCATAACATATATGGACAAAAACTGCAGATAAATAAAACTGACCCGAGTCTGGTGACGAGGAATCGACCGCTCCACGAAGCGCTCACCCTTAGGAGCCGGAGGAATCATCTCCTCGATCGGCCCGTATGTCCCCTGATAATGGATGGACATACGAGGTGGCACGAACTCAGTAGGTCTAGCCTGACAAAAGCAAATCAAAGTTAGTAAAACATTACTTGGGAGCTACTTAACGAAAAGTAAAAGCTGAAAATCATACAGCCATCTCCTCAGCCAGTAAAGGGACTGGAGCTAACAACGGCGGTAGCTCCTCCTCGTAGCACTGCCCAGGGATCGTATAAGAACTCCAAGGGGTACCAGCTCTCTCTGACATGCTCACCAACCTCGCGGCATTGAACATGTGACGCGGTGGAAGAGTAGGAACGAAAAAAGTGTCCGAGGAATGCTGAATAGCAACCCTCTCTCCAAGATATGCGAACGCTCCATATTTCCCCAAGAAGTAGCGACGCTCAGCAGTATACTACGCAGCTAATCCAGGGACAACCAAGCCGACCCATGGCTTGTACAACACGTCAGGCTCCTACAAAGAATGCCTATCAGTTAGAATCCATGAAAGGTAATACGAAAGTGTTCAAATATATAAAGAACTATACCGGATGATCCAATCTCGGACATATGCAGTAGACATCCCAGAACGACGGCTTCCCCAAGAGGCACTCACTAGAAATCTGCGCGACCACGGTCTCGCCGGCACAACTAAGGGAAATTACTCATAGAATCAGATCTAAAAAAGCAAAAAGCATCAGCAAGTGCTAATCAAAGCTTAGAGCTAAACTTTAAAGGGAGATAAAGTATACCTCTACGACTCTCCAGAATCCGGATAAAGCTACGTTCCTCGTGAAGGATCGGTGTCGACACAAGTCTCGTAACACTCGGATGAAGTCAGCATAGGCCAAGCTGGCCTAGTCATAAGTCTCGATCAAATGTAGATCACGGACCGTAGGTAGGTAGTAAAGCAGCACTCTACTACCCTTGTCAAGGGAGAACGTTCCTGACAGCAAGATAAGCACAAAGATGGGGTTCTCTAGCTTGCAGAAGTCTATCATGGCGGAATTTGAGGAAGTACTAGCGTAGCAGTCTTCAGGCGGCATTCTCTAGCTTACAGGAGGTCGTCAAAAATACAGAAATACAATAATGCAGCATCAAATCGGTTACCTTTAGAGACGTGTGCTCGACGGTGCAAGATACACGTTTCTTAACTCTTTTATCTGTTTGACTATAGCTAGTTTTACAAGTATTGGCGTTACAAGAATGATTTAGGATACTTTGACTTTTGTTTTCGAAACTTACGTTTCTCCAAACTCAGTCAAAGTGGGGGCTTCTGTAGACACCCATTTGTGTCTCCCCAAAACCAAACCCGGTGATTAGTACCTTTCACGTCGAATTAAAATCGAATGAAGTGAAAGTGTGGAAAGTTTAGTGTTGCGGATAGTTTTAATTTCTTTTCTTTTATCTCTGTTTTTGAAAACCTATTTTAAGAAAACAGCCATTCCAGTTTGGTTGGTCTATAACAAGGGTCCAGTAATGCTGTAATTTGATGGGGTTTGAAAAGAGCTTTCCAACAATATATTAGAAGCCCAATTCCGATGAATAATGAGGAAGTTATGGCCAAATTACTAAACCAGGCCCGATTTGAGCCTTATATGCGACCCAATGATCTAGAAAAGGGCCTAATATGGATTTATCATTCCTAATGAAATTAGGATTGGTTTTAGTCTTCTACTGTTCTTTTCATTCATAATTAAATTAGCATTGATAAATTGACTTTTGTTGACTTTTTGGAGTTTTAATCAGAATAAAAGAGTGTTTTTAAGGAAAATACGATTTTTCCCTTCTGTACGGCTAAATTTTATCTGAATTTAGAAAACGCGTGAAAAAAATTAATTAGCGCCTAAAGCTAGACATTAGCGCATGGCGCTAATGGTCAGCGCCTGGCGCTAAATTCTTTTTTCCTCGTCGAAACACTGATTTGTAGACAATGGATCGGCAACCAATGTCTGTCCACTTAGAACTGCAAGGATGCTAAGCATAAGGAATGAAGACTTAACCCCGTGAACGCAAGGAATAAGAGCCTACGACAATACTCGTCGCCAAGCTCTTGGAAAAATCACTATATAAACGTACTGGCGGGAGCAATAGAACATGCCACTACTTTCCAAGTGGTAGATATTAAGGCTTCTTTCAGCCTATTATTGGGACGCCCTTGGCTTCATGACCTCATGTCCGTCCCTTCATCACTTCACCAACAAGTAAAGGCTATAGTTGGAGGGACTCTTATTACAATCGATGCTTCACCAATGAGGATTAAAGCCATCGAAAATCCAATTATCAACATGGAGCACGACGAGAATGATGAAGATTTATGGGGCTTTAATAAAGAGGTCTCCTTAATCGAGGAGGGTAAAAGGACCCCTCTTTGTCACCACCCCCACTCTAATATGACGGTAAATGTTATTCTCAAAAGACAAGGACACTTTCCCGGAATGACTCTAGGAAAGAAAAAGGAGATAGAAAACAAATGAAATTACCTAGCCTCCCTTAGTTAGATACTTTTGGACTTGGTTTCAAACTGATTCGGGACGGTCTTAAGCGAGCCAAGGAAAGATCTAAGGCGTGTAGGAATGCTCGCACCCAAAAGAAAGTAATCCCAATGGACCAGTATCCTCTTACTCTCAATGGACAGTTCATACGAGAAGGAGAGGACTATCCATGCTATAAGTTTCCCGAGCCCTTTGTTGTAAATGGCATAAGGCAACCTGGGTTCAAAATCTTTCTGGGTTGTTACTTTGTTGATGAGATCCCAACTCCTATTCACAAGAAGAAGTCACCCCCATGCTTTGACTTTAATGTCAAGGGACTACTCTTTGGGCGGGAAAAGGACAAGCCAAAATATATAGAGGATAATTCCTTGCTCATTAAAACCGTCCTACAAAGCGAGAGCTTGGACCTTTCGAAGATCATCACTCAAGCAGAGGATTTAGTGCAAGGATGGCGCAAGACGGTCAAGGTGACTACGCTTAAGTGTTCATATAAGAACCCTCCTCTATATAAGAACTAAGCTTATATAAGAATAAATCTGAGCCGTAGGATTAGTGAAGATCTGACCACCCAAAATGAAAATGATAGTAATGGCTTTATAGTAAAATTTCGGAGAAAATTATCCCAACAACCCAACCCCTCCTTTCAAGCATAATCTCTCTCTAGCCTTGATACAACTTTATCTCTCCCTTTCTTCTCATAATTTGGCTGCAAATTCGTTGAATAAATTATGGTTTACATTAAGAAATTTAGGTTTGTTATATTATTTCTTATGATTATTAGTCTTTCTTTTATTTAATTTATGTGTTCCATTGTGTTGCTTAAGATTCTTTCTTTCATTGTTTTCGATTTTCTCTGTATTTTTTATTCGATTTTGATAATTTTTTCCCTGATTTTTATGCGAATTTTGTTCGATTTCCTTTGCGAGTTTTGTTCATTTTTTGTTGTTTTTATGGATTTAATGCACCGAATTTTAAGGCCATACTTAGTTAAGTTTGTTGTAGTGTTCATCGATGATATTTTGGTGTATTCGAAGAATCGAGATCAGTATGAGGATCATTTGAGGGCGGTATTGTCAACCTTGATAAAGCATCAATTGTATGCCAAACTCTCAAAGTGCGAGTTTTGGTTAGAAGAGGTAGCTTTCCTAGGTCATGTGATTTCTAAGGAAGGAGTATTGGTGGATCCAGCAAAGGTAAAGGTTGTAAGTTAATGGCAAACCCCGAGGAGTGTGTTAGATTTTCGGAGTTTTCTTGGGTTAGCAGGTTATTATAGGAGATTTGTTAAGGATTTCTCGAGAATTGCAAGGCCTATAACGAGCTTAATGAGGAAAAAAATGTAAGTACGAGTGGACTTCGGAGTGTGAGAAGGCTTTTAAGACATTAAAAGAGAAGTTCACTACGACACCTGTGTTAGCCCTGCCTGATGGAAGTGAGCAATATGAGGTGTATAATGATGCGTCAAAGTTTGGGTTAGGTTGTGTGTTGATGCAAAATCAAAAGGTGATTCCTTATGCCTCTAGACAGTTGAAGCCTTATGAGGTGAATTACCCGACCCATGACTTGGAGTTACCCGCAATTGTATTTGCATTGTAGATTTGGAGACACTACTTGTACGGGGTGACATGTAGGATTTTCACCGATCGCAAGAGTTTGAAGTACATATTCACTCAAAAGGAGTTGAACATCAGACAACGACGATGGTTGGAGTTGATTAAGGATTACGACTTGGAGATTTAGTATCATGAAGGGAAAGCGAATGTTGTAGCTGATGCATTAAGTAGGAAGTCAAGTCATGCAGTTAATGCGATGATTCTACCAAATAAATATTGTGTGGAATTCCAAAAGATGAATTTGGATGTGTTGGAACAAGGAGAGGTAAAGAAAATTTTTAGTGCCTTGTTGAGCAAATAGTCGATTTATGATGAGGTTCGAGAAAGTCAACTTGGGGACGAGAAGTTAAACAAGATTAAAATAAAGATTGAGGAAGAACAAATATTGGACTTTGCAATAGCCGATGATGGAAGCATAAGGTTTAAGGGGAGATGGTCTGTTCAACATAATCGAGGTGATTTGAACCAAAGGTTATGGAGGAAGCTCACAGTTCTCCTTATTCAATGCATCCTGGAGGGGATAAGTTGTATAAGGACAAGAAAAAGACATTCTGGTGGCCGAATATGAAAAGAAAAGTGGCAGAATTTGTGGCTAAATGTTTAACTTGTCAAAAGGTCAAAATTGAGCATAAGAGACCCCAAGGAACAGTTCAGTCCTTGGAGGTGCCTAGTTGGAAGTGGGATTCGATATCTATGGATTTCGTGGGAGCATTACCGAATACTCGAGCAGGAAATGATACAATTTGGGTCATAATGGATCGATTAACAAAGTGTGCAACGTTCATACCCATGAGGAGCACATGGTCGATGGATCAATTGGGAAGGGCGTATGTGAAATTTGTGGTGAAATACCATGATGTGCCGATGGACATCATATCGGATAGAGACTCAAGGTTCTTATCCAACTTCTGGCAGAGTTTACAAAAGGCTATGGGGACTAAGTTGTTGATGAGCACTGCATTCCACCCAACAATCGATGGTCAAACAGAGAGAACAATATAAACTTTGGTGGATATGTTGAGATCATGTGTTATGGAGTACTAGGGTTTGTGGGAAGATTATTTGGACTTAATAGAGTTTTCCTACAACAACAGTTATCATGCAAGCATTGGGCCACGGTGGAATTTGACGCGAAAAAGCTTCAAAAATGACACCGCGACACAATGTACAGTACCATGTCACGACACCAGGCACCGTCAGACGGGGCACACTCCCGTGACACGGTGCTTTTGCACTGTGCGCGGTAATTCCAGTTTTTTACCCGTTTTTATAATCATCATAACTTTTGATCCATAACTCGGAAAAAGGCATATAATATATTCTTGGAAAGCTTATTAAGTCTACTTTCCAACCCAATTAGAATCAGTTAAAAATTATATTTATAGTTTAATATATGGCCGTTTTAGTGGAAGGGTGTTGGTTTTGGGTCGAGTTTAGTGTTTTGCTCATATCTTTTTCGTTATAGCTTATTTCAAGGCCTATACAACATAATAATAATTGGATCAAAAATATACATCTATAAGATCAGTTTCTCTCAGTTTTGCAATGTGGACACTAAAAGTGGAAAATAGGTTATGGTTTAGGGAAATGAGCTAGAAATTGGATTGGTTCATGAAATATATTGGATAGAACATTGGTTTAAGCACTCCAAAGATTAAATACTCAAACCGAATAATAATGGCGGTGAAAGGTACAAATAACCGACGGTTTGGACCAAATCAACTCTATTTTTTATTTAATTTAATTTAATTTTTATTTGCTTTATATTTTTTTTATTGAAGTTACTAACAGTTTATTCATGATGTAGCAATTTAAAGGAACGTGTAGAATGTGAGTAATCAATCACTTAATTACTCTTATTTTATTTTAATATTGCTAGTATCATGATTAGGTTAGTTTTTTATTTGATTTGACTAACGTTATTATTGTTAAATTGCTTCCAATATTAATGCTTATTCTATTATATTTATGATCACCATTTCGCATGTTTAAAGGGAATATGTAATTGAAAATCACGACTAATAAGATAATTTGGACAACCGATTTAGGATCCTTTTAATCTTGTTATTTTGTAGGCGTCGTTCGAAGTGCGCCTACGTTAAAGCATGTGTTGATATGCTTGGCACTCATAGGAAGTGGGAATTAACATATACGATTAGGGACAAATAAACTAGGGAGCCGCCAACAAGTTTTTAAGGAACTTGTAAACCGTTCACGGATCATAAAAGGCAACCATGATAAAGGGACAACGATAGGCAACAACGATTGACCCTTGAAGGTTACACCCCATTCATAATCCATGAGATTCCTAAATCCATATTGTTCGAAACCACGAAAGGAGGATCGGGGATGATGGTACGAAGTGAGTCATGGAGTCACATTCGCCCGTATTGGCCTCTACTCGATTCTTATAGTGGAAAGTGATTCCTGCGATCTGAAAGGCATACAAACAAAATATTCAATTCGCTCCAAACTATTATTAATCTAAACTGGTTGAATATTAATGCAACATATAATTCTAAAATATTAGTGATCACTTGATTTAACAACAAGATTAAAAAGGATCCTAAACCGATTGTCCAAATTATCTTATTTAGCGTGATTTTCAGTTATCTATGTTCCCTTTAAACATGAAAAATGGTGATCATAATATAATAGAATAAATATTAATATTGGAAGAAATTTAACAATAATAACGTTAGTCAAATTAAATTAAAAATTAACCTAATCATGATACTAGCAATATTAAAATAAAATAAGAGTAATTAAGTGATTAATTACTCACATTCTGCGCGTTCCTTTGAATTGCTATATCATGAATAAACTGTTAGTAACTTCAATAAAAAATATAAACCAAATGAAAATTAAATTAAATTAAATTAAAAGTAGAGTTGATTTGGTCCAAACCCTCAGTTATTTGTACCTTTCATGCCTTGGTTTAAGGACGGAACCTCGGGTTAAGTATGAACTCCTTGGAGTGCTTAAGGGAAGTATGATGTAATTAGGAATATAAGTTTAAGGCTTAGAATATGAGAGAGAGAAGAGAATTATTTTTAGTGTAAAAGAGAGGAAGAGAGAATGATTTGATGCCTCGAACTGCAGAAAGGGGGGTCCTATTTATAGGGAAAATGAGCAGAGGGAACACGCGTAACCCTAAAAAGATAAAAACCCTAAATAATAAAACCGCGACACAGCATAGCACAATGTGACACGGTGCCAGGCACCGTCATACGGAGACAAACCCAGGAAAGGATTGTGAGGGAAATCTAGTGACCTGTCGCTATTGCCAAAAGCTAGGCCACTGTGAGTATGAGTGCTACAAGAAATTTTCAGATAAGCAGTCGGGTAAACCCCAAGATGAGAAGAACCAACCCAAGCCAACTCAGCCAGTGGATTCATACCCAAGCCTACACCCAACAACAGTGGAGCCACTCCCAAGGGTCGTGTGTTCGTGATGAACAGCCGTGAGGCTGCAACTGGTTCTGATGTGGTAATTGACAATTTCTTTATCTGTTCTATGTCTAATAAAGTCTTGTTTGATTTAGGGGCGTCTTACTCTTTTATTTCTAGAACTTTAGTAGATAGACTCAAGTTAGAGAGTCTGGTGTCTGTTTCGTTAGATATTGCTATCCCGTCAGGGGAAGTAATGAGTTGTACTAAGATGCATCACGGTGTACCGCTTGTCATTTTAAAAGTAGAATTTCTGTCAGACTTAATCGAGCTTGACTTACAAGACCTCGATGTTATTTTGAGGATGGATTGGTTGGGAAAGTACAAGGCCCAAATTGATTGCGAGGCCCAAAAAGTCACGTTGTGTGGCCTGGGCAAAGTTAGGGTAACCTATCGAAGGGAAGGGAAGGGAAGAAATCAGGGTTAAAGATCAAATCTGCTTTGCAACTTAAGAAGTTTATAGCAAAAGGACATCCACTGTATTTGTGTAGTGTCCAAAGGATAGGAGAAAGAGATAGAGATGATGGGAAAAATATTCCAGTAGTAAATGAATTTCTTGACGTTTTCCCCGAAGAAATTCCAGGGATGCCACCTGTGAGGGATGTTGAGTTCACTATAGACTTAGTGTTGGGGACATGACCTATTTCAAAGGCTCCATATAGGATGGCCCCGGCTGAGATGAAAGAGTTAAAGACTCAATTAGACGACTTGCTGGAGAAAGGATACATTCGACCGAGTTCATCACCATTGGGTGCACTGGTGTTATTCGTAAAAAAGAAGGATGGAAGCTTGAGGATATGTATAGATTACCGAGATTTGAATAATGTGATAATGAAAAATAAGTACCCGCTACTTAGGATTGATGATTTATTTGACCAGTTAAAAGGGGCGGGAATATTTTCGAAGATCGATTTGAGGTTAGGGTATCATCAGTTGAGGATAGAAGAGTCGGACATTGCAAAAAGAGCTTTTAGAAATCATTATGGTCATTATGAATTCACTGTAATGCCATTTGAGCTAACATAGGATGAATTAATGCAATTGAGATAACATAGGGTGAATTAATAAACTTAACTATGAAAGTACACTACAACAAACTTAACTATGTTATTTAATTAATTCATCCTATGTTATCCGTTGACTATTTGTTCGAAAATTGCAATTCATCAGTTTTTTCTAGAAATTTGCTATTTTTTCCAACTTTTGCAATTTTCTCGATTTTTTTTCCCTAGTTTCTTAAATTTCGACTTCAATTTTTTTGATTTTGTTCTTTTCTTTTTTGATCTTGTTCGTTTTTTTTTTATTTTAGATTTCATCTGCTCGTTTATTATGGGTTTTGTTTTATTTCTAAATTTTTTGTTTGTGATTGATTTTCCGGGTGATATTATGCTTAAGATTCTGTATTTTCACATTTTGATTAAGTCTGATGTTATATATTTTTGTAGAATTATGTCATTTTGTCAATTTTCATTTAACTTGAATAATGCACATGTCTACCTTGGTTAGTTTCATTAATAGACTAGTGATAAGTGACTTTTATGTCATTTCTAGGGTGTTTATTGAGTCATTTTCCGGCTTATTTTCCAATAATTTAGCTCATTCTGTTCTTTATTTCTATTATTTGCTTATTCTCATCTCTTATCTTTATTTTATGTATTTTAGTAGTTGTTTTTATAGTTTTTAGCTTATTTTCTTAATTTATTTAATTTCTCTTATTTTCTATGTTTATATTTAAAGTTTTTAGTTCTTGTTATATAATAAGTTCCTAGTTTCTCACATTTTCTTATTTGTTTTAATTTAGTCATTTATTTTGTTTTACTCATTTTATTTTATTTTTACTTCGTTTAATTTTATTATATTTTGTTCTATCCTCGTGTCGGTTTTTGGTTGTAGGTGTGTTCGGGTTACTTAGTTCTATTTTATTTTAATTTGATGAGCGACATTTATGTCACCCTTAGGGAGTAGTTTTAGTGTCATTTTCGTGTTTATTTTCCCTTATTTTCCCTTTTATTCTCTTATTTTCTTTTTAATAAAGTTTCTAGTTTATTTCTTAGTTTTAGTATGTTTTAATTTAATTTCTTTATTTAATTAATTTCTAGTTTATTTCTTAGTTTTAGTATGTTTTAATTTAATTTCTTTAATTAATTAATTTCTAGTTTATTTTCATATTTTATTTATTTTCGATTTATTTTATTTCGTTCCTTTTCTTTGTTACTTTCATAGTTTTAATTAGTTTTAAGTTTATTTTATTTACTTGTATAATATTATGTCTTTGTTAGTTTTAGTTTTATTTCTCTTATTTGTATTTGAGGCCCAAGAATATGTTTTATACTCTATCACTCCCCCTCACATGAAATGCCCTTTGGGCTTGAAATGTGGATGCAACACATGCCCACCCATACCTGGTGCGAATTAATTCCACTTTGAAGGAGGGGCGGATGAGATTCAAACCCGTGACCTTTGTGTCACGCTGGCTCTGATACCATGATAGAGGACCAACTCAACCAAAAGCTTAAGCTGATGGTTGAGGCCTTGGAATATGTTTTATACTCTATCATAGAGTATAAAACATATTCCTGGGCCTCAACCATCAGCTTAAGCTTTTGGTTGAGTTGGTCCTTTATCATGGTATCAGTTAGCTAGGGTTATCTTTCTCTCTTCCGCTCAACCCTACCTCTGTTAATCCGCCCAACATCTCTCTGTTTTCCGTCATCCTTTCTCTTCTCCGGCAACCTCACGATGTCGGACAAACCTACCTTTCATCCCGCCTTCACTGTCTCCAATATTAAGACTAGCATTCCCATTGTTCTTGAGATGGAGAATGTTCAATATTCAACTTGGGCGGAACTTTTTAAGGTTCACGCATAATCTCACAAAGTACTTGATCATATCATCGCTCTGGCCAAGGGCAAGGAGAAGCCTCCTCCCTCCACGGATGCAGCGCTCGAACTGTGGTCGACTTTGGACGCCACAGTTCTCTCGTGGATATACTCTACCATTTCTAATGATCTCTTGCAAACCATTATTGAACCCGATGCTACGGCTATGGAAGCTTGGAATAGATTGCGTGACATATTTCAAGACAATGAACATTCCCGCGCCGTCGCTCTTGAACATGAGTTTTCTACCATATCCATGGAAGATTTCCCTAACGTATCTTCCTACTGTCAACGTCTCAAGTCCTTGGCCGATCAGTTGAAAAATGTGGGCGCTCCTGTGTCGGATAATAGGATGGTTTTGCAATTAGTCGGAGGCCTTACGAAGGCATATAGTGGTGTTGGGACGTTAATCCGGTAGAGCAACCCACTTCCACCCTTCTATAAAGCTAGGTCGATGCTTACCCTAGAGGAGGCAGGTATGGCCAAGGATGCACCCACGAAGTCGGTAATGATGGTCTCTGAACCATCACAATCTTCTGAAAATTCTAGAGGTTCGAAGGGGAAAAACACTGGTGGTAGGCGCAACACCGGTGGCCGAAGAAATTCTGGTGGCCAGAGTGGCGGTGGACGCGGTGCAGGTGGGGGGAACAAACCTGGAAAGCAGCAGCAGTCCGACAGTCGCGGTTCCACTCACGAGGCAGCAGCTTCGACTTCAAACTCCTCCCCTCAATTTTGGCAGGCTCAATTCGCCATGGGGGTGGATGAATGGGGCTTGGCCCATTCCTCCTTGTCCTTTTCCAAATCAAGGATGGGCCAGGCCGATGCAGCAAAGGGGTTATGCTCCTGGGATTTTGGGTCTGAGGCCACAATCTCAACAACAGACGTATGCGACTTCGCAATTTGGGCAGTCCAACTCATCTCCACCAACTGATCTCGAGGCTGCTATGCACACTATGTCTCTTGCTCAACCGAACCCGTCATGGTACATGGATACTGGTTCAACCTCGCATATGACATCCTCTTTTGGTAATTTCTCGTCTTATTTTAATTTGAGCAATCATCCTAATAATGGCATTGTTGTTGGTAATGGTCAATCTATTCCTATTGTTGGCTATGGTAATTCTAGTTTACCCACTCCTAACCCTCCCCTTTCTCTAAATAAAGTACTCCATGCCCCTAAACTGATAAAAAATCTCATCTCTGTTCGTAAGTTTACTTGTGACAATTATGTGTCTGTCGAATTTGATCCCTTTGGGTTTTCTGTGAAGGATTTGAGGAAGGGGATGCCAATAATGCGATGTAATAGTCAAGGAGATCTTTACCCTCTCACCACTTCTCTCAACAATCAAGCTATTTCTTCCACTTTTGCAGCCATTTCTCCTAAACTTTGGCATGATGGGTTGGGACATCCGGGAGCTCCTATCTTAAATACTCTTAAGAAAAATAATAGCATTGATTGTAGTGGTTGTTCTAGTTCTAGTATTTGTGGTTCTTGTGTTCTTGAAAAACATATTAAATTGCCATTTGTTTCTTCTTTGTTTAGTACTTCTATGCCTTTTGACATTATTCATAGTGATCTTTGGACATCTCCTATTTTGAGCTCTATGGGACATAAGTATTATGTATTGATTTTGGATGATTTTTCTAAATTTTTACGGACTTTTCCGTTAGCTCGAAAATCTGATGTGTTTGATGTGTTCATGATTTTTAAAACACATATCCTCACCAAATTTGAGCGACATATAAAAAATGTTCAATGTGATAATGGTTGGGAGTTTGATAATAATACTTTTTGGGATTTTTGTAAAGTCAATGGGATGTCTTTTCGATTATCTTGTCCTCATACATCTTCTCAAAATGGGAAAGCTGAAAGAAAAATTCGATCCATCAATAATGTCACTCGTACTTTACTTGCTCATGCCTCTCTTCCCCCTTCTTTTTGGCATCATGCATTACAAATGGCAACATATCTCCTTAATATTATTCCAAGCACACTTTTGGGAAATAAATTTCCTCTCGAGGTCCTTTACCACAAGATTCCGTCATATTCTGACTTAAGAGTTTTCGGTTGTTTATGCTATCCCCTTCTACCTTCCACCACCAATAATAAATTACAACCACGGTCCTCTCCTTGTGTGTTTTTGGGTTATCCTCAAAACCATCGTGGCTATAAATGTTTAGATTTGTCTTCTAATAAAATCATAATATGTCGCCATGTTATTTTGGATGAGACGAAATTCCCTTTTGCAAATTTGTATGCCCCTTCTTCTACGGCATATGAATTCCTTGATGATGGCACTAATCCATACATTATCCATCACATGTCTGACCTAACAACTCAGCAGACCCAACCTCTTTCCCCTCCTCTATCACCACAGCCCGTATCCCCTATGGCCCAGCCAAATTAAGCTTAGCCAAACCGGGCTGCTTCACATACGGCCCAGCCGGATTCAGCTCAGTCACCTCCTGCTGGGCTGTCTCCTTCTGGCCCAAATCAGTCCCCTCCCCCTTCTCTTACGCCCACGACTCATCAGCCCAATCTAAACACTGGCCCACCTACGCCACCTCCCATCCGTATTCCTCTCCAACAGCCCAGAATTGTTACAAGGAGTCGTAATGGGATTTTTAAACCCAATCCCAAATACACTTCAAAATTCTTTGCATGCTTTTGTCACGATGCTCTTATTAAAATAAGACGTGGGAGTTGGTGCCCGTCCGCTTGATGTTAATGTTATTCGATCTATGTGGATTTTTACTTATAAGGTGAAATTTAACGGATCTTTTGAGAGGCATAAAGCCCGTCTTGTAGGTGATGGAAAAACACAACAGGTTGGCATTGTCCAAAGCCTGGCAAATTCATCAGCTTGATGTTAAGAATGCTTTTTTGCATGGTGAGCTTGCTGAGATTGTCTATATGCATCAACCTCTTCGTTTCCGTGATAAGAAACATCCTGATCATGTCTGTTTGTTGCGGAAATCTTTATTTGGTCTTAAACAGGCACCCAGGGCTTGGTATAAGCGATTTGCTGATTTTGTAACTTCTATTGGTTTTACTAATAGCAAGAGTGACAATTCTCTTTTTATTTATCGTGACGGATCGAATGTGGCTTTTTTATTGCTACATGTTGATGACATTATTCTTACAGCTTCCTCTAATGCTCTACTTCGTTCTATTATTTCTCTTCTTATCAAGGAATTTGCTATGAAGGACTTGGGTCTTCTAAATTATTTTCTTGGCATTGCTGTGGCAAGGCATAAGGGTGGACTATTTTTGTCACAACGTAAGTATGCTGCGGAAATTATTGAAAGGGCCGGGATGAGTTCGTGCAAATCTTCGGCCACCCCTGTTGAGGCAAAGCCGAAGGTCAGTGCTTCGGGATCCCCTTTTTCAGATCCCACCTTGTACCGTAGCCTTGCTGGGGCGCTACAATATCTTACTTTTACAAGGTCGAATATTTCTTATGTTGTGCAACATGTTTGCTTACATATGCATGATCCGAAAGAAACTCAGATGGCTGATCTAAAACGCATCGTTCGTTATGTCCAAGGTACTCTTGACCATTGTTTGCATCTTTATCCCTCATCCTTTTCTACACTTGTTTCATATACAGGTGCAGATTGGGGTGGGTGCCCCGATACGCGACGGTCCACATCTAGATATTGTGTGTTTTTGGGTGATAATTTGATATCGTGGTCCTCTAAACGACAAGCTACTCTCTCCAAGTCTAGTTGTGAAGCCGAGTACAGAGGTGTGGCTAATGTAGTTTCGGAGTCCTGTTGGCTTCGTAATTTGTTATTAGAGTTGCATTTCCCAATTAAAAAGGCAACCTTGGTTTATTGTGATAATGTGAGTGTTATTTATCTTCCGGGTAATCCAGTGCAACATCAGCGTACTAAGCATATTGAGATGGATATTCTTTTCGTCCGTGAAAAGGTGGCTAGAGGTGAGGTACGCGTTCTTCATGTTCCATCCAGGCACCAAATTGCAGACATCTTTACAAAAGAACTACCTCGGGTGTTATTTAAAGATTCCAGAGATAGTCTCAGTGTCCGTCCTCCTCCCGCTTCGACTAAGGGGGTGTGTTAAGATATATTAGGATTAATATATCTTTTACTCAGTATATATGTATATATTCGGTTTCCTATTTTGTAGCTTAGCATATATTTTGGTGTATAGCTATCCCTTGATTTATGGCTTAAGTTAAGCTTGTAATGTGTATATATTCACAACAATATTAATGGAAATCTCACGGAATATATTTCTATCATGGTTTCAGAGCCAGCGTGACACAAAGGTCACGGGTTCGAATCTCATTCACCCCCACTTTCAAGTGGAATATTAAGCGCAGGGTATGTGGAGGGCCCATGCTACATCCACACTTCTAGCCCAACGGGCTCTCGTGTGAGGGGGCATGATAGAGTATAAAACATATTCCTGGGCCTCAACGATCAGCTTAAACTTTTGGTTGAGTTGGTCCTTTAACACTAACCACCTGAACCACCAACACCCCGCAACATTCCCCCTATTTAATCCACCTCACGAAACCAGCCATGCCTCCCCTGTTCCAATTCAAACAACAACCCTTCACCCACAATCAACCACCAAACTCCAACCCAATTACCAATCACTTTCAGCCACACAACTTAACCAACATCAACCCCTTCACCACCGTCAATAACCACCAACCAACCCGCATTTCAATTGCTCCCTCACAGCCGCAATTGAGGTGCCACCACAATGCACCTCTCCGCGCAACTATTGTAGCACCAGAACCACTGTCAGCCACCTCAAAGCCTGAATGAGAAGCCCACAAATTCACTCCAAATCAGCCCAAATTTTCATACCCTTCAGAGCAGGCGCTCTAAGGTTCGAATCGGCCGCTCCGTTGTGGGTCTTATCTTTGTCAATTCTCACGTGATTTGCACGTGAATGGAGGTGCTCATTAATATCGAACGGTTTGATTTCAAGCTTATTGATTGATGATGATGATGAGCGGTGATGATTGAAGATGAAAATGGTTGGTGATAATTGATGAAGAGGATCAAACGGTGGTGATGATGATTCAAGAGCAGCCAAATTGAAATAGATGAAGATGAGAAGGCTGACGGTTTGGGGGGAAAATCGATTTTATTTTATTTTTTTTTCTATTTTTCCTTTTCTTTTCTTTATTTTATTTTCTTTTCTTTTGGTTCTCTTTTTTTTTTCTTTTATTTAGCTAAGTAAAAATACCCATTTTTTGGGGGAATTAGAAAGGAGGCTTTTTTATTCTATTTTTCTTAATGAGTTTAGGAGAGCTTCTCTCTCTTATGGTTAGATTATTGCTCAATTTTCTTGCAAGATTCAACTTTGCTCAAGTTTAGGTTTCAATCAAGCAAGAATTCAAGTTTTCATCTTTCATTAATCCTTTCTTTAGTAATCTTTTCTCCTTTCCTTTAGTTATATTTATTTGTTTTGTTGTTTTTTATTCTTGTTAATCTTATTGGTTCATCTAGTTGTTATTGATTTCATTGATTTTAATCATGTTTTGTTTTGAGTTTCTTAAGTTTATTTCTAGTTTTGATATTGTGTTTAATCTCCCTTCTCTAGGCTAAACTTTTAGTTAGGGAAAGGGGGTGGAAGATATGATTTGATATTGGATGAATGATGATGGTTGGATTGAACTTATGACATATATTGATGATAGACATGATTTTTATTAGCTTAGGAGTATTGTTGCACTCTATTTGATGTTTTCTAGTTTAAATGCATGAAAATGATTTGAACTAGATTAGGATGACCTCTATTTTAATGATTGCATGAGAATGAGTTATTAAAGTGGAGTTTTTATGGATTGTGCTTCTTTATTGTCTTGATTTGACTGTAACTAATAGGATGCATGAGAATGATCCTTATTAGTGTAGACCTCTTTCATTGCTTTGCCTAGACTATTGCATGAGAATAAATTGTTTAGGTAGAATCTTGTGGTCTTTGGAATATGTTTCATGATAATCACCATTATTCTCCTCTTTCTAATCATATTGGACACCCCCATATCCCTAGCGTCATTTTCTAGTCACTAGCCAATTGAGAAATTTGGGTCTCCAACCCCTTATGGCAAGTTAACATGACATTGAATTTCTCATTGCTTAGGGTCATGTAGGTGTCGAACAATTTGGCTTGCTTCTATATGACACCTTCCAAGAAACTCCTAGAGGAAAATGATTGATCATACAAATTATCACAATGCTCTTGGGTATTCGGAATAAATCCAAGGGGGGAAACTCTTTGAACATTCGATTGGAAATTTCCCCTACTTTGATTGTTCCAATTAGCTCTACATTGATTTTGGCCACTATCGTGATTTTTGTTACCATAACCTTTGTTATAGTCCCCATATCCCTGGCCATGACTTTGGCCATTATAACTATAGTTGTTATAGCTACCACAATTCTCTTAGATTCCATGGTTTCTATGACCGCCATTTTGGTTATAATTATCATAGTTCATTTGGTTGTGATAATTCCTACTTCAAACATTCCTTTAAGCATCAAATCCAGGTCCAACATTGTTATTAGCAACTAAGTTCACATGTTCATTCTCACTCCCAACATATTCATTACAAGGAACATTAGGGCAAATAGAAGCATTATGGTCATTCATTCCACAGAAATCACAAAACTAACATTCTCTAATAATGCAACAAGAAGAAGGAAGAGAGTTAGAGGAAGAAGAATTACCTCTCCCCTTTATTTGGGAGGGAAGAATTGGTGCTTGTGAGGTCGCTCTCTTGAGCTTATACTTGTTAGAAACTACCTCCTTTCTTAAATCCAAAATTTGAGTCGACAAATTGTTTATAGCATTGAGTTTTTCCATTTAGCATCCCATTATACTACTCTTGTTTATCGACTCCTTCTCACCATCTTTCAATTTCATGTAGTTTCTAACTACATCCTCAATAATACCTACAACCTCTTCCTCGGTCTTATTCATGATTGGGCCTCCGACTCTGGCATCTAGACTTGCCCTCCCTTAAGGAATCAAATCGCCATAAAAAATTTGAATGATTAGGTAAGTGGGGATCCCATTGTGAGGACACTCACGTTGATGCTCTTTGTATCTCTTCCACACTTCGTAAAGGCTTTCACTAGATTTTTGCTTCAAACCTTGAATTAAAGCTTTTGCCTCCGCTGTTTTCTTTTGAGGGAAGAAACGAGAAAGTAATTCCTTGGTGACTTCATCCCAAGTTCTCAAAGAATTAGGCTTCACTTCCTTATTTATCCACTCTTAAGCTCTTCCAATTAGAGAAAAAGGAAATAGCTTAAGCCTTATGAATTCTTGAGCAACCCCGTTCACCTTAATTGTGTTGCAATATTTCTCAAATTCCTTAAGATGATTTAGGGGGCTCTCATGTACTCCTCCACTATATTGCCGCCTTTCAATCAAAGTTATCATTGCCAGTTTTATTTCAAAGTCACTATCCGGGATTAATAATGGAGCAATACCTCTATCATACTTGTACACACCCGGAGTACCCAATTCCTTCAATGTAACCCTTGGGATATCTCCCATGTTAACTTGCCCACATAAACTCAAAGGAAATATTAGTAACGTAACACGGCTACAAATGTAATCAAATGAGAAAAATCTTTTTGTATTTTCAAATTTTAGTCAAATAGACTCAACAACAATAGCAAACATCTACGCCATTCCCCGGCAACAGCGCCATTTTTGATCTAAGGTGAGACTAGGTCGTTTAAAACTAATCTACCCTTGGTCAAAACAAAATTTGTAATCTCTCAACACACCCCTATACCAAGCATAGAGTAAGTCGAGGGTCGAACCACTAGGAATGGAGGTGAATGATAAAGTCAAAGCTAAGCTATTTCGAAGCAATGAAGTGAGGTGTGTCTATTCTACCAATCAAACAATTTAAATGAAATCAAATTTATTAAGCTCTACGGTATGGATCCACATAAACTCGTAATCAATTTAACTAATTGGGATTGGAGATGACTAAGTTAAGTTTTGCGAGGAAAAATCAATTAAGCAATCAAGTGAGTATGGTAGGCTAATTTCCTAGTGGTCAAACTAGCGCCAACTACGAGAGACTCTAGCTAGGAAACTTGCAAACATACCCAATCGACAAATGTAAGCCACAAATCAATTTTTCCTTATCAATGTGAACTTACAATGCAATCTAGTGTGAGAAACTAGGTTGATCACTCCTAAATTAAACACACACATGCAGATAATCAATCAACCAATTTAATCACAACCTCTACTCCATCAATTTACCCCAATTAGCATAAATTCATTACTCATATACGCTTCACCGTTTTCCTAGCAAGAAAACTACTAACTATTCATGGAAATAAATATCAAAACTACTTCCTTTTTGTGTCTTATTTTCGTAAGTACTTTCGTCATTGAGTCAACAATTGAGATAACATAGGATGAATTAATCCTAGCACCTTGAGATATAGTATTAAACAACATCTGACTAAGCTCATTCAACATGCACCATAAAAACTACTTCCTTTCTGTGTCTTTCTTTTTCGGGAGAAAGTCGGTACCCTCCATAAAAAATAACGGAATTCTTTTTGCTTTTTTTGCATTTTTCGAGTCGTACGATTACACTATAATGCACACATGAGTTATGTACGTTAAGTCATGTCGTGTCATATCATCTTGAATTGAGTCTAACATATGTGTCGCATATGTTAAAGACACATTAAGTCTTAATTGAGCCTTAGGACATTCCTAAGATAATTACAGAGATGAGCAAAGTCCTATAGTCAAAAATATAAATACAGTACATCCAAGCAAGCAAGAACATTCCCAGAATTTTTTTAAAAAAAACGTGAATATGACACATGAGATTCTTCCAAGATGAGAGGAATTTCAGCAAAATTACATTAATCAGTAAATTAGAGATGAAGATCTTTAATTTACAAAAGATTTGAGCGGATTTAGTTGAAAGGAAATGACCAAGTTCAAAATTCGGAGCGAGACCGAGCAGCGAATAGCACCAGCAAGAGCAAAATAGGGAAGACCCGACTCCAGCGCCAGATGACAAGGCTGTCTCTTGGCGACAGAAGTAAAGCGCGGCGACAAATATTTTTAGCAAGCGCTGGTGCTGCAACATAATGTGTGACCCCCATATTAGATTATGCGGACATAGTGCAGCAATTTTCGGGTTCCTTGGTACGCCAGTTATCCCCTATAAGCAACTTGACATGATTAAGTAGTCGACTTGATTACAATCTCAATAAGTGATCGACCTGACAAAAGATCGTCTCACTTAGCTTAAAACGCCTAAGAATTGGCTCATCGCAAGCACCGAAGCATTGGTTCACAAAGAATTCCTAGGATGGGAGATTTCCACAAATCAATTTGAAGCCTTTAAGAATTTTAGATATGGTTCTTGTGAAGGATTTTCAAAAGATGGAAGGGTCGATTTGAAGATTCAAGATGAAGAAGTCTTCAACAGGGGGACGCTAAGATTAAAGGGTCTCTCGCTTAGATTTGAGAAGATAGCACAAGATGGGCAGTCTTCGACAACGTTCGCAAAGATTGTTGAGGTTGTCACCTAGATTTGAGAAGATAGCACAAGATGGGCAATCTTTGACAACGTTCGCTAAGATTGAGGAGGTTGTCACTTAGATTTGACAAGATAGCACGATATGGGAAGTCTTCGAAAACGTTCGCTAAGATTATGGAGGTCGTCACCAAGATTTGAGAAGATAGCACGAGATGGGCGGTCTTCGACAGCATTTGCTAAGATTGTGGAGGTTGTCACCAAGATTTGAGAAGAGCAGTTCGTGATGAGGCGGTCTTCGACTGCTTTTGCTATGATTGGGAAGGTTGTCACTATGATTCAAGAAAAAAGCTCGAGATGTACCAACATTGATCGACGGCGTTCCCAAGCTTGTGGAGAGTTGTCACCAATAACCGAAGATCGTTATGGTCTTCGATGAAGTTCCCTAGGATGTGGAGAGTTGTCACAAAACTGAAGATGGCTACAAGTAATGTTATCTTCGACTATGTTACCTAGGATGTGGAGGATTGTAAAAAAACTAGAGATGGCTACAAGCAAATTATCTTCGATCGTGTTCCCTAAGATGTGGAAGATGGTCACAAGCGGTAGAGGATGACAACAAGAAGAGTTATCTTCGATCATGTTCCCTAAGATGTGGAAGATGGTCACAAGCGGCGAAGGATGACTACAAGCAGAGTCATCTTTGATAAAATAGGAGGAAACTACAAGCAGAGCGGTCTTCAGCAAATGCAACAAAAAATCGATTACTCTAGAGACGTGTGCTCGACAGTGCAAGATACGCGTTTCTTATCTCTTTTATCTGCTTAACTAACGCTAGTTTGCAGGTATCGGCGTTATAAGAATGATTTAGGATCGTAGAACATTCTGAATCATTCTCCGTTCGTATCGCTACTTTAAATTTTGTTTTTGAAACATGAGTTTCTCCAAACTCAGTCAAAGTAGGGGCTTCTATAGACACCCATTTGTGTCTCCCAAAAACCAAACCCAGTGATGAATACCTTTCGCGTCGAATCATAATCGAATGAAGTGAAAGTGTGAAAAGTCTAGTGTTGCGGTTAGATTTATAAAAAAAATCTCTCTTTTTGTTCTAAAAAACTGCTCTATTTTATGAAAATAGCTAGTCCAGTTCAGTTTTGTCCATGACAAGGATATAATAATGGTGTAGTTGGATGGGGTTTGAAAAGAGATTTCAACAATATATTATAAGCCAAATTCCGATGAATAATGAGGAAGTTTGGCCAAAATACTAAACTGGGCTCGGTTTGGTTATTATATGCGGCCCAATGATCTAGAGGAGGGCCTATTATTAATTATCATTCCTAAAGCTATTAGGATTGATTATAGTCTTCTAGATTCATCTAGAAGGTTCTTTTTTATCCTCGTAGGATTAGGATTGATAATTATGTTTTAGAGTTTTACTTGGAATAAAATTAATGTTTTTATAAAAATATGATTTTACCCTTAAACACTGATTCTACGACTCAAAAGTTGATTTCGTGTGGAAAACATGTAAAATTCCATTGCATCACCAAGTTCGTCGCCTGGCGACGAGCTTTGTCGTTGGAGACAGGATGTGTTTTATTCCTTTTCGAACTCTAACTCTTTTCTATCAATTCCGGACTATTTTTCTTATAAATAGGATCCTTGGACCCCCTTTTTCAATAATCAACTCTCATTAATTCCAACCACAATTCTCTAATTCTTTTGCCTCTCTAAGCTAAAGCTTATTCTCTCTCCCTCTTTCTAGCCTAGCCTTTAACAAACACAATTTCGCATTCATTAGCACTAGAAACACCTAGCCATGTTCAAAGTTGCCTTCACCCTAGACGTGAAAGGTTTGATATTTCTGAGAGTTTGGTCCCAAATATCTATTTCAATTATTTAATTTAATTATTGTTTTGGTTTATTATTTTCCTTGAAATTACTAACGCGTGTATTTTGTCATTAGAAAGAGGTACGAGAAATCGAATTAAGTAATTTAATTGTTTTATTGATATTATGATATACAAATCATGCTTAGATTGTTATTTTGATTCCTAGTATCATGTTAGGATGTGTTTTATCGGTTCCTAGGTATCATGTTTAGGGTATTAATTACGTTTCTAATATCAATTATAATTTCTAGGATGCTTCCTATTTTCTTTCCTAATATCTTGTTAGTACCGTGTTAAGCTAAAGCTTTGATCTGTGATGTTTGGTGACATGCTAGGATTTGTTATTAATCTTGTTAGTATCATGCCTAGGATCTTGCTAATAAGGTTATTCTTTAACATGATTATTTTAATTATGATTGTTATTTCAATTATGATTATTATTATGATGATTATTATGTTGCTTGATATGTTATTATTGTTATTGCTTGATCATGCCTTTTATGCTTGTTTAAAGGGAATTCGTACTTGTAATCACACTTAATAAGATAATTAATAATCTTGTTTAGGTTAATTTGATTATAATTTAAGTGATCGCCAATAATAGTTTTGTTTGTGCATTAATATTCAACCAATATAGATTAAACGGGTTTAGGGTAAACCTATTGATTGTATGTTAGTCAGAAAGTGCACATGAATACGAGAAGAATAAAGTAGAGGCCTATTTTTAGGGTAGATTCAATCTCTTCTAGGTTGGATTTGTACCTTAATTCCCAAACTTCTAGTAATGGTTCTGATCCAGACCTATTGGATTTAATGGTCTCCTGGATCATTAAGAGGTGTAACCTTCACCTTGTGAACGGTTTACAAGTTCCTAAAACTTGTTGGCGACTCTTTTAATCTAGCTTCCTTCCCTTTGGATGTCACCATGCTTAAGTGTATGATCACAGTGGGGCTCAAGTGTGGGATGGCTTGAAATATTCCCTACACCTACCAATATGTTTATAAAATCTCAAGAATAAGTTTGGTTAACTATGAAGTTTTATTCAAAATTATATTGCATTTGTAGTTAAATGCTGCAAGAGATTGTTGTTTAAATCACCAACTTGGCATCCTAGGTTCCTATCAAATTGTCATTGGGGTTACCAATTATAATGAAGTTCATTACCTGCGATTATCATACCTTCAATAATTAGCATGGGTTGTTTATAATATACTTCATATTATTGTACTGTATTGGTGTTGGGTTTGTTATCCAACACCAATCTTTGTAGACTTTGGTTGGTTGATTGTTTGTAATTGTTTATACGTTTATAATGGAATGAAGCAATGGAAACCTCATTTCATGGTTGACAAAAATAGTCATTATTGATGGAAAATCATCATGCTTCTTTTCCCTTGGTTATTCATATTTTGATTATTTTCCCCCCAATTATCAAGATTTGTCATTTTTTTGTTCTGTCACTGATATACCTTAAGTTGATTTCTTACTCTTGTTTATATGCTCAATTTCTATTCACTAATTCTTGGTTATGCATGCTTAGTTCAGATGTAGTGCTTGACATCAATGTTAACTGGCTTGTCTTTGAATCTATGATCTTGCTTCCATCTGCCTCCAGTTGTCCTACACTACACTCTTACCTCTTTCATCAACATTTCTTAGGTGAAAGCTTATGTTGTTCCTGGCTCAGGAGAGAAGGCAAAAGATCCAATATTTGAGTTGACAATGGGCAATAGTTCTCAAGCTTCTGATGACGTGTTTAGGTGAATTCCTCATAACATTTGGTATTAATATCATAAATTTATGGCCACGATAATCATTTTTGTGCATTGGTAGCCTAGCTTCACTTTATACATAAATTGAAGAGTGATTAATTGCAGGGTTTACCCATATATGTATTGTTTTGTACAATGATAGATGGTTTTGTGTTGAAAGTGGAAGTACTGATAAACCTCCAGTCATGCTCATTCATTAATGACTCATACCAATTGTTTCTTGTCATCACAGGTGTATCGTATTAGTTTACTCTTCCTTTTTTGCAATTATTTCTTAATGAGTGTTGAACCGCTGATGTATGTTTCAAAGTGTAATACTTTCAAACATTAATGACTCATACCAATTGTTTCTTGTTCATACTTGCTACCTCGATCTTTGAATAATCTTACAAGTCACAGTTAGCATTGATTTAACTAGATTCAGATGGTATGCTAAAATGATTTCACAACACAACACTCGAAATATGATAGCATTTGATGCAGCTACATTTTATCTTAGGCAAGGATTCATTCTTGTAATCTGAATCATCATATCTAATTAAGTGCATGATTCCAACAGGCTGACTCATATTGCAAAGTTCTTCCAATACTTTCCAAGGAATACCATGTCATTGCTTTTTATTGTCTAGGTAATATGTTTTCTATCATGAACCATTAACACTTTCAACTTTTCTATCCTGTGGTAATATGTGATATGCAGATCCCCTTTTGGTATAGTAATATTTATCACAAGTTTATTAGATATTTTGAGGTAAAGGAGAATAATAAATTTGTGTTGCTATTCCACTCCCTTGCAGGATTTGGATTTTCAGATAAGCCACAACTTGAATATGGTTTTGATTACATAATGCAAAAGTGATTTCATCTTACCAAATTAATTGGTGGATCAAAGCAATTGTATGCAATGTTTCTTGGGTATTATTAGCATAACAAATAAATTAATTTAGGAAAAATTGTCAAAAATAATACAAACTTTCACTCATCCTCTAAAAACAAATCGAATTTCAATTTTTTCTAAATAATACAAACTTTAGAGGGTATCCGTTTTAAACAAGTTATGACCAGTTAGTGACTTGTTTAATAGGTACATGAGACACTTGTCATTATTTTATTGGTTTGATAATTTAATTTACTTTTTTTTATTGAATGTTTTTATTTTTTAATAGATTTGAACTTTATTATTAGTATTATTATAAAAAAACACTCCCCACCAGCCGCCCCTTCCGATCCCCTCCCTGCCCATCCCCTTTCCTAGCGGCTCCCGGTCCTCCGGCGATCTTCTATAGGTGCCTCAACCCCTTCCTTTGCGCCGTCTACCCCATTTCAAGCATTCCCATCTCTCTCCCTCACTTTTGCGACTCATACCCACCAAAAAACGAACCCAAGAGACCCCCCTCTCGTAGTCCCGCCCTACGAAAACCCTAAATATCCACAATGTAGTGCTATTAAATCAAGCAGACCAGCACTACTACCAACCTGAAGCAAATCAATATAACAATAACTCTCAACCAACCCATAAATCATAGTATTCCACAAAATTGTATCTCTGCTATTTATTTCATCAAACACCTTATATGCATACCCAATCTTGGATAAATTAAGATACAATCCAACAACAACAGATTATAAGCATGGTTAATGGATCTAATGTCGCAGAGTTTTTGAGTGAGCTTAGTGATTGTCATAAAGTCGGTGTTAAAAGCGTTGAGAATGATTTGAGCGTGGATTTGTTTGAGTTTGTGAGTGTTGTTTATTTTGAGATGAGGTTGAGGGATGAGGAGGGTTGGGGATGTCAGAATAAAGGTCGGTCGCGCAGGGGAGGGGATTAAGGCGCCGGCCATGGATCGCCGGAGAGAAAGACGCCACTGAGGAAGGGGATGGATACGGAGTGGTGGCTGCTAGCGGTGGGGAGGATTGATGAGTGATTTTTATTTTATAATTGTTAAGTTTAAGTGTTAATTATGAGTTAATTAAATTACTTAAATTAATTTATTATAAAAAAAATTTACCGGTCGTTTAGGTTGTAGGTAAAATGTCTTGTTTAAAACGGATACCCTCCAAAGTTTGTATTATTTAGAAAAAAAAATCGAAAGTTTAACTTGTTTTTAGCGAACAGGTGAAAGTTTGCATTATTTTTTGACAATTTTCCATTAAATTATGAACATCACATTGTTAATATATGGTGCTATTACAAAATATACTACATCCTTGAAAACTCTAATTGATGATCTGTTTCCGAATAAGGTTTCCCTTGTTGTACATGTACTTATTCTCTTCTTTTACAGTTTCGATTTAATTGATTTCTGCAATGACATTCAATGGGTTGTTTACTGCGGGGATACTTCTTGCCAGTGGTTGTGAAATATGATTTTTATCATCAGGATAAAGTCTATGATGTCATCCTAATTAATCCACCTGTATATTTCTCAAATTTTTTCTATTGTTAAAAAAAAAAAAAAAAAAAAAAAAAAAAAAAAAAAACTTGTGTCAAGCTGAAACTTTTGAGAGAATGGTGTGTTTGTTTCCAAACTCTAACTGATGCTCGAATAAGTAAATAGGATTCTACTGCTACTAAATATGTTCTAGATTCATGTTTAAATATATAAAGTATTTTCTTACATTCCAAGTAAAAGTTTGACATTCTTCCTATCTCTTAATCTACTAAAGATAACTTCAAAGCATGTTAATTTGCCATCGTCATTGTCCATATTCAGCAACTTTCTGCTGGGGGAGATTTTTTCTCAGGTACAAAGTTAGCTAGTTGGCTTTTCTTTATTTTTGGATTTGCTTTAAATGTTCATGTTAAACGACTACTTTAGCCTGGCCAGCAAGTATATGTCACGATGATGGTGCAATTTTTTTTTTCCTGCTCATCTAGGATCCTCTCAGAGCAAGTGACAAAGCATTGACTAGTTTTGGTCCATACAAAATAAAGGAAGATTATGCTATGGTTTATAGAAGCCCCTATCCCAGATCAGGATCCTCTGGTTTTGCACTCAATGCAGTCAGCAAATATATGAAAAAGCAGTTAAAGGTTAAAGTTATTTTTGCTGAATTTCTTTGGTGTCTGAAAAAGGGAGAAGATGATTAGAGAGAAATTTTTGCACACTCATGTAGTGTAGTGTTACATGAAAGGATTATGTTCAGAGTCAAGAAAGAAACTCAAGAATGAAAACTAGAAAGTCCGCACAACTGTTTGCTGGCGTCAAAGGGATCGATGGCTAAACTATGATGGTGTCAAAGATTTCTACAAAGAGTGTTATCACAAATTGGTTGAACTCCATATTTTATTGACTCTCTTCCTACTTAGACATGCCTGTAATTGTGTTCATTAGCTTGAAACGTTGAACGTTGTGATTAGCAATCTTTTCCTCTCCTTTTCATGCAGGGCATCATTTACAGGAAGACAGTGGTGAAGAGCTTGGGAATATTGTTGTTGGGCTGCTTAGTAAATAGAAACGTATATAGTACTTGCATCTTATTGAAGGTTTAACATGCAATTCTTGATGATCAAGAGAAATAGTGCTTGCTAAAACAATGTAATGTAGTAATTTCTATGACAAGCAGAAATGTTTTTTACTCCTTAGTACGTAAAATGATTGGATGATTTAGCTCAATCTTTCTACTTAATATAATGATAAGAATTTCCAATCCTTATTTATGTTTAATAGCTAGGAAACTATAATTTCACATAAAATTTGTAGGAGGCGGGGCTACAAAATAGGGTTATGAGCATGTTATCTTCATTGGTTTGTTTGCTTCCTTCCTGATGCTAAGATTGCTAAATGTTTCTGGAATATTATTCATTTTCATCAGAATAAAAAATGATCAAAGATTTACTACAAGAGTAAAATTAAGAAGAATGTAAGAAGGATATTGAAAAAAAAAAGCTCATATATAGTACTATATTCGGTCAGGATAAATTACAAAGTATGAATGGTATTACAACTTTAAATATTTTTCCTTGTATAGGTAAGGAAAGAAAAAATTATCAAACAAAACCTCAATCTACTTGTCTTACATATATGCAGTAGTAGGATAAGCTATCTGGAAAACTAACTAATGCTCATCATAGGATGTGTGTTACTCTTACATCTATTACATCATCTTCACATAATTTAATCAAAAGAATAAGATTGTTGTGATCAAAGACATGAATCAGCAAATTTCCTTCATAATTTGCTGAAATGGATCTGTCCAGCAACCGTCATCTTTGACTACTTTCTTCCATCTATTCTTGAATTTCTTTAGATCTGTAAGTGACTGTTTTCGCACTTGCAGAAGAATGGTTTCAAATTAACCATCATCTTAATTGAAACAATCTAACTAAAAGTACACCAAACAAACTTAGAAATATTCTTGCAGGTTCTTGTTCATGTCTTCCTTAGGAGCATCTATCTTAGATTCATTTAATAACACACTTTCAAGGGGATTATTGGTATGTAGTATTCAAAGGGGAGAGAAAATTCATTGAACACATTATCAAGAAAATCAACTCTAAAACAATCACCACTTGAAGAAGGTTGTTGTATGACACTATTCAAATTAAATTTAATTGAGTCCTTGTCAATTTTTAAGGTCATCTTACCCTCCTTCACATCAATTATTGCTCTAGAAGTAGCTAGGAGTGGTCTACCAAAAACTATAGGAATCCTCTCATCCTCATCCATCTCTAGCACATAAAAGTCCACTAGAACGTGAACTTTCCAACCTTAAGGGGAATGTCCTCAATTTTACCCATGTGGAACTTAGTAGAACGGTCCACTAGTTCGAAAGTTACATTTGTAGGAGAGAGGGTTCCTACACTAAGATTTTGGAAGATGAATTAGGGTATAAGACTTACACTTTCTCTTAAATCAGAAAATGTTTTATCAAACTCAACACCATTAATGGAACAAGTAATGGAGAAACTACCCGGATCATTTAACTTGGTAGAAAGTTTGTTGAAAAGGATTGCACTACAATTGGCGGTTAGGTTCACAGTTTCACACTCAATTCTCCCACTCAAAAGGTCTTTCTAGAATTTATTGTAGTGGGGCATTTGTTTCATAGCATCAACAAAAGAAAGGGAAACATGCAAATTCTTAACGACATCAAAAAACTTCCCAAATTGAGCATCAAGCTTAGCTCTCACAAATCGTCGTGGAAAGAGTAGCTTTTCCTCTCTAAGCTGGCGATTTAGGGGCAAGGGGGTAACTTCTTTCTCCCTTGGTTCCTCAACAACATCCCTTTCTTATCACCACCCAATGACTCATTGGCTTTCTCAATCTCATCTTCTAGCTTTACTCCTTCATGAGATTTCTCCTCAACAAAAGGGTCACTCCACACTAATTTTCCACTCCTAGTTGTCACAACATACATAATTTTAGGGTTGAATCCTTGACTTGGAAGGGTAGAAGAATAATAAGGGGATGAATTAGATGCAAGTTGAGCAATTTGAGTTTCAAGCATTTTTATGTGAGCATTGGTTTGCTTTTGGTCCTCTTCATGTCTCTTTTGATCCTCTTTCACGCAATTTTACTAAGGCATCTAGTTTATCCATCATGGGATCATTTGGAGCAGCCTCAAGTTAAAGAGGTTGTTAAGGTAGGGAAAGCTAAAGTTGATGGAAACTGGAGGCTTATTAGTTTTGGCATAATTAGAGGCATATTGACCCCTATTGTCCCCGGTGCCTTGGTTAGGAACATTTCTTTGTTGAGTGTTTCTCATGTTACTTTGATCACCAAAATTTTGATTTTGATGGCCATAGTATCGGGAGTCGGCTTGTTAATTTTTATTACCATACCCTCTTTGGTTAGAGTGCCCTCTTCCATTGAAGTGAAAGTGCCTCCCCCACCATGGTATTGGTTATCATAACCACCGCCACTTTTTTTCCAACCATGGTTTCCACTTTTATTCCAATTCCCCGTTTGATTGGAGTTCGGCCTCATATTCCCCATTCTAGGAGTAAAGTTCTTAGTATTAACTAGGGGTGAGCAAACCGGGTACCCGGTAAAATAAAATTTTAGGACCCAGACTCGGAATTGGTTAGAACCGGGTCCTAAAATTCGGAACCGGAACCGGAATTGGTTCAACCGGGTCCTAAAATTTAGGACTTGGAATTGGAACCACCGGGTACCGATTCCGGTTCTGGGTACTCACTTATGTAAATAATTATTAAAATATAATATAAATTATGATACTTATATAAGTTTATTTTCATTTTTAGCGTTTAACACTTGTATTTATATGTACATTAAGATATTTTATTTATGTTAGGCATTAAAAATAATTTTTTATTTTACTAACTAGATACATTTAACATAATTTTATTTTAAAAAACTTATTTAGTGTAGCATAAGCTAGTTAACCGGGTACCTAACCGGTTCTGGGTCCAAATAATGAAGAATTGGAATTGGAATTAGTTGCAACCGGTTCTTTAATTTATTACCCGGAATTGGAACCTCCGGGTCCAATTCCGGCTACGGACCCACCGGTTCCTAACCGGTTACAATTCCGATTTCGGGTACCCGGAATTGTTGCTCACCCCTAGTATTAACATCTTCCACATTTTCATCATATTATTAGGGAGGGGGTTGAATTTCACAAGAATATACACATTGAGAGGTGTCATGATCATAGGTACCACAATTAACATAAAAAAACATCCTTAAGGCATTGAATTGTAAGAAGAAGGGGAGGATGTGTTCATACCATTGTTTCCCTTGGTTGAAGGGGAGGCGTTACCTTGAGGATTGGATTTCTCCTTCATTAGCTCATCCATTTGCTTTGCAGTTTTGGATATTTGGGTAGAGAGGCTGTTAATTGCGTTGGCTTGCTCTAATGTATAGACCCTGCCCTTGCTAGATGTATCATCTCTATCACCTTCGTACCAATCTTCGTAATGCTTTGCAACCTCCTCTATGATATGTTCCACTTCATCTTCTCCTTTGTTCATGATTGGACCACCGGCTCCGGCATCTAAGCTTGTTCTTCCTTGAGGTGTGAGACCACCATAGAAAGTGTGAATGAGTTGATACTTGGGTATTCCATGATGGGGACATTGGCGTTGGAGTTTTTTTTAACGTTCCCAAGCCGTAATTAAGGACTCACCACCTTTTTGACGAAAGCCTTGAGTCAAAAATTGAGCTTTTGCGGTCTTTCTATGATTACAGAACCTCCTCAAGAATGTCGAAGTGACTTGGTCCCAAGTTGTGAGAGAGTTTGGGGATACCTCCTTCTCTAGCCATTCTAAATCTTTCCCTATTAGAGAAAATAGAAACATCTTGAGTCGAATGATTTATTGAGTTACTCCATTGTCTTTTATTGTATCACAATATTTCTCGAACTCTTTTAGATTTTCATGAGGACTCTCATACTTTCCACACGAGAATTATTTCCGCTCTATCAAGGCGATCAAATTGGTCTTGATTTCAAAATAATTAGCTTGATTATTAGAAGTTAGGATTCCACTTTGCACCCTAAAGGCTTCAAGAGCCCTAAGACAACCCAAAGGTGTATTTTCTCCCATTTTAGGGGGTTGAACACCCTCAAAGTCAAAGGTTGAAAAAGGGTTGATTTTCGAACTTGATGAAGAATTAGGACTACCTATTTCTTTACTTGAGGGTGATGAAGGTGGAGTATCTTCTTCTTCTCTCACTCTTTCTCTTGTAGGATTATGGGAGTTTCTACTGGTTGCTCTCGCTTCTGTTCTTAGCAAGGACAAAGACCTCTTGTGCTTGGGATCAATGGGGACAAAAGACCTTGAGCGGGTTCATTCTCTATTCATTCAACAAAACTAAGAAGAAAGTTAGCATTGACAAGTAACAAGAGTAATAAAAACTAACAAATAAAATGTAACACCCTAGAAATTCCCCCCTTTAAAATACCTGTTTTGTCTTTTTAAAACTCAAAATAGGAAAATCTAAGACAATACCTCCACCGTGAAATCGGCTAAGGCAACTATCAAATATACATAACGCAAGACTACATTTTAAAGACCATTCAAAACAATTCAACTTAAAAAGGTCAACCAAACGAAAGTAAAGTCAAACCAAAGTAAAATAAAGTCCACCTACAACTTGGAACCATTGTACGCCCATAAAAAAAACCGAACCAATTCAAAACCTTTGCGTTAGTTTCATAAACATAATATAATAAAATAATTAAAGCAATAAACATATCATAAAATTATGGAAACTAACATGATTCGCTCTTCACTCATGCCCACCATGAATATGCTTCACCACCTGAAAATCTTTTCTCTACTTGTTTCCACTACTCTCCATAAAAAATGGGTCATCATAGGGCCAAGGTAAAGACAAGGCCAACAAACACATAAACACACAATCAGCAAAGCTGAGTACATAAGCGTAATTAAACACACACTAACATGCTTTCACCTATCAACACACAACTTACCTCGTAGCACCTGTTTTTCAAGCACAAAAATACAACATGACTTATTAATTAAGAAACTAATTTGATTTATTTGGAATTGATTATGCATCGAACGGGTTTCCCCCTAACCTATCTTAGTCAAAGGGTTCTAACACGGGGGCTAACCCTGCCTGTATAAAATAACAACTTGTAAGTGGCGGAATTACTATGCTTAATAATAAAAGGAAAATACAGTGTATTGTACTCCTAGTAGAAGTTATGGTTAAATATAAAATCTCATAACTCTCCCCATATGTGCATACGCAAGGTATATACGTTCCAAGAGTTTTGGTGTGTAATCTCTCTCACTTTACGTTATTTACATATTACCAAACTTGGTGATGACTCTCAAACCATAACAAAATCAAACATTATAATTATCCAAACAATTAAACATTTCAATTTAATTATTGAAAAATTAGTGACCGCATAATATTTAATGTTGAACCCTTTTTAAATCTACCTCGCTGTCGGTGTGAAAGACACCTTAAACGCATAATGCACCACAATTCTTATCCCTCGGTGTTAGAAACACCTTAAGTGCACTAAGACACCAACATGTAATTTATTCCTCGTTGTAGACACCCATTGTCGTCTCCCCAAAACCAAACCCAACGATGAGTACCTTTCATGTCGAATCATAATCGAATGAAGTGAATGTGTGGAAAGTCTAGTGTTGCGGTTAGCTTTTAATTCTTTTCTTTCTCTCTGTTTTTAAAAACCTATTTTAAAAAAAAAGTCAATCCAGTATGGTTTGGTCCATGGCAAGGGTCCAATAATATTGTAGTTGGGTTAGGTTCAAAAAGAGCTTTCCAACGATATATTATAAGCCCAATTCCGATGAATAATGAGGAAGTTATGGCCAAATTACTAAACTAGGCCAGGTTTGATATTTATGTGCGGTCCAATGATCTAGAGGAGGACCTATTATTGATTTATAAGTCCTAATGCAATTAGTATTGATTATAGTTTTCTAGGTTCTTCTAGAAGGTTCTTTTCATTACTAATTTAATTAGCATTGATAAATTGACTTTAGTTGACTTTTAAGAGTTTTAATCACAATAAAAGAAGTGTTTTTAAGGAAAACACATTTTTACCCTCTCGTACGATTAAATTTTATCAAAATAAGAAAACGCATGGAAATTTTTATCCAGCGTCTGAAGACAGACCTGGCGTTTGGCGCTGCACTCCAGCGTTTGGCGACAGGCGCGTGTTTGGCGCAGCAATCGTGTTTTATTCTTTTCAAAACTCTGATTCTTTTTTTATCAAATCCGGCTGATTTTTTCAATAAATAGCCTCCTAAAACCTCCATTTTCAATCACCAACAATCATCAACAATCACTAACTCATATCAAGAAATTCTTGATATTCTCTCTCTGTTTTTCTAAACTACCCTTTTTACAAACAAAATTTCGCATTCACATGATCTAGACATGCCTAGCCAAGTTCAAAGTTGCCTCCGCCCTAGACGTGAAAGGTTTTAATTTTTGAGGGTTTGGTCCCAAATCTCTATTTCAATTATTTAATTTAATTGTTTGTTTATTATTTTCCTTGAATTTACTAACGTATGTATTTTGTTATTAGAAAGAGATACGAGGCATCCAAGTAAGTGCTTTAATTGTTTGCATTGTTATTATGATATGGAAATCATGTCTAGGTTGTTATTAGGATTCCCAGTGTCATGTTAGGATGTTTTGACCTTCTTAATATCATGTTTATGGTAACAACTATAATTTTTATTATCAAATATGACAATTGTGATTCCTGCGATGTCTCTTATTTTCTTTCTTAATAGCATGTTAGTACCATATTAGGGCTAAAACTTTGATTTTTGATGTTTAGTAACATGCTAGGGTTTGTTATTAATCTTGTTAGTATCATGCCTAGGATCTTGCTATTATTATGCTTTATTTTTAACATGATCATGATTGTTATTATGATTATAATTGTTATAATTTAATTTGATTATGATGTTACTTGATATAAATTTATTGTTATTGCTTGATCACGCCTTTTATGCATGTTTAAAGGAAATTGGTACTTGTAATCACGCTTAATAAGATAATTGATAATCTTGTTTAGGGTTAATTTTATTATAATGCAAGTGATCGCCAATAATAGATTTATTTGTGCATTAATATTCAACCAACATAGTTAAAACAGGTTTAGGTTAAACCTATTGATTGCATGTTCATCAGAAAGCGCACATGAATACGAGAAGAATAAAGTAGAGGCCTATTATTAGGGCAGGTTCAATCTCTTTTAGATTGGATTTTTACCTTCATCCCCGAACTACCAGTCATGGTCCCTGACCTATTGGAGTTGACGATCTCCTGGATCGTTAAGGGGTATAACCTTCACCTCTTGAACGGTTTATAAGTTCCTAAAACTTGTTGGCGACTCTTTTGCTCTAGCTTCTTTCCCTTTGGACGCCACCATGCTTAAGTGTATGATCACAGTGGGGGTTCAAGTTTGGGGTAATGCTTGAAATATTCCCTACAGTTTTTTGGCGAATCCGCTAGGAGGATTTCTATTTTAATTCCTAAAATTTATTTTGTCAATGATTTAGAATGAGTAGATGAGACCCGAAAAGTTCTAAGTATTTCATGTGCGTAATTTTGATTAACATTATTGTCTTATGCATAAAAAAGATCTCATTGGAAAAACCATCCCTAATGAGTTAGAACATAGGATTTTTACACCTAGGAATATTGAGGAATATCTTTCACAACTAGGTTCAAAATAATGCTGCGCAAAACTGGAAAATTTTATCGAGCATAGAAAGCTCCTAAGGAATGTAGGAATTGGCGTCTAGAAAACAGAGTCAGCCGCCGATGATATGACTCTATCGCCAGGCGACAGAGCCATATTGCAACGACATCCTCTGTTCGGTGGCGCCAAGTTCTTCTAATACCGAGCCAGAAATATGCGTTCTAATTTTAACCAGTTTTAGCACTATTTGCTCGATTCTACTTCCTGATTTAGTTTTTCTCACTTTTCTGAAACCCATATGTGTTCTACATATGGACATAACCCTTTGGGATTCCATGCTCTATCTACCTGATTGAACGCTTTGTGCAACAAAGGGTACATCCGAGAATGTTGAATTCACCAAACCAAGGAAGCGAGTTTTTTAACTCGCGGTGTCCCATCCTTTCGCGCCAAACCTTCAAAAGGTAAGGCTTCCGCGCGGTGCATCAGGATAAGTAACCATGGACCCTCTTTAACTAACCCATATCTCGAACTCATTGTTAGGTTGCAAACTCATTGCATCATATTGTGCCTACTTCCCTAATTGTGCAGTTTTTGTTGTGCATACTCTATGTATTTTTCTTAACCGTTTGTTTAACTTGTGTTTAATTCTAAATAAAATGATTAATGGCTAAAAGGACTTTGCCTAATTAGTTAATTAATTATTTGCATAATTAAAGTCTAATTGTTTTTTTTTATTAGAATTGACTTAGTATGACATTAGGCATGTCCCCTAGAGTTAAAATACTGAAAGCAGTCCCAAATTAATGCCCTAGTAATGGCACCACGATTTGGGCTACAGCGCCACATTATGTTGTGCAATGCCTGGTGACACTGTCATCTGGCGCTGCACTGTAGAGTGCGGCGACAGTTCAGAATTTTACTTGAGTCATCACGACGAGTCTAATTAAATAGTTTGCTAATCAGTTCGATTATTTTGTTAATAACAATACCTTTGTTAAGTCCTTATTTGGGTTTAGTAACATAGTCTAGCCACATGGTCTTACACAAGAGTCTTAACATGTCACCTACACTCACTAGTCTTAGCACACACTTTGTGTATATGGCACCATGACCATGTCTTAGGTTCATGTATGAGTCGATTTTTTTCCGTCATTTGAGTTGGGGGTACATTCTGTTCCTAATTTTTTCATATCGCTCCATCTACATCATCTTCCCATTCTCTACGTGCTTTCCCCATATCACAATATTCATTCTTCCAACCTCCTTCTATCTATTGCATGTTGAATAGAGCTAAGTCAAATAATTAACAATGAATATCCCTAATTTCCCTTTCCACAGTACTTAGTCAAGGAGAGAAGGGAGATTAATCAAGGACAACACCTTTATTCAAATACAACTTTTTGATAAACTGGTTCGTCGAAAAAGAAATGCTAAGAGGATAATGGAAAGTCAAGAAAAAGTCAATGAGCTTAAGAAGCAAATGGCTGACGTGACTGAGGTGTTGAAGACTTTAACCCACCAAATTAATGACCCTGTGAAGCAACAACAAATGGAGCTCATGCAAGAGAGCTTGATCAAGATATCCAATGACTGTAAGTTTCAGGCCATTAGTTCACAAGGGGTCTCGGTGGACAAGGAGCTTTTTCCGCAGAAGTTAAATGCCAACGACATCTCGAAATTCAAGGAAACTAATGACCCTTATTTTCATTTAAGAGCTTTTGAAACAATAATGAGTATTAAGGGTATTGATAAAAAAATTATTTCATTATCTATTTTCCTTGGCTCTTAAACCGTTTGCCAACAATGGTTCTTCTCCCTTGACAAAGAGAAAACCTCTACTTGGGAATCAGTTGAAAACGCTTTCATTGATAGGTATAAATGTAATATTCAAGTCGAAACTTATCATTGGGGACTTGAAATACTTAAACAGAAAGAGAATGAAGTTTCACTTCTTTCTTTAATAAGTGGAGGGAAACTTCCGCTAAGATGATTGAGGTGCCCACCGAAAATGAATCTGTGAGGATGTTTATCAAGAATCTCCAAGAGAAGTATTCAATACACTTAAAATACCAACACAACTTGAATACTTTCAAGGCTGTGTATAATATAGGCATTGACATTGAAGATGACCTTCTGAAAGATAATAGTGCGAAAGGAATGAAGAACGACCATCCTTCTTCTTCCTCTCCCATTAATGAAGTACATGCTACGAACGGGACCCAAAATCTTATTGCTGATACCATAGAGGTCGTGGTCACACCACCTAGTTATGTCTCGCTCTCATAGATCGCGTTCAAGACCTCATTGATTCAAATCTCCTTCATGTTCCCCCAAGAAACAAAAAGGCCAAGATTAGTAATGATAACAACAGTGGCTATAAAGGAAAAAAAATGACTATCCTTCTTCTTCCGAAAACACCTACTCTAGTAACAGTGTTGGTACCTTCGACCTTAATGAAATCCTAGCCATGGTATCAAGGGATCTCCTATGCTCATCCTTATCTACTTAGAGCTAGACATGGGGGCTTGATCCCTACATCATTAGCTTACCTAGCCTAAGATTCACAATATATCATTTGACTCTTCTAAAAAATAATATCTTTTTTCACACACTTAGCTCTTGCGGCCTAACCTTAGTGTCACTTTCACACACAGCATAGATACATTACCAAATAGTCATTCCCTTAGGAACCCTGTGTCATGAAATCTTAACACAACACTGAAGTATGCCTTGTCATATCATCATCACTCATCGTCGCATCACAAAGTACGAAGTGCTTAGCCTCCGTGCCTAAGTTACCCAAACAATTTCATCATGGAGTCAACAAAACCAGATAGCCTAAGATGAATTAATCCTTGCATAACATTTGACTAAGCTCATTCAACATGCACCTTAAAAAACTTCACTTCTTTCTTTTTTTTTCGTGTCTTTTTTTTCGGGAGAAAGTCAGTACCCTCCACAAAAATGACGGAAATTTTTTTCTTTTTTGCATTTTCGAGTCGCACGATCACAATACAATGCACACACGAGTCATGAGTCACACGTGTCAATTCACCTTGGGTCAACCTCAAGTCAGTTAGTCACATTAAGTCAACCTCAAGTCCGTCCAATCACCTTAGGTCAACCCTAAGAAAAACATCAAGCCTTAGGTCAACCCTAAGAAAAACGCTAGCAAAGTCTTTTTGGCAATCTTTTGATTTTTACAGGATACAACCATTCAGAAAAGCTCCTATTTCCAGCCAACCAAACGATCGCAACAAACATTTAAGTATTAAAAAGCTCTTTTGCTCGGAGACACGTGGGCACATTATTCAAGCTCATTTGGTCAAACACGCGTGGACATATGAAAAAGCTCTTTTGTTTAGAGACGCGTGGACATATCATTCAAAGCTCTTTGTTCAGAGACGCGTAAACATATAAAAAAAAGCTTCATTGATCAGGGACGAGTGAACATCAAAACAGTAAGATGGCATTCCCTAGCTTGTGGAAAGTTGTCACAATAGTAAACAACAACAAATCGGTTACCTTTAGAGACGTGTGCTCGACAGTGCAAGATACGCGTTTCTTAACTCTCTTATCTGTTTTAACTAACGCTAGTTTTGCAGGTTTTGGTGTTACAAGAATGCTTTAGGAGCGCAGAACATTCTTAATCATTCTCCGTTCCTATCGATACTTTGACTTTCGTTTTTGAAACTTGCGTTTTCAGTCAAAGTGGGGGCTTCTATAGACACCCATTTGTGTCTCCCCAAAACCAAACCCGGTGATGAGTACCTTTCACATCGAATCATAATCGAATGAAGTGAAAGTGTGGAAAGTCTAGTGTTGCGAATAGTTTTTCTTTCTTTTCTTTCTCTCTATTTTTGAAAACCTATTTTAAGAAAACAACTAATCCAGTTTAGTTTGGTCCGTGGAAAAGGCTAATAATGGTGTAGATAGATCGGGTTCGAAAAGAGATTTCCATCGATATATTAATAAGCCCAATTCCGATGAATAAAGAGGATGTTATGGCCAAATTACTAAACTGGGCCCTGTTTGATATTTATATGCGGCCCAATGATCTAGAGGAGGGCCTAATATTGATTTATCAGTCCTAATGCAATTAGGATTGATTATAGTCGTCTAGATTCTTCTAGAAGGTTATTTTCATTCCTCATTTAATCAGCAATGATAAATTGACTTTAGTTAACTTTTAGAGTTTTAATCAAAGTAAAAGAAGTGTTTTTAAGGAAAATACAATTTTGCCCTCTCGTACGGCTAAATTTTATCAAAATAAGAAAGCGCGTGGAAAACAGGATTTCAATGTCTGGCGCCACATCAGGCGTCTGACGCTATTCCTGGCGTTTGGCGTCTAGCGCCAGATCCTGTGGTTTGCGCTGCGATCGTGTTTTATTCTTTTCGAAACTCTGATTCGGTTTTTATCATATCCGGTTGATTTTCTCTATAAATAACCTCCTAAAACATCTGTTTTAAATCATCAATTTCCATCAACAACTATCAATTCTCTTCTCTCTCTAAGCTAAAGCTTATTCTCTTCTCTCTCTTTTCCAAACTAGCCTTTTGCATACAAAATTCCGCATTCACAAGATCTAGACACACTTAGTCAAGTTCGAAGTTGCCTTCGCCCTAGACGTGAAAGGTTTTAATTTCTGAGGTTTTGGTCCCAAATCTCTCTTTCAATTCTTTAAATTAATTGTTGTTTTATTATTTTCCTTGAAGTTATTAACGCGTGTATTTTGTTATTAGAAAGAGGTACGAGGCATCCAAGTAAGTGCTTTAATTGATTTATTGATATTATGATATAGAAATCATGTCTAGGTTGTTATTATGATTCCTAATGTTATGTTAGGGCGTTTTGATCTTCCTAGTATCATGTTTAGGGTAACAATTATAATTCCTAATATCAAATATAACAATTGTGATGCTTCCTTTTCTCTTTCCTAATATTCATGTTATTATCATGTTAGGGCTATATATTTGATTTTTATTGTTTAGTGACATGCTAGGGTTTGTTATTAATCTTGTTAGTATCATGCCTAGGATCTTGCTATTATTTTTATGCTTTAACATTAATAACATGATTATAATTGTTATAATTAATATCATGTTGCTTGATTATATTATTGTTATTGCTTGATCACACCTTTTATGCATGTTTAAAGAGAATTTTTCTTGTAATCACGCTTAATAAGATAATTAATAATCTTGTTTAGGGTTAATTTGATTATAATTCAAGTGATCGCCAATAATAGATTTATTTGTGCATTAATATTCAATCAACATAGTTAAACAGGATTAGGGTAAACCTATTGATTGCATGTTAGTCAGAAAGCGCACATGAATACGAGAAGAATAAACAAGATGCCTATTATTAGGGCAGGTTCAATCTCTTTTAGGTTGGATTTGTACCTTCATCCCCGAACTACTAGTCATGGTTCCAGACCTATTGGAGTTGACGGTCTCCTGGATCGTTAAGGGGTGTAACCTTCACCTCATGAACGGTTTACAAGTTCCTAAAACTTGTTGGCGACTCTTTTGCTCTAGCTTCTTTCCCTTTGGACGTCACCATGATTAAATGTATGATCATTGTGGGGTTCAAGTTTGGGGTAATACTTGAAATATCCCCTACACTCGTGCACATAGACACTTACATAGCTCTTTTATCATGATTAAAGCATTAATAAAAATTATATGAACCATAATAAAATCCTCTTTTGATATTCCAAACCAAATTAAACATTTAGTTTAATTAAACATGTTTTCTATCATGCCAATAATAAAAGTGTGGTTCATATATAACATCCCAAAATAATTATTTCAATTCAATAATAATAATTCAATCACCAACATCATCCAAATAATAACTTCCAACCAAAAACTATCATGATAATAATTGGAATCAATTATTCAAAGCCTAGCATGTACCTATATAACCAAATAGATACCAAGTACGCGAACGTACCTTGAATGCGATCTTAAAATCACCACGACTAATACAAATCACTCACTTGGAAGTCTCCTACAATGTAAAATCATAATATGGCATTAAAATATACTCCACACAAAATGTCCAGCAATATATACTCTTGTTAAACCACTCATAATTTAATTAAAACAAGCTGAAAATTAATTTAAAACCACTACTTTAATCTCAATTAATGGGTAGTAAAAATTCCTTCAAGAAACTTAATTTTTAGCTTACTAACAAAATTTCCAGCAATATTAATTCATGAAAACTTTCTGTAATTATACTTTAAAACCTCAAATTAATGGTTTAAATCACCATAAATCATATTCCTTCAATAATCAATTATTTACAAATCTAGGGTTTCAAATTTGGGGCTTTTTAATAAAAATTAAAATCTGAAATTTAATTTGTACCATACTTAGAATAAATCATCACAAACCACATAATAAATAATTAGATTTAGGATGAAAAAGAAGATATAAAAAAAGATTAAATTTATTTTTTCAAATGGTGCACCGGACAGCAACCACGACACCACATCCGGCTACTGGTGGTGGTGGCCGGCGGTGGTGTACAAAAAGGGGAATGAGAAAAGAAAGAAAAAGAAATAAAGGAGAAGGGAGAGAAAGTTTACCTTGGGTACTCTCTACTCTATGGAAAGTTTAATTTGCCCAAGTGTTGAATATTTATACCCCTTTCTCTAGAAACCCTTCTGACCTAAAATTTCCTTTTTAATATTTACTAATCCATTTCCTAATAAAACTTCATTAAAATAAAACTTTCCTAAAATAATTCCCAAAAAAAATTAACTAGAATAAATTATTAAAATGCCATAAAAAATTCAGTTCAATTATTAAAATACCTCAAAAAATACTTATTTAAAATAAAATACGTATAAAAATATGGGATATTACATAATAGATGAGATAGTCTAAATAAAGTAATGAAATAGCAATGGAAGCCGTCTCCTTAACAACAGCGCCAATTTGACAAGGGAATAAACACGTCGTCAAATGTCTAGCCCTAAATCAAATAAAATTTACACAACCTAAACAAATCAAATATGAATATAAGGCAAGAAAGGGGTCGACCCACAGGGAGGAGTTAAACACTACAATCACAACTAATCAAAGGTTGCGTTTGGATATACGGATTTCATTTCAAATAATAAAATTCAAATTCCAAAATTTAAATTCTACATTTCAAATTCAAATCATTTGTTTGGGAAATATGATAATTTCAAATTTAGCATTTCAAATTCAAATACTTGTTTGGGAAACAAGAGGATTTAAATTCTAGAATTTCAAATTCTAGTTGTTGTTTGGGAAACAATGGAATTCCAAATTCTAAATTTCAATACCTAAGTTCCAACTTAACTCTAATTATCGCTAAAATTACAACACTACTACTCATCAATACACAAAATGATCCAATCTAATTTTGATCATCGGGTAAATTTTTCAGCATATCAAATTCCTCGAGGGTGCCATTTAAGAATCTCTTAACCGCCCTCAAAGCTTGGTGTCGAGATATTCCAAGTACACTAGACACTTCCTTGTAGATTTCTTGACTAGTTGGCTTTGTTGATTTACTCACGTACTCCTTGAAAGATTCATCAAAGCTACTCACAACATCTGCAAGACGTTCCCTTTTTAACCTTTTGTTTGAAACTCCGAAAGTTGTTTCTGATATCATTTTCATTCTCCATTGATGCAGTAGCTTCTTCATGCTACTCAGCACCATATCCTATTGCTCTATTAGGTGCAAACAAGGTACAAATGTCATCCCAATTCTCGATGCATTTATTTTGATACGCAGATGCAGTAGGCGTTTCCTGTTAACAAAAGAAGGTCATACAAATTCAGATTACAAATGCCATATTCTAAGTATTGCAGTAACAGAGAAGTATAACAGTAATAGGGCAATATAGCAGTAATAGGGCATTATAGTAGTAACAGGGCAACAGTATAGCAGTATTGTAGAATAACATTAACTTCAAACCACTTAACTCAGAACTTTTGTTCTTGTTGAGCACATAACTGATAATTCAGATAAGAAGCAGAAGTAATGATACATCGCTACATTAAAAGTAAAAGGAAAGAATGCAAACTAACCTAACAGCTTACTAACTAACCTGACAGCTTACTAACTAACCTGACAGCACCAGATTAGGCATAAACCATGCATTAATTAGAATAGGGAATATTTATCAGTTAATATTGATCAGTTAATATTGATCAGTTAACATTAAAACTGATAAACCATGCATCAATCAGAATAGGGAATATTCAGTAGTATGACTGAATTCTTTGACATGAGTTAAAGCCTCATCATGTGTACCTCAAGAATTTCAGCTATTGAGAATGCCTACATCTCATGCTATTTTCCAAACAAGAGAGAAGGAAACAAAGAAGAATATGCCTACATTCCTAACTATGATAATTACAGTACATGAAAGTATACTTTCTTAATCTCTCACAGTCTCACCAGCTCTGAACATTCTGAATTAAGTGAATGTTTAACTGGTTAAGTATCAGAAACTTATATCAGTACAGAGTTACTTTTATTGGTATTTTGAGCAGATGAGTGTCGCAATTTAAAAAGCTCCTTTTCATTTGTAGGAGTGTTTCCCCTCTACACATTTAAATGGTATCTAGTACCTTTGTAAGGAGCTAGGAAACCTTCGGCATTAGAATATCCTAAATCAACAAGAAGATACTTATCTGCAATCAGAGAATGTTAACATTTTAATTATACATTCAAACTCACATAACCCAATCTTTATACAAAATAATAAAAAAAATATATGTTCTTACTTGTAGGCACTTTTAGGCCATTAGGCCTACGAAGAGCATCCCGAAGGACACGAGGATCCGATGTAGATCCTTCCCAACCAGGTACCACAGACGTAAATCGAAGGTTAGGATCACAAGTGGCTATTACATTAGTGCTAAGGTTCCCTTTCCTATCTCGATAGCGAGGTCGATCCTCAATTGGCACAGTCATATCAATATGTGTCCCATTAAGAGCTCCTATAACACCTTCGAACCTCCATTTATTATCATCAACATAACTAGTAGTGTGTCCAGCTTGTTTGATGTAATATTTCCCTAACTTGAGCATGAATGCAAGAACTACATGAAATTGACGACTAATAGTCTCTCCGGAGCGTGCAAAAAGGGCTTGCATTGTTCTATTTTTCAAATCATGGGCAAGGGTATGAAGAAATAAAGCCACAATTTCTTTTATCGTGACATTTCTCGTGGTCTTTAGCCCACCTTTAGTTTGTAACATATGACATAACTTCTCAAAACGACGTATATCGAGACGTAATTGCTCTCGACATATCCTATCATTCCTCAAAGTGTTCATCCATGTTGCTCTTGTTCTAGCACGCTCGGATTCATTCCATGTTATCTCCTTTAATCTATATTTCTTACCATACCATGCTCCTACTACTACCATAATAAAACCTAAAACCATCACAAATATGCCCATTTCATCATCATCAAACCTTGGGCGCTTACGTGACTCTTGTATATTCAAATCAGACATCCTAAAACATTCAAGCAAAATTTAACTAAACTGAGTTTATCTAGAGAAGGCAAATTTCAAACAACTCAAGCAAATCAAGTAAACAAAATGAAAGAGGCACACACTTGAACAGAGAGGCAAGCAACACAAAATTCCTTCTTGTGCTATCTTCACTTATTATACTCCATACTTTATAATAATCATGCTGTCACATTATACTTCTCATGTGAAAAATTTATAGATTTTAAGAAATTAGGAACATGGATGGTTTGAAATTATTATTTACGTAGCACATTGTAATAGTTGTCCAATACCCTGCCTATTAATACAGCAAGGCCCTGTTGTTCTTTTGAGTTACTTTGTATAAACAGCAAGGCAAGCAACACATTTGGGTAAAGTAGGACAGTTATTAGAAATGTATTTCTCTTAGCTTGAACATATTGTCTCCGTATATTTAATTATTAGAAATGTATTGTACTAGTGATGTGACCTTATACAACCCTCAATTTGGTCATATCAGTAACATTATGCATACTCCATACTTTAGATCAAATAGATTTAAAGCACAAGCTCTTTCAAGTTCATACAAGAAGCAACATATAAGTTCATAATCAAAGTATTACAACAACATACAAGCAGAATTCAAACATGCAGCAACATACAGGTCGTTTAAATTATAAAAACATAAATTAAAGTAGATTACAAGCAAAAGAAGCAACATACAACAACAAATCAAGCATTAAAATATGAAATTGAACAACAAAATTGCAAATTAAATAACAAATCAACTATTTCTATAATAAAAAGAAACAAAAACACAAATTGTACCACACAACCGATAAACCCTTGATTATGAAATTGATTTAAATTTATAAACCCGAAATTTTGAAATTGAAAATGTGTATAATCTATAAACCCTAGATTATGAAATTGATTTTCGATTAGTTAAGAAGAATTACCTCAAAAGCTAATTCAAAGGAGGATAAAAGCTCACAAACTGGTTCAATGATGGAATCTCACACGCGCCGCTTCAATGGAGGAGAGAGAAAATCGAGCTACTTCAATGGAGGAGGAGAAAATCGAGCAGCATCGCGAAAGGAATAGACTAGGAGAGAGAAAATTAGGGCAAGTAAATAATTTTAAATGACAATATATGAGATGGAATTTGTAAATTATTGAGTTGGACTTAATTTTCTAAAGGCTTGGATTTGCATGGATTTGACTCAAATACAAATCCAAATACTTGTATTATCCAAACAGGTCATTTGGCCCAAATAAGAATTTCAAATGAAATTCCCATATCCAAACAGGCCATTATGGGTAGAGTACAATATAGAGAGTACACCAAGGGAAATGGGTAGATGTAGGCTATACTTCAACATACAAAAACATGGAAGCAAATCAATCATGAACTAAACGTGCTTTAATATCGATATAAGGGATCTAATCTACCCACCTGTTGGGGTCAATTGGCTTCTCCTAACATAGCCTCAATATTATCACATTAGAACCATATATTAGGACGTGTAATCAAGTAACATTCGATATAAATGAACTGCTTAGTCCACTATCGATCACTTCATTTAGGATAAATTCACCTTCAATCAACTAACAATGTGCACTTTGCAAGAAGATCAAAGAACATCAAGCAAGTAAAGACTTTAATCACAATTAACTTGAATTCCAAACAAAGAGCATCAACAAATTCCAACTACATCATCCCCACACTCTTGGCTAAAGAACTACTCACTATCCATCGCAATTAACAAGTCAATCATGAAACTAACAAGCAAAGACATGATTAATAAGTAATTAACAAGGCAAGAGCAATCTAAAACAAAATAAAATAGCAAAATAAAGAGAAAAAAGTAAGGAAATGCTCATTCATTGAAGTTGAAGTTCTACAAAGAGGTTGATTAAGCTTCTTCTTCAAAATCCAAGTTCAATAGTGAAGGAAACCACACTTTCTCTCTCTAAAATGCCAAAACTAAGGATGTTTCTCTCTCTAGATTAAGCTAAAAATCAGAAATTTAAGCTAATCTAATCTAATAAATTAAAAGAGGAGTACAAACTATATATAGGTATGCGGAAAAGAATAAATCGATGACTAAAACCCAGCGATGCACGCCCGCGTAGAGCTTATGAGCACTCTTTCCAACTTACGCGTGCTTGCAACTTCATGGGTACGGAGATGTGAAACCCAAATAGTCGCACCCGCGCACACAGGAATATTGCGTGCCCGCACCGGGGTCATAGTGATGTGCGCCCGCGTAGCGTAGGTGCGCGCCTTCTTAGATGTCGCACAGTGGTTGCGCAAAACAGTCTGCCTTAGCCCCTTTAAGTTCCTGATTTCCGCACCTTTTCCCAATGTTGCGCGCCCAAACAAAGTTCAAGTGCGCTCTATTAAGGGGCGCGCAGTGCTCTCTCTTTAGCCCAAGGTCTTCTTCTCTTCAACACAACGATTCCTACAAAACACAAGCAACGAAGCCATGGTAGAAAATGGATAAAGGAGGTAAAAACTAGAAATAAGACAAACAAAAGAAAGGGGAACTAAGGGAAAGAAAGAGGGTACAAACAATCTACAAGCATGGGAAAAACCGTTAAAATGAGTCTTTAATCGTGGCATGAATGCCACTCATCAGTATTACATTGTGTAGACACCAAATTTTGATCTTTTTGTTGTGATTAATTATTATTATTATTGTTATTACTATTACTATTACTATTATTATTATTATTATTATTATTATTATTATTATTATTATTATTATTATTATTATTATTATTATTATTATTATTATTATTATTATTATTATTATTATTATTATTATTATTATTATTATTATTATTATTATTATTATTATTATTATTATTATTATTATTATTATTATTATTATTATTATTAATCTAAAAAAAATTCAAAGTTATACAACCTATAGAAAATTAGTGGGAAGCCGAGATACAATATGGGCCCCCACTCCTCTAGCTATTGAAAAGCCGATGCTAGTAAAGATATGATCTGCATCACGAGCCCCAATGTCCTGAGTCTTCGAAAACTTCTGGATCCGCTTTAGCAATGCAACAGCCTCCTTTTCTAACTCCCCAAGAGAAGAGAAAGAGAAAGGAAGGAAGCCAAATCCTATTGCTCGACAACTAGATTCGTACTTCAACCGCTTCCGATTAGCCGCATCAGTCACTACCCGTCCAAGAACAAAGTAAGAAAGCCCAAGCTGTGTCAATGGAGAAGACCCTGTGAAGTCAACACAGACATCGCGACCACGATCCCATGATTAAAGTAACACATCTGCAGGTTTGAGAGCCCCGTCGTTCCTTCCAGATAACCCAATGTCCACCTCCTTCCTAGCAGAAATCCCTGACCGATAGCAAATATCAACAACGGTATCCCGAACAACATTGTGCCGATGTTTAATACCCACCATACCTAAAATTACAATGGAACACCCAATCGGTAGCATAACACATATCGGTAAGTCTTTGCGTTCATCAAAAATATGCCCTGAGAAAACCCTTGAACAAGCAGAGCATGACGTCGAGACAGAGAACAATGGAACACCCAATCGGTAGCATAACACACATCGGTAAGTCTTTGCGTTCATCGTCTGACCCAACCCTGAAATAGGAACCGCCCGAAGCCAAACGGAGGTATGATCTCCCTGCTGCGATTTCCACAATGCTGATTGTCGAGGAGATAAAGAGAAGGCAGATTCTGCAGAAGCGGTAACCTTTGTGAAGTATATATCTGCCAATTTCTGCATAAGTTTAGGGGCAGCGACCTCAGTAGGATTACTCATAATGTCAGACTCAACCGTTCTATCAAACAAACTCAACGCATCCGCAAAGGCTTGACCAAGGCCAACAACGCCAGCGTGCCATAGTAACTTTGTCTGCAACCCAGCAGACTGTAACCGACAGGCAAGAAAAGAATAATGACGAACATCACCAGCAGAATAAACACCAAGTCCGCCAAACGCAAATGGCAAGATGGCAAGTCTCCACTGCCAATCGCCAAACCCAGGCCCCGAAGTAGTAACGATACGCTCCAAGGAAGAACGAAGATCCTCGTCGAAAGTGCGCTGAGCAACCTCAAAAATACTCGGAGGACAAGTACGCAAAGCAAAGTAGAGTTTTGAAACTCCGGTACATGCCCTAAGTAACAACAACTCACATTGGGGATCATCAAGCTTAGCAACCTTATCCATTAGAGAAATGATCTTGGTCACCCTTTGCATCACAAGGTCACCTCCAAAACCGGGATTGGAACTAGCTGGACCACCAAGCAACTTAACACCATGTGAAGGTCGAGCAATATTAGGCGGAAAGACACCCACAAGCCTGCTTCGAGGGTCCTCTGAAGGCTAGAAAACTTCTGTTTTTTCCACATTGAGATGTAACCCAAAACGAGGCCCTTCCTTCATGATCAACTCAAGAACCTTCCCCACCACCAAAGTGTCACCAATAATAGTGTCGTCATCCAAATACCATGCCTTAAGACATAAGTCAAAAGCATCTCTGATTTTACAAACCAAGGGCTGTAAAACCAAAGAAAACAGTAGAGGACCAAGGGGATCACCTTGCTGCACTCCCTGACACAACCATAAGGATTGGTCCCCATAATACAATCTAGCTGGATTAGAATAGCAAAACTCAACCCACTCATGCGTCCAAGATTTCACCGTATGAAGCCCCTTGGAGAATAAACAATCAAGAAGAGCCACATCAAAACCACACTTTTGATCTGGAACCAATCCACTCATGCGTCCAAGCTGAGCCGGAGAAGAAGGAGCTTGTGGCTTAGAGAACCCATGAAGCACAAAACGAACAATACCATCTCCATCATCCGGGGGTGACAAAAACTCATTCCGACTATGACGACACTTAGTACGATGTGTATGTGTTTTGTAACAAACTCCACATAGCCAAATCCCCATACGCAAAAAAGTAACTTCAGCCTTAAGATAAACAACCAAATTAGAAGTAAGAGAATGCCGTGTGATATCCCGCGCACCAGTACAAAAATGACGATCACCAAGATACCGAATAAGAGAAGTTTTAGTAAGGTCGTTGCCACTTCCATCTTGACACCCACTAAGTCCTACAAAGGGGCAATGAAACTTCACCCGGGCAGCCGACATAATTACACACAGCCACCAAAGAAAACTATTGTAGAAACCACCTTAATACACTAGTAAATACAAATACGACACAACCTAAAATAACTTCCAAAAGCACCAATACTGAACCAGAAAATCGCAGCACTAAACACACCACAACCACACCCAAAACACACCAAGAAAACACCCCTAAAAAGCACCAGAAAACTGCACCCAACGCACACCAATAACCGCAGCAAAAAAACGCTCTAAAAGATGACATAACACCGAAAAAACGCCCGCCGGAGAAAGCCTCGAAACCGCCACAAACCGCCTAAAAAAAGCCCAAAAACAGAACAAGAGCAGCCCATTTCCACTAGAATTTTGCCCACCGGAAACCTCCTATTATGCCCTTAAAACGCCGGAGCTTAATGCATGACCACCAAGAACCTAATTTCGCCAGAAAATCTACCAGAAATTGGACGTGGAACCCTGCCCTACCCAACCTTAATCGCCCAAAAACGAGAGAATTATTATTATTATTATTATTATTATTATTATTATTATTTATAACACCATCAATATTATATCTTATTATTTTTATCATTATAATTGTTGTTTTTGCAACAATTATCATTGTTTTGCTTCTGTTTTTTCTAATTACGTGGTAAGTATATGCTAAAATATTTTTATAACTTAATAACATTTTATAAAATAAAACGAAAAAAAAGAGTAATAATAATGATTATATTTCATAATTTCTAAAATATATGTTACTGTTGTACTTCATTAAATTACAAAAATTTTAAATACATCTAACACCACATGTATTTTTACCTTGCTACTTTGAAGTAATTTCGCGCTTCACTTGTGGATTAGCAAGTAAATTAATGCAGCCATTAGGAGGACCACTAACCCCACAATGTACATCAAGTACACCCGTATCATCCTCATGTCTTCCTCGAAGGAGAAGACCGGCTGATCTTCTTAGTTGTCTTGAAACATGGTGGTCGAAATTAATGGTGGTTTTGTTTTGTTTTTTCGAGTAAGGTGGGAGATAGAAAAAGATAAGAAATCAGTGGTGAATTGAGATTTGGATACGGGTAACCTTATTTTTATAGTAAAAAGTGAGTATTTTATAATGTACTTTATTGTTTACGTATAACAATCCTATAGTATAAAGTACAATATTTTTGTCTCGCCAGAGGAATACATTATTTTTTTAAAACAAGTGTTTAACCCTTTAAAGTATAATAATTATATTGGTGGTTTACTTAGAGTATTAGAGTTCTTTTTAATTTTATCTAGTGAGTTTTACGATTTGTGTAATATCCCATTATTTGATCCACTTACCTATAAAAAGTCCACTAATCTAAGGACTCATGCCCGACCAAGGTAGGTAAATAACAAACATTCGTTTTCTTGCAATAAAGTTTGTCACACCTAAAAAAGTATTACGTGTCATATTATTAAAGGGACCTCCTTTTATATACACTTGTTTTTTCGCAAACCAAAATAACATTGTCTTTTTGTCCCGAAGTTAATACATGATCCGATAAGTACAAGTTCGGATAAAACACATTAATATTTATCCAAGGATAACTGAGTATTGTATGGACGAGAGTAAAAGAAAAAAAATTGTGGGATGTATGAATACATTGCGTAGAAGAATATTAATAAGTATATGGGAATAGTGAAATCAACACAAGAATCGAATCATGGGTCTGATAAGTTATTGCGCCACATCAGTTACATTTCATGTTACTGAATTTCCCTTAGTATTTATGTAAGGAATATTTCAAGCATCTCACACTTGAGCCCCACTTTGGTCATACATTTAAGCATGGTGGCGTCCAAAGGGAAGAAAGCTAGAGTAAAAGAGTCACCAACCAGTTTTAGGAACTTGTAAACCGTTCACAGGATGAAGGTTACACCCTTCACGATCCATTATATCGCTAACTCCATTGTAGTCTAGAACCATGACTGGATATTCGGGGATGAAGGTACACATATAACCTAAAAGAGATTGAACCTGCCCTAAAAATAGGCCTCTACTTTATTTTTCTCATATTCATGTGCGCTTTCTCACTAATATACAACCAATAGGTTAACCCTAAACCTATTTAATCTATGTTGGTTGAATTTTAATGCACAAACAAATCTATTATTGGCGATTACTTAAATGATAATCATATTAACCTAAACAAGATTATCAATTATCTTATTAAGCGTTGATTACAAGTAAAAATTCCCTTTAATCATGCAAGAGAGGGCGTGATCAAGCAATAACAACAATATCAAGCAATATAACCGTAATAACAATCCTAATCATAATAATATTCTCAATAAAGCATAATAATAATAGCAAGATCTTAGGCATGATACTAACAAAATTAATAACAAATCCTAGCATGTCACTAAGCATTAAAGATCAAAGCTTTATCCCTAACATGATACTAACATGATATTAGAAAGAATAGGAAGAAACCCAAGCATGATACTAGAAACATACATGATATTAGAAATATTAGCTTAGTTATTACCCTAAACATGATACTAGAAATCATAAAGACATCCTGACATGATACTAGGAATCAAAACAATATAAAAATGCTTTCTATATCAAAAGAATAACAATTAAATTCCTTACTTGGACGCCTCGTATCTCTTTCAAATAACAAAATACACAGGTTAGTAACTTGATGGAAATATTAAATCAAACAATTAAATAATAATTAAAAGAAAGATTTGGGACCAAACACTCAGAAATCATCAACCTTTCACGTCTAGGGCGAACACAATTTTGAACTTAGATAGGTGTGCCTAAAACTTTTGAATGCGGAATTTTGTAAAAGGGGAAGGTTTAGAAAAAAGAATAGAGAGAGAATAAGCTTCTAGAATTTTGAGAGAGAATATATAATTTTTGATGATTGTGAATGAATGAAAACGGGGAAATACGACCCCTATTTATAAGAAAATAGTCAAGAATCGATAGAAACAAATCAGAATTTAAATCGGAATAAAACTGATCCCTGTCGTGAGCGATAGAGTCTGTCGCCATGTGTGTCGCATGGCGACAGGCTTGTCATTTTGCGACAATTAAAATATAAAACGCGCTTTTAGTACAGAATCTTTTCTTAATATAACTAAGCAATTAAAACTCCGTTTTAATCAATTTTAAATCAGATTTTATCATAATAAAACACTTGTTTTATTTCAAACCAAATTCATTATTTTTTTCTTAACGATTAATTACCAATCGTAATGCTACTAAAACTCTAAATAACCTTCTAGCCTATTCTAGAAGACTATAATCAATCCTAATAATTTTAAGAATAATAATTAAGGCCTTCAACTAGATCATTGGGCCATAAAACCATTTCAGACCCAAATTAGTATTTGGACCATAACTTCGTCATTATTCATCGGAATTGAGCTTATAATATATCATTGGAAAGTTCTTTACAAGCTTGACCCAACTACACTATTATTGGACCCTTAGCATGGACCAAGCTAAATTGGACTGGCTATTTTCATAAATAGAGAAGACTTTCAAAAATAGAAAGAACGATTTTTATTAAAACTAACACATCACAAGACTTTTTACATTTCACCTCATTCGATAATCAAGCGACGTGAAAAGTATTCATCACTGGGTTTGGTTTTTGGGTAGACACATTTGCGTGTCTACAAAATTCCCCACTTCAGCTGAGTTTGGAGAAATGCATATTTCGAAAACAAAAGTCAAATCCGCGATAGGGACGGAGAATGATTTAGAACGTTCTTCGATCCTAAATCATTCTTGTAACGCTGATACCTGGAAACTAGCATTAGTTAAACAAAAAAAAAAGAGTTAAGAAGCGCGTATCTTGCACCATCAAGCATAAGTCTCGGGAGTAACCGATTTTGTTGCTGCATTTTTTGTTGTGACGACCTCCAAAGTTCCTTGTGAACGCCTTTTAAAGATAATAGTGCCTCGCTATATTCATTTTTTGTGACAATCTTCCACAATACCTCAAGATCACCGTCGATGGTGACCGTACCTCGTCATCTTCAGGGTTGTGGCAATACCTCACTACGGAAGTGCTTCGCCGCTATAGATAATATCCTCTCTACCTTAGGACATCGTCGAAGACCGCTACTTGTAGCTACCTTCAGGGATGTGGCAGAACCTCGCCATGACAGTACCTCGGCGCATTTTGTGATGAGCTGGTATTTTAGCACTTGTGCTTACTCTTGAAAAATTACCTCAGTGCTTGTGATGAGCCAATACTTAGGCATTTTAACCTAAGTGAGACCATTTTTGTCAGGTCGATCACTTTCTCCAATTGTAATCAAGTCGACTACTAATCATGTCAATTTTCTTATATGGGCTAACTGGCATACCAAGGAACCCAAACTGCTGCATTAGGTCCGCATAGACGAGTATGGGGGCCATATATCTTGTCGCTGAGCCAGCGCACAAGAACATGCTGTCGTCACACATATGTGTTGTTGCGATACGACAAGTATCACGCTACGCGTGATTTCTGTCGTTTGGCGACAAAGTTGGGTTTTCCAGATTTAAATCCCTTCTCCTTCATTTTGCCGCTGCTATTCGTTTCACTCGAGATTTTTCTCGAAAACTCACTTTGCACGTTCTTACTCGTTTCTCAATCGAATTCGCTCAAGTTTTCCGCAAATCGAAGCTTTCGATCTCTATTTTCCTGATCTATCTAAGTTTTCTCCAAAATCACCTTGATTTTGCTCAATTTTTCACATGTTTGTTCGCGAGTTTTCGAAATTCGAACCCCAATTTTGTTCTTTGCTTTATTTGTTGAATTTTATGCCATGAATCTATTTGTTTATGCTTTTATATTGTCTTTGGAGTGTTTTGAGACTTGTTTGACTCAATTTGGTGAAGAAACGAACATGTTTCCATTGTTGACCCCCTTGAGTTCGTGAGAACAATGTGGCTCGTTCTTAATGTTCTTGCCAGCTATTCACGCTCAACTTGTAATAATTTTTGATATATTATTGTAAGAAATTTTTTGATTGCTTGAAAATGATATTTCTGCTTGAATCAAAATCGTACTCTTTTTTAGTACTATGTACTTTGTTTTTCGTTCGAACATAGTATCATGCAGCTAAGCGACCTCAGGTACCATAAAACCTTTGATTTATTATTGTTTTGCATAATTTATCATGGCTCAATATCGCGGCTCTGGTTCTCGCTCCCTTGACTCTCACCGAGAAGACGAGCCTGTTAACACAGGCAAGGGAGCTTTTACCAGATTAGGGGAGTTCCCTGAGTGGGACGAGCGCGCTCTCTACTTTGCTCCTCACTTTCACATCTCAGAGCGCGTGTGGCTCGAGATGACGGGCGATCGTATTCGTTGCCACGACTCAGTTAATGTAGCTATCGGTCAGATATACAACTTATACTTTTGCAACAACATTGAGTTGCGCGAGCTTTGGGAGTCTTGCGGTCTGACTCCTCTTGTCCTGGTGTAGGGAATATTTCAAGCATTACCCCAAACTTGAACCCCACTATGATCATCACTTAAGCATGGTGGCGTCCAAAGGGAAGGAAGCTAGAGCAAAAGAGTCGCCAACAAGTTTTAGGAACTTGTAAACCGTTCACATGATGAAGGTTACACCCCAATATGTCTAGAACCAAGACTGGAAGTTCGGGGATGAAGGTACAAATCCAATCTAAAAGATAAAGAACCGGCGCTAATAATAGGCCTCTAATTTATTCTTCTCATATTTTTGTGCACTTTCTGAATATTATGCAATCAATAGGATTAACCCTAAACCTACTTAATCTATTTTGGTTGAATATTAATGCACAAATAAATCTATTATTGGCGATAAGTTGAATTATAATCATATTAACCCTAAACAAGATTATGAATTATCTTATTAAGCGTGATTACAAGTACAAATTCCCTTTAAACATGCATAAAAGACGTGATCAATCAATAACAATAAATATATCAAGCAAAATAATCAAAATAATAATAATCATAACAATCATATAATCATGTTAAAGCATAATAATAGCAAGATCCTAGGCATGATACTAACAAGATTAATAAAAAAAACCCTAGCATGTCACTAAACATATAAAAATCAAAGCTTTCACCCTAACATGATACTAACATGAATATTAGGGAAAGACAATAGAAAGTACCATAGAAATCATAATTGATATAAGCAAATCACCCTAAATAACGATCTAAGCATGATGTCTATATCATAATATCAATAAAACAATTAAAGTACTTGGATACCTTGTACATCTCCCTTTCACGTCTAGGGCGAAGGCAACTTCGAATTACACTATGTGTGTCTAGATCTTGTGAATGCGGAATTTTGTGTGTAAAAAGGTTGGTTTAGAAAGAGATAGAGAGAATATCAAGAATTTCTTAATTAGAGTTGGTAATGAAAAATGGAGGTTTAAGGAGGCTATTTATAATGAAAATAAACCGGAATATGATAAAAAAGACTTGGAGTTTTAAGAGGAATAAAACACGACGCTAGCGCCGCAAATGCCTCTGTTGCTGCGCGACATGCTTATCGCCAGGCAACAGCCTATCGTGCGGCGCTGCAAGCAATTTTCCACACATTTTCATATTTTTTATAAAATTAAGCGTACGAGGGGTAAAATCGTAATTTCATTTAAAACACTTCTTTTATTCCAAATAAAACTCATAAAACTCGATTATCAATGTTAATCACATTAGGATTCAAAAGAACCTTCTAGAAGAATCTAGAAGACTAAAACCAATCCTAATTTCATTAGGAATGATAAATCCATATTAGGCCCTCCTCTAGATCATTGGACCGCATATAAGGCTCAAATCGGGCCTGGTTCAGTAATTTGGCCATAACTTCCTCATTATTCATCGGAATTGGGCTTATAATATATCGTTGGAAAGCTCTTTTCAAACCCCATCAAATTACACCATTACTGGACCCTTGTTATAGACCAACCAAACTGGAATGGCTGTTTTCTTAAAATAGGTTTTCAAAAACAGAGAGAAAAGAAAAGAAATTAAAACTATCCGCAACACTAAACTTTCCACACTTTCACTTCATTCGATTATGATTCGACGTGAAAGGTATTCATCACCAGGTTTGGTTTTGGGGAGACACAAATGGGTGTCTACACATGGCTATGTGGGTCGTGCACTCTGTCTCATCGGGCCGCTGCTTGGTTCGAGCTTTAGTGGAGTTCTTTAGGGACACCACCAACACTTTTCACTTTTCGTGGGGCGATATGACTATCAGTCCTCTCGAATTTTCCCTCATCACCGACTTAGAGTTCCGGGCGACTACGGTCCCTTTTGGCAATGACATAACTTTTTACTCTCCGGAGGTAGAGGAGTTGATCGGCCCCATAGCTATTTCACTTCGTGCTGAGGCTCGACCGACTCAAATTAGTGCTCGGTATATTCGCCGTACCATGATGATGGAGGCCTTTCAGGACGGTGCTACTACCTTTAAGCAGCGAGTACACATAGTTGCTTTAATCGTTTTGTCGGGGACCTTCTCCCATGACAAGGGTAGCCGTGTGCTACTCTACTATCTGTCTGCTCTCCGTGGCCTTCGGATGGTTGGATCATATGATTGGTCCAGCTTGGCCAATGTTGACTTCCTGCTTGTATTGCGACTCACTTGTCACCATCGTAGTTTCGACGGGGAGGTCACGCTTTCCAGTTTCTACGGGATCGTAGAGGTATACTTCTTTTAACCAAAGCTTACTTTAGTTTTTTGTTAAGCTTTTGCAGAAACTTCATCTTATCTCATAGGTCTGGTTCTACGACTATTTCCCTTCTTTTTCACCAGCGAGGCCCTTACCTCGTGGGCTCCCTATTGCTGCCAATAGGGGAGGCCGTGTAAACGACCAAACTACTCATGTTGGTGTTCGAGAGTTACTTCTCTCGGTCTGCTTCTTAACACTCTGTGTTTATATTACCCTTAGAAGGACTCGAGCTCATGGATGTTCATTTTGTAGGAGCCCAAGGTTCGATTTTGGCCATGGGATGACTTCACCTTCCCTGCACTAGCAGTGTAGTACACTGCCCAGCGTTGGTATT